>NW_011495080.1:335246-393983 GCF_000754665.1 Bison bison bison
TGATGCTTCCTAAGGCCCACTTGACTTCACATTCTGGGATGTCTGGCTCTAGGTGAGTGATCACACCATCGTGATTATCTTGGTCGTGATGATCTTTTTTGTACAGTTCTTCTGTGTTCTCTTGCCATCTCTTCTTAATATGTTCTGCTTCTGTTAGGTCCATATCATTTCTGTCCTTTATCAAGCTCATCTTTGCATGAAATATTCACTTGGTATCTCTAATTTTCTTGAAGAGGTCTCTAGTCTTTCCCATTCTATTGTTTTCCTCTATTTCTTGCATTGATCACTGAGGAAGGCTTTCTTATCTCTCCTTGCTATTCTTTGGAACTCTACATTTAGATGGGTGTATCTTTCCTTTTTCCTTTGCTTTTGGCTTCTCTTCCTTTCACAGCTATTTTTAAGGCCTTCTCTGACAGCCATTTTGCTTTTCTGCATTTCTTTTTCTTGGGGATGGTCTTGATCCCTGTCTCCTGTACGGTGTCACAAACCTTCCATAGTTCATTAGGCACTGTATCAGATCTAGTTGCTTACATCTATTTCTCACTTTCACTGTAAAATCATAAGGAATTTGATTTAGCTCATACCTGAATGGTCTACTGGTTTTCCCTACCTTCTTCATTTTAAGTCTGAATTGCAATAAGGAATTCATGATCTGAGCCACAGTCAGCTCCATTCAACTTTGGCTTCTTCAGCATTACTGGTCGGGGCATAGACTTGGATTACCCTGATATTGAATGGTTTGCCTTGGAAATGAACAGAGATCATTCTGTCATTTTTGAGATTGCATCCATGTACTGCATTTCGGACTCTTCTGTTGACTATGATGGCTACTCCATTTCTTCTAAGGGATTCTTGCCCACGGTAGTAGATATAATGATCATCTAAGTTATATTCACGCATTCCAGTCCCTTTTAGTTCGCTGATTCCTAGAATGTTGACATTAACTCTTGCCATCTCCTGTTTGACCAGTTCCAGTTTGCCTTGATTCATGGACCTAACATTCCAGGTTCCTATGCAATATTGCTCTTTACAGCATCAGACCTTTCTTTTGTCACCAGTCACATCCACAAATGGGTGTTGTTTTTGCTTTGGCTCTATCCCTTCATTCTTTCTGGAGTTATTTCTCCACTGATCTCCAGTAACATATTGGGCACCTACCAACCTGGGGAATTCATCTTTCAGTGTCCTATCTTTGTCTTTTCATACTGTTCATGGGGTTCTCAAGGCAAGAATACTGAAGTGGTTTGCCATTCCCTTCTCCAGTGGACCACATTTTGTCAGAACTCTCCACTATGACCCGTCCATCTGGGGTGGCCCTACATGGCATGGCTCATAGTTTCATTGAGTTAGACAAGACTGTGGTCCCTGTGATTAGATTGGTTAGTTTTCTGTGGTTTTCAGTCTGTCTGCCCTCTGATGGAGAAGGATAAGAGGCTTATGGGAGCTTCCTGATGGGAGAGACTGACTGAGGGGGCAACTATTCTTGTTCTGATGGATGGGGCCATGCTCAGAGAACCTTTAAGAGTTTGAATGTTGATGGGAGGGGCTCTGTTCCCTCCCTGCTATTTATCTGAGGCCAAACTCTGGTGGAGGTAATGAAGATAATGGGGACCTCCTCCAAAAGTTCCATGCACGCACTGCTACCCCTAGTGCCCCCAAGCCTGCAGCAGGCCACCAGGACCCACGCCTCTGCAGAGACTCCTGGACACTCCCCGGCAAGTCTGGGTCAGTCTCTTGTGGGGTCCCTGCTCCTTTCTCCTGGGTCCTGGTGCACACAAGGTTCTGTCTGTACCCTCCAAGAGTCTATTTCCCAATCCTGTGTAAATTCTGGTAGCTCTGTGGCGGGGTTAATGACAACCTCGTCCAAGAGGGCTTATGCCATACCCAGGTCTGCTGCACCCAGAGCCCCTGGCCCTGTGGCAGTCCACTGCTGACCTGTACTTCCACAGGAGACACTCAAACACAGTTCTGTCCTCAGTATCTGTGGGGTCTCTGGCTCCTGGTGCACACAAGGTTTGTTTGAGCCCTCTGAGCATCTCTGGCAGGAATGGGATTTGATTCTAAGCATGAATCCACCCTCCTACCATCTTGCTGGGGCTTCTCCTTTGCCCTTGGATGTGGGGTATCTCCTCACAGCCAGTCCAGCAGCTACCATCTTACTGGGGTTTCTCTGACCTTGGATGTGGGGTATCTCCTCACAGCCACCACTCGTGACCTTGGAAAAGCCATAGCTTTGAGTATACAGGCCTTAGTCAGCAAAGTGATGTCTATACTTTTTAATACCTTATATAGAATTCTTAATTCAACTCAACCAGCATTTGCTGTCTGCAGAGTCTTCTACTTGCCTTTCCTCTTCCTACTCCAAAAACCTGGTTCTTCAGATAAGTAGTTCTCAGCCTTTTTTATTTATCTGCTGAGATGCTTAATGTAAAACAGATGACATTGTATCTGTCACACAAGTGTTCTTGGGCATCTCCCAACACTGACTGAAGGTCAGCACCCACCCCTTGACTCCAACCACATCATGATGCAAGTGTAGGATGTGACAGATCGTATTTTTCCTAAAACAGCATTGTCTCCCATCCTACACATTCTCCTTGCAACATGTCTTTGACTATTTTTTCATTGAGCTATGGGGTGTGTATCTCCTTTCCTTGAATATGGACAAACTTAAGACTGAAGCGGGGCACACGTGACGCTGTGGTGGGGTCCAAGGCAAGGTGACTTCCCCTGGGCTCCCTTGGAATGGTTGCTTTTGAAACACAGTCATCATTTCCAGAGGAAGCCCCGGCAGCCCATGGAGGTCCACACGAGAGGCGTCAGAGCTCCCAGGTGAAGCCAGCTCCTACTTAGCAGTCATGTGTGTGACTCAGGCAGTCCATGGACGTCCACACGAGAGGCGTCAGAGCTCCCAGCTGAAGCCAGCTCCTACTTAGCAGTCATGTGTGTGATCATCTTGAAAGCAGATCTTTGAGCTCTCAGTGAATCTGCCCCAGCTGATGCCAGATTGAGCAGAAACAACAATTTCTGCTTAACCCAGCCCAAGCTTCAGCTTTTGAGCAAAATAAACAATTGTCGTGTTTTAAGTCACTGTGTTTTGGAATATTTTGCTATGCAAGGATAGGGAACTGATACAGATTTGTGTGTCATTAGAAGAATAATCTTAAATTTGTTCTAATATATTTTTAAGAACCCTTAGTGCTTTGGCTATTACTATTAATAAATAACTTGGCAACATATGTTATTATCAATTGTCAAAACTTCCTTGAAGCCTCAGTTAACATGCAGAGGTCTTTAGCAATATCTAATTCCTCTTTTCTTTCACCTTGTCTTGGGATTGTTCAGTAAGAGTATGTAAAATAATATTAATTACAGTATTTTCATGAGCGGCTTCCTCCTTTATGTCTGATTAGCATAATTCAGCGTAGTTATCCATACCATGAAATGTGTGTTAGGTTACTTTTGCTATTTTTTTTAAATTTTATTTTATTTTTAAACTTTACATAATTGTATTAGTTTTGCCAAATATCAAAATGAATCCGCCACAGGTATACACGTGTTCCCCATCCTGAACCCTCCTCACTCCCCATACCATCCCTCTGGGTCGTCCCAGTGCACTAGCCCCAAGCATCCAGTATCGTGTATCGAACCTGGACTGGTGACTCGTTTCTTACATGATATTTTACATGTTTCAATGTCATTCTCCCAAATCTTCCCGCCCTCTCCCTCTCCCACAGAGTCCATAAGACTGTTCTATACATCATTGTCTCTTTTGCTGTCTCGTATACCGGGTTATTGTTACCATCTTTCTAAATTCCATATATATGCGTTAGTATACTGTATTGATGTTTTTCCTTCTGGCTTACTTCACTCTGTATAATAGGCTCCAGTTTCATCCACCTCATTAGAACTGATTCAAATGTATTCTTTTTAATGGCTGAGTAATACTCCATTGTGTATATGTACCATAGCTTTCTTATCCATTCATCTGCTGATGGACATCTAGGTTGTTTCCATGTCTTGGCTATTATAAACAGTGCTGCAATGAACATTGGGGTACATGTGTCTCTTTCCCTTCTGGTTTCCTCAGTGTGTTTGCTATTTTTGATGCTTATTTTAAATTCCATTTTGGGGAGCTGAGCCTGCACAGTTTGTTGCTGATGTACCAGGGTTTGCTGTTCACGAAGCAGAGAAATTGGACAGAATGCTGCTGATAAGGAAAATACAGGAAAAACTATGTAGAAATATGGATCTCAGAGGAGTAAGCTCTCGGGCACCTGGGAATGCAGCCTCGGTGGGGCTGAGCAATACTAAGAAAGGAAAAGTGTGAAGACACCTGTTGTGATCAGATCAAGGGAACTGTGAACCTGACATTGGCCATAGGGGGGCTGGTTCTTCAGCCTCTGTTTTGTTGTAAGAAGGGTTGGGGCTTGGAGCCATAAAATGACTTCACTTTCTGTCTGATGCCTCTGTGAAGCTTTTGTTTGAGGTTGTTTTAATTTCTGCCACCCTGCCCCCAGTTACAGAAGAAACAGAAGGTGGAAGGAACTGTGACCTCAGATTCAGAGAAAATATTTTTAAAAAAATAAAAATAAAAGAAACTAGCATCCTTTTGTCTCTCAGCTGGATTGCTAACTACCTGTGTGACCTTGGAAAGTTACTTCTCAAGCACCATTTTCCTCCTCTATTAAATGCAAGGGTTAGACTAAGGCTACATAGAGCTCTAGAATGTGGAATATGACTCCTGACACATTATTTTATGTTCTGATTCTTGCTTTGTAAATATTTAGGAGCAAAATGTATGCAGAACTTGGCAAAGTCAGATGTGTATTTATGAATCTCAGTGAATTGGCTGATTTTTACCCCATAGGCCTCCAGAAGCCATTTTTGTTCAACAGTTTTTGTTGTTACTTTTAATCTTTTTCTCCCACAATTAAAAGATTTAAATGGCCACTATCATTAACAAGTGACAATCAGGAACAGAATATTAATTTTAAAACTGAAAAATAACATGAAAGGTTAAAATTTTTAAATAGACACAAGTGCTCAGAGTTGTGACTCTGTTTATAGTTATTTTAGTTGATTTACCGAGATTTACAAGCATTGTGGCTTTGCCAAGTTCAGTACGCTTTTTTTGTGTGTGCA
Organism: Bison bison bison; assembly: GCF_000754665.1. Classification (NCBI taxonomy): domain Eukaryota; kingdom Metazoa; phylum Chordata; class Mammalia; order Artiodactyla; family Bovidae; genus Bison; species Bison bison. The sequence continues at coordinate 340,392 of NW_011495080.1, forward strand.
AATATTTTTGTTGCAAAGCAGACTTTGCAACCTTAAACTATCCCTTTGGAATTAGTCATGTGACGTGTTCTAGAACTGTAATTGACTTGAGTCTCACCTCATTTCACAGCTAAGAAGTGATTCATTTCTGTGTAATGGTGTTAACATCAGTATTCGATGGTGTTCTACACAGAAAACCACAGTGGTCACAGTCACTGTTCCTTGAGTTACTTGCAAGGCAGAGTCTCAAAAGAACTGATTTTATCTTCGTTTTTGTAATGAGAGACCTGAAGCTTGGTTAAAATAACTTGCCCACTAGTTAATGATGTGCGGGCGTACTAAGTCACTTCAGTCATGTCTGACTTTGCAACGCTATGGACTGTAGCCCACCAGGCTCACAAGCCTTAAACTCAGGCAATATGATTCTAAACTCAGTTAAAATATATCCCTTCCTAATTTGGATTTCTTGCCAAAATATCAGTTTTCGGAGAGGATGGAGTTTATTTTGTACAGTCAGCTTGGAACAGGGCCTGGCCTGGCAGAAGCAGGTGGGCCAGCCTGTGGCCCATGGACTATTTTCTCCCATCATGATGGGAGGGAGTCACTTTTTGCCTTCTGTGCACAGATATCTAAGGATGTCTGGGCTTCTGGGAATCCAGGCCAAAGAGGGGCTGTAAGAGGAAGACATTTGACTCCTTCCCGGTAGTCCTGACTTTTCCATTCCAGCTTTCTGTCTCAGGATGCTTACTGTTCCGCAGTTGATCAGGAGGCACAGTGCTGAAGGAAAAATAAGTCATTTCTTATAAGCTAATGATCCAACTTCTAAACTCTCAAAAATGACAAACTTTTCAATCCTCTACCCCTTTACTTTCCTGTCTGACTATATAAGTTTATGTGATTTAATCGTCCAGGAAACCTAGTAGTCATATACTCAATAACCCTTGTATCCCACTGGCCATTTAACTTCCCTTGTTCTTTTGAATTTGGGAGCATTGTTTACCCTGTATGAAGGAGTTTTGGAAAAGGCCAGAAGGCAGGCTCTGAGTTGAAGAAATAATGAAAAAAAATAATGCTGTAATCATAACAATTCATTATTTGTTTTTAAGCTTGATCTTTCAGAAGGTTATTATCTGGAGTTGAATACTAATGGAGTCAAGCTCTGTTTATGCAGAGGAAATCTTAAACAACAGTGTTCAGGAGGGAAGGACATTAATCAGCAGAGAAGAGGGCCTTGTGCCTAATAATGTTTGCATAATAGCTACCCTTGAGTGTATTGCTTGACTTAAAAATAAATATTCATGTTTTCCATCTCAGTACAATTGGAAATTATTTGTGGTTATGATTCTTTTATATGCTCTTCTGTCTGTTCAGGGGGACTTTAAATTGGGAAGCTAGGAAACCAAAAGACATAAATAAAGATGTTGGGAGTGGAGTGAGGTAGCAATGGAAAGCTGCCGTGATGGGGGCACATGAACTGAGAGCAGGTTGCAACTCTGTTCGCAGGAAGGGAGGGGCCAAATCAAACTGGCAGGCGTCAGGACATTTACGTGATTCTCTGATTTACTTTCAACTCCTCCTTAGCTTCTCATTGCTCACAGGATAAAAATGTAGGTCCCTTCTCTGGACGAAGAGGTGCTCACTGGAGTGGTCACACTGGAACTTCACAGTCATGATGTGTGACAACCCAGCCTCAGGGGTGATCACGCAGACCTCTTCCCAGGGCCCTTCGGACAGCCTCTTAACTTACAAGTCCTCATTTGTATCTTCCCTTCATCTTTTAAGGATTTCCCAAATCTTTTTTGCTAATGAAACCACTGATTATGGAAGAGTTGGCTTAACTTCACCTCCTCCAACAATCCTTTGAACTCGGCAGGTAGCCAGTGAGTTTCCCCCCAGCCTCTCATTCATCCATTCACTCATGTTCAGTACTCTTCCAATAGTATTTATCCTGGAGAATTTTTTCATCATCCTGACTTATTGCTCATATGCACCAAATGTTATTCACTGGTGCTTTAAGTTAGCGAATTCTACTTTTCTCTCTCCTTTGTTCTTCCTTTTTTCTATTTCTTTTAAATGTCTGGGAAGTGTTTCAGTGTGGTCTTGAAAATGCAGGCTCTATATTGTTAGGAACGTCTGTGTGTCATTTTCAAGGCTTTTCACGAACTGCCTTCTCAGGCAGTTACCCTAGCCTTCTTTCTCTCCTAAATGGATATAGAGTATCCTGTAGCGTAAAAGCCCAAACTGAGTCATTCGCCCACACCTGCAATTGCTCATGCTTGCCCCTGCCTCCCTCTCCCTGTCCTCTCACACAGAGTTGACATCTTGGGAAAGCTCCACCATCTCACTGGCTCCTGCAGCCCGGCCTCACCTCTGATGAGGGCCATATGAACAGCGATATGCCCGATTGACTTCACACACCAATTCACCCTCCTTGCTAGGCTCCTTCTGAAATGTGTGTATGTGTTTTTCATGTACTTAGGTGTAGTCACAGAAGTACTATAATCTATCCCTTCTGTCAGTATAACTTATCCTATTTATAAACTGCTTATTTGGCTTCATCTTTACTACAGAGAGGTGACCAGGACAGCTGTTAATCTTACTTTAGATAAGAAAGTTGATTTAAAAAGTTTGACTTCTTAAGGCTGAGTGCTGAAGAACTGATGCTTTCAAATTGTGGTGCTGGAGAACTCTTGAGAGTCCCTTGGACTGCAAGGAGATCAAAGCAGTCATTCCTAAAGGAAATCAACCCTGAATACCCATTGGAAGGACTGATGATAAGGCTGAAGCTCCAGTACTTTGGCCACCTGATGTGAAGAGTTGACTCATTAGAAAAAACCCTGAGGGTGGGAAAGATTGAGGACAGGAGTAGAAGGGGCTGGCAGAGGATGAGATGGTTGGATGGCATCACCGCCTCAATGGACATGAGTTTGAGCAAACTCTGGGAGATAGTGAAGGACAGGGAAGTCTGGTGTGCTACAGTCCATGCAGTTGCAGAGTCGGACATGACTTAATGACTAAACAACAAGTAAATTGCAGAGATCGGAATTAGACTCCAGTTAAAGACTATTTCCTTTCATTTTCCTTAGGCCCCACAAAGCCTTGGAGACTTACTACAGGGTGAACTCCCAGAGGGCACAGGACAGAGCCTGGGATGGTCACAGGGACCTGCATTGTGGGGTGATTGAGCTACCATGGTCTCTGTGCCCTGAGAGAGTCATTTCCATCTGAATGTCAGTGTCCCATCTGTAAAAGGAAGAATGAGACACGTTTTTTAGGTTCTTTTGACATACAACATTTTATTAATTCCCTTTCTGTTATTTTTTAGAAACATCTATTTGTTTGCTTGTCTGTGCCAGGTCGTAGCTGCAGCACACAGGATCTTTAGTTATGGCATGTGAACTGTTAGCTGTGACACTTGGGGTCTAGTTCTCTGACCAGGGATAGAACCCCACCTCCCCTGCATTAGGAGTGCAGAGTATTAGCCACTGGACCATTAGAAAGTCCCCTTTTCTGTTATTTTTATCTCCATTGCCTTTCACTCCTTTCCTCTTTGCTCTCTTTTCTGTCTGGAGAAGGAAATGGCAGCCCACTCCAGTATTCTTACCTGGAGAATCCCATGGACAGAGGAGCCTGATGGGCTATAGTCCATGGGGTCACAAGGAGCTGGACATGACTGAGCAACTAACACTCTGTTCTGTCAGTTCAACAACTGATTGGTGCACACTGACTGTGTACAAAGAGCATTATTGCGCCTGGAGTCATAGTCCCAGGTTACAGCTTGTTATGGAAAAGAAACATTCTTCCCTCTCTTTCCTGTTCTTCCTTTCTTGCTCTTCTTCCTTTATTCTCCCTTCTGTGCTCAAGCAGCTGTCATAATTTCCTAAGTTTTCTGAGACTTCTGCTTTGGTCAGAGGGAAGGCACTCGGCCCTGGGCCTCTGAACAAGTTGAACGTGTCTGTGGTTCTTTGGCTCTGATCACCCAGGGCCCATAAGTGCGCATGATGAAAGCTTCACGGGGTTTGTTCAGTGATAGTCAAGGCCACCATATACTTTGATACTGCATTTTTGGCCAACTGTATACAAGAGACTCTGAAATAAGAGTAAAATGATGCTTTGAAAAATAAACTTCAAACCTTCTAATTTGGGGGGAGGTGACTTTAAAACTTTAAAATGATCTTTTTCTTGAGCAATTTTAAAATATAGATATTTTTCTAAAGGGACCATTTTTGACCTAATACAACTGTCCCCTTTAGGAGTCATAACCACCATTAGAGTCATATATTCTTTTCCTCTTTTATTAGTTATATTTTTTTCATTTTTCTTCTGCACCCCACGTGACATGCACAGGTATTTAGATTATTTTCCCCTCAGCTAAGTAGAAGGAAATGGCAGTGCACTCCAATATTCTTGCCTGGAGAGTCCCATGGACAGAGGAGCCTGACAGACAACAGTCCATGGGGTCGCAAGAGTTGGACATGACTCAGCGACTAAATCGCCACCACCGCCACCAAGGCCACCAAGTAGCCTTACAATTAGTTTAATTAAACTTTCAGAGTTCTTTCATAAGAATCACCAATAAATTGTATGCTAAATGTATGATTACTTTCTTTAGAACATAATTAAAATATGTGTTTCTTCTTTATTGCTTCTAATCCTTCTTTCCATAGCAGTAGGTATTTATTTATAATTATAGAACACAAAATTACTAATAATTTTTGAACCCCCAAAGGACAAAGTAGAAGGAATTAGAAAGAAGGGAGCAGAAACAATCCTAATAATCAGGCACTCTGCATCAGTGAATGAGATAAGAACACTTATGTGATTTAATAAACCCTTTCAGAGATCTGATATAATTGAGACTTGCTGGTTTACAGATGTGGAAACTGAGGCTCAGAGGGGTTAGATAACTCGCCTAGAATTCTACCGCCTGTAAGGGTCAGAGCTAAGATTTGAATCCAGTATGTGTGACTCTACATTTCATGTTCGCTTTTTCATGTTTGCCTTTTACTAGGGCTGGAGGGGGTTCCTGTCGGCTCTAGAATGATGTACAAGATGAATGCCCAGGGAGGGAAGGGGTGAAGAGAAGGCCTCAGTTTGTCCCACGTTTCAACCTTTGGCATGCTTCTCCTCCCCTGACCCCCACCCCAAATGTAGACTGTGTCTCCCAAATATGGATCCAGCCCTTTGTAATATTTTCATGAGAGGGTCTTCTACTAATGGGACATCTCTCTTTTGTCTTTCACAGCAATTTTGCAGGCAGTAATAGCTGGTGATCTTATGAAGGTAAGATATCTTCCTACCAGAACTTTTGGTGATTCTTTAAGAACTCTAAATCAGCATAATTTCTCACCAAATTTTCATGATCCCATTTATGATTTCCCATCCCCCTGGTGCTAGCTGGGTAGAAGGCAGAAGGATGTTCTTTTTGAGAATTGAGCAGAGAGGGTGAGAGGAGTCCTTGTAGCATCACCATGTCTCCAAACAGCAAAGGGTCTGTGCAAAGGCACAGTGCTGTCTGCCTTGACTGGTTACAACTGATATGTGTCCCCAGGAGACAGTACTTATAGTACCCCGGGTTCCTGCTATCTGGAACTAATATTTGAAGTTTAAAGATTTCTTTCAGCCCAAGTCTTTAAATGAATGCATCTGTAAGAATAACCTGGACAATACCCAGAAATACTTTGTTTAAGCAAGAGACAACATCATGCAACATTATTGCCATTTTGAACTCTGGGGATCACAGTTAATCAGAAGATACTCTGATCTGCCTTGAATATTGTGATTTGTGCTCATGTTTTCTGGAGAATTTAGTTGAGAGGAAACTGCTGCCTCCTGAGTGAATGCAAATTCTGAAGTCAGACTGTCTGGGTTCAGATCTTGGCTCTGCCTTTGACTATATATGAGACTTTGTATAATTACCTAATTGTCTCTGGGCCTCCGTTTCTTCATCTGTAAAATGGAATCACATTGGTCTTCTCTTTGCTTTACTGTGAGGATTGAATATAAAATTCATGTAAAGCTTTTAAGATTGTTCCTATAACTTCATAGAAGGGACTCTCCCAAGATAGCTATTTTGTTAATACAGTGTTAATCTGTGTTCCTTTAATAGTTAAACATAACAGAGAGACAAATGTTTGTTATAAAGTATAATATAGTCCATGAATACCCGGAAAGCTATATTTGCTCCCAAGTTATTTTCAGGTGTCAGGACTTAAGACTGCCTGGGTATCCCTGTATACGTCATAATGGCATTGATCTGCTCTGTATTATCAGCAACTTTCCCAGGCAGAGGCTCCAACTAACTCAAGTTCAGTGCTATCCCAGATTGAGAACCCAGAAGCCTTAAAAGAAAGTTAAGAAGCACTAGCTCAGTTGATAAAGAATCTGCCTGCAATGCAGGAGACCCCAGTTCAATTCCTGAGTCGAAAAGATCTGCTGGATAAAGGATAGGCTACCTATTCCAGTATTCTTGGGCTTCCCTAATGACGCAGCTAGTAAAAAATCCACCTGCAATGCAGGAGACCTGAGTTCGATCCCTGGGTTGGGAAGATCCCCTGGAGAAGGGAAAGGGTGCCCACTCCAGTATTCTGGCCTGGAAAATCCTATCTATGGACTGTATAGTCCATGGGGCCGCAAAGAGTCAGACATGACTGAGCGACTTTTACACACACACAGGCTCTTGTATACAAGTTTTTTGGAAGCACATCTGTTGAATAAACTGAGAAACCTCAGAGCTACATTGTTAACAGGTTACTAGAAGAAAACAAGGGCTGAGAAGGTTGTCAGCATCTTGTTAAACTGTCATCTTCAGACACACATCCCTGGGAATGATGCCCGTGCCATGACCAGATCACAGTGTTACTAGGAATTGCTAGCCACAAGAGGAAAGTGCTCTCTAAGCAGTGTATATACCTGAATTCAGTGCCATTTCCAAGCAGTGGATTAAACCAAATATTATCCTATATTCCCTGCGAAGCCTTTTTGGATTCTGTGAGCAAAAGGCATGAGTTCAGACCTGATCCCTCCTCTTGGAGAGTTTCTAAGCCAGAAAATTTTGCAAAATGTTGTTGTACCTTTGAAACCACTTCATTTTGTTTTGTATATACTTTTAGTCTAGGCAACAGATTTTCCAGGGCCCTGGGCATGTTACTGCACTTCTTTGGTACTTAACAGAGAATTATGTGAGAGAAGGGTAATCACTATATTCGGCTAGTTGCCTTATTTCATTCTCTGTTATAATTCTTTCCTAGATGACTGAGAAATGACTCAGTAACATCTGATTTACTGAGAGGTGAAATATAAAGCCTGAGGGTTTTTCTTTTTCACTTTTTGCTTTCCTTTCCTTCCCAAGTACTTTCCCCTCCTTTTCTTTATCTTCTTCCATTTCTCTGTCCCATGTAGAAAGTACTATAAATATTAAATACTCAACTGGGTGTGTGTGTCACAAGTGTGAGGAAGGAGGGGGAGAATGGGAGAGTTGAAAGGGGAAGCAAGGTCCAAGCACACCAGTGAACTGAGAATAGACCCTGGATCAGCCCTGCGTGCAGGCTGTCATGCGTAGCTCCTATCCACCGGGCTGCACAGCATACCCATGGACTAACCTAATGGCCACAGTGTCTATGAACACCACAGCAAGGCAAAATCGGGGCAGCTGATGGGTTGGGTCTCTGCGACTCTGTGAGCCCAAATCCTTTGTGGATCTTCCCACAAAGAATGGATGTGCCATTGTGAGACAGTACAGTTGAACAGAACAGGATTCTTAGATCGTCATGGAAGACAGCTACTTCTTCCTGTTCCTTTGCTTCTCAATTTAGGCATGAAAACTCTATGTTCCTTGTGCACGCTCAGTCGCTTCAGTCGTGTCCGACTCTTCGCATCCCTATGGACTGTAGCCTGCCAGGCTCCTCTGTCCGTGAAGATTCTTCAGGCAAGAATACTGGAGTGGGTTGCCGTTTCTTCCTCTAGGGAATCTTGCAAACCCTGGGCCTGAACCCACATCACTTACGTCTCCTGCACTGGCGGGCAGGTTCTTTACCACTAGTGCCTCCTGGGAAGCCCCGTGTTCCTTACTTCCAGTCAGTTGCTCCTTTGTGATCAGTTTTCTAGGAAGTCTTCCATGGTTTTTCCATCCCCTACTTCATGTTTTCCTAGTGCCCTGTGCTACCCTCCTCATTGTCCTCTTCATCTCTGTGCAATTCTTTTTTGTTTTTTATTTATTAACTTTATTCTTTTTTTTTAATTTTATTTTATTTTTAAACTTTACAACATTGTATTGGTTTTGCCAAATATCGAAATGAATCCGCCACAGGTATACACGTGTTCCCCATCCTGAACCCTCCTCCCTCCTCCCTCCCCATACCATCCCTCTGGGTCGTCCCAGTGCACCAGCCCCAAGCATCCAGTATCGTGCATCGAACCTGGACTGGCGACTCGTTTCATACATGATAGTATACATGTTTCAATGCCATTCTCCCAAATCTTCCCACCCTCTCCCTCTCCAACAGAGTCCATAAGACTGTTCTATACATCAGTGTCTCTTTTGCTGTCTCGTATACAGGGTTATTGTTACCATCTTTCTAAATTCCATATATATGCGTGAGTATACTATATTGGTGTTTTTCCTTCTGGCTTACCTCACTCTGTATAATAGGCTCCAGTTTCATCCACCTCATTAGAACTGATTCAAATGTTTTCTTTTTAATGGCTGAGTAATACTCCATTGTGTATATGTACCATAGCTTTCTTATCCATTCATCTGCTGATGGACATCTAGGTTGCTTCCATGTCCTGGCTATTATGAACAGCGCTGTGATGAACATTGGGGTACACATGTCTCTTTCCCTTCTGGTTTCCTCAGTGTGTATGCCCAGCAGTGGGATTCTGCAATTCTTTAAAAATCTCTCTCTCCCATGGACAGTGAGGTCTTGGAGGCTTAGAGGTCAGTGGTCAAATTGTATTCATGTTAGTTTCCTTGGCATCTGGCACATGGCTAATCTATAGTTGTATTTGAGTGAATGTATAAACTATGAGTTTAGTCTCTTTGACCTTATGAGTTTTGTTTTTAATAATGCTATGCTATCTAACTTCTTGGTGGTAGACATATTCCTTTTGCTTATTACATGATGAGTTAGTTGATTCTTATTTATTCTAAAGCTACATTTTAGAAGCTCTAGTAAGGCCCTTGTTCTGATTATTACAGTTTAGAGAACAGAGATCCATTTTCACTTACATTACAGTTTGGTAATGTGCAGTATTTCACGAACTTAAGACTGTGTCCTTATTTAGCGCCTAATTCTCAGGCTGAAAAATCTGTTTTTCCCCCCAGTCTTTTGGAAGTCTTTTAGGTTTCTACTACTACATTCTCTGAACCCTTTTGGTTCTCATCCCGTGGATCATCTCAAGCCTTGTTGGGTGGTATGTGTTGGATGATAAATAGAAGGCAGGCAGACTGCAGATCTGGATGAAGGAGGGAGCCAAACATGGCTGTGCATGTGTCTGCTGTATGCCTGTGTGTGTGATCTTATGCTGGGAAGGGGTAAGCAGCTTCTGTACTCAGTAACTGGGTTCATTAGAGAGGGCAGAAAAAGTTAAAGGGCGGAGGGAACATCGCTACCAGACATCAAGCTCTTCCTGCCTATAGACTTAATTGTTCTTTAACTCAAGAACACTCAGCCTACATAGGGAAGCTTTCATTCTCCTCTCTTTCATTCTTTTAGTGCCCAGAAAAGGACAAAAAAACAGAAAGGGAGCAAGTAATTTAGCATGCTTCCATTCCCTTAGGCTGTTCAGTACCCACTTACCCTCTCCGGAATTTGCTGAGACACTGGCCATCTATTTGAATGATAACACAACCCAGGAATGTTACTTCATCTCTTTGACTTTTCCCTGTGTCCTCTGAGGCTGGAGACATTTGTGGTTTGCTACATTACTTTTATTTTATCACCAGCTAGCTGTTTTCCTTGTTCCGGACTCTGTCTGAGTTGCTTTTCCTATGTCTCTTTTGCAGCTAATAGAAAGCTATAAAAATGGAGGCAGCCTGCTAATTCAGGGACCAGACCACTGTTCACTCCTTCATTACGCAGCTAAAACCGGCAACGGGGAGATTGTGAAATATATCCTTGACCACGGTGAGTAGGCATAGCAAACCAAGAATCAATTATCCATGAAACAGACTGCATTTTCGAAGTTGACTTTCATCCAGGCTGTCCTCAGAATGGTGGAGAGACCCTTGAGCTTTCGCTGACTCTCCTTGCTTGTGTGACGGAGCCAGGATTCCAGACCCCGGACACAGGTCACCTTAACCAAGCCTTTACCTGTACCTTAACCACCTTAACCTTAACAGGAATCATTTCCATATCAAGGCCTTTGCAGGGTATTTGGGGGCTGATTACTTACAAAATAAAAGATAAAACCGAGTGTGGACTTGGCATCATGTACTGTTTGGGAAGGGATTTGGGAAGTTAACGAGTTGGGACCAGGTACCTAATCCATATTTATAGCTGATCATTCTGAGGAGTAATGTGCATATTTATTTCCATCTTTCTAATTTCCCTTTTTTTTTTCTATTTGAATCTCATTCACCTTTTCAACTCAAGTCACCTTTTATTCTCTTCAAAAAAATCTGGTACTGCTGTGTCCTCTGTGGCAGGCCATGTTCACCCCCTGGACAGCCTCCTAACTGGGTTTGTAATCTGGTGTTAGATGGTGACCTCAGCACCTACCTCTAATAGCCCTTTAGAGGCACAGACACGTCAGAGGAGTATCAAATCTTTCTTTGATACTTTCTTTGGAAGTAGACCGTACTTTCTGCTTCCCTTGTTTATAGTGTTTCTAGGACTGAAAAATAGGATAGAAGCAGACAAAGTCTCCCTAGCTTGGCTGTTTTTGAGGAATCTCTGGCTCTGCTGAATTCAGGTATACAGAGATCCTAAAAGATTTTCTGTGAGCCCTAGCACTGAGCCAATGGCCTACCCTCATTGTATCCATATTTTGGCTGTAAATAGTAAGCATTTTAGCACAGAGTCACATTCCCTTTGGTACACAGTCACATTCCCTTTTTTAAAAAACTGAAGTATGGTCAGTTTACAGTATGTCAGTTTCAGCTGTACAGCAAAGTGATTCAGTTAAAGACATGTATGTTCAGTTGCTCAGTCTTGTCCAACTCTTTGCAACCCTATGGACTGTAGCCCTCAGGGCTCCTCTCTCCATGGGATTTTCCTGGCAAGAATACTGGAGTGGGTTGCCATTTCCTCCTCCAGGGGATCCTCCCAACCCAGGAATTGAACCCATGTCTCCCATGTCTCCTGCATTACAGGCGAATTCTTCACTGCTGAGCCACTGATAAGTTATACATATATTTAATCTTTTCCAGATTCTTTTCCCGTTACAGATTATTACAAGATAGTGAATATAGTTCCCTGTGCTGTATAGTAGGTCCTTGCTGTTTATTTTCTATACAGTCGGGTGTATCTGTTAATTCCAAACTCCCAATTTATCCCTCCCCTTCCTTTTCCCCTTTGGTAACCATAAATTTGTTTTCTATGTATTGGTTTACATTCCTTTTTATTCCTCTTTTTATTCAGTTCAGCAAACATGTCTTATTCTATGTACCCATTCATTCATTCATCGAATATTTGTGGGGTACTTCACAGGAACTATCTGGCATAAACCGACACACACACAAAAATAAAGTCTCTGTTGTCAAGCAATTGCAGGATAAAAAATATAATCATATGCATCATTAAATTGAAAGTGGTTGTATGTAGGACTCTTAAATCCTACTGTAAAGTCACAAAGAGATAACTAACAGAGCTGCCGTTTCTCGAGCACTGGTTGTATGCCACGTGCTTAGAATGAACACATCCTATCATTTAAGCTTTACAAGGACCTTGAAAAGGATTAGACCCTCAGTCCCATTTGACTCGCCTTGCTTTTGTCTTCAATACCTTCTCACCATGGAGAGTTTGCCTGAACCCTTGGCCTGAATTATGGCAGAAAGAGTGGTTTAGGAAAAGGAAAGGGTATCCAAGTAGGATGGTCACCCTTAGAGGCTTTCTCCCCACTCCCCTCCGCCACCCCCATAGGCTAGATTGGATTGTCTGGAGCCTGTCTGCCCCAGAAAGCCTAGATCTATTCCTGGTGCTGTGTCAGGGGTGTGTATATTCTGTCTCCCACTCCCCTGACCATTCGGCCTCCAGCAATTAAAGCATGCCTCTTTAAACAATGACTTGAATAGACAATGGTGGCATAAATTCTACTTGCCTTTTGCACACACACACAAATTGTAGGTGTTTTCCTGTAGTGACTCTTCCAAAAGCTGGTGACAGGCAGAACCAAATATGAGAACCCAGCCCCATAGACAGTGCATACAGGTCACAAAGCTTCCATAGTTATTTTTCTCTTCATAGAAAAGATTTCAGAATTTCCCCTGGACAAAGTGAAGGTGAGCTTTGGATATATGCCCTCACCTTGTTTGCTTTTAGCTCAGGTTCAAGTTCTCCTGATGGCTGTCATCTTGATATTCCCTCCTGGTTTGGCTTTTACCCCATGAAGTTGAGTGCTTGCCCTCACACCTTAATCTGCTCAGTACCCAAGTACCTCTCTAGGGTTGGTGAGACACCGGCTATCTACTTGAGTGATGAGACCTCTTAGAAATTCTCTCTCCTCCCCTCTCTACCTCTCCTGAAGAATAGGAATTCCCGTCCCTGGTTCTGGGATCCTTTCTCATCAGTGATCTGCTGGTATCTCACTTGTTATTACCTGTCAGGCTGCAGGAAACTGCACTTTTGACTGAGTCTGTATTTAAGATGGATTCTTACGTGTTCGGGGCTGTCAGCTGGGGTGCTTGGGACACCTGGACTTTCATCTCAGGCTTCCTCACAGCATGATGATCCCCGGGTTTCAGGAGGGTGAGAATGGAAGCTTCCAGACATTCAGAGGCCAGGCTGGAGAAGTCTGCCTCACCTCTGTGGCAGTCTGTCAGCTGAAACGAGTCATGGAGGCAGCCCCGGCTCAAGGGTCGGAGAAATAGACCTCTCGGCTCCAAAATTAATGGATGTGTTCAATCTGTCCCCTCCCTTACTCTCTGTCTTCTTCAGCTGAAAATGGTGATCTTCTCAATATCCTGAACTACTGACTCACTTGGAATTCCCTGGAACTCAGATTTTATATTTTCCCTTGGTTTAGGGTCCTAAGCTAGGGCTTCAAGATTTAGCAAATCAAAATACAAGTCATGATAACATTTTTTTAGCAGAAGTATGTCCCATGCAATATTGGGGACATGCTTACACTAAAAACCAGAAATCTTCATTTCAGCTGAGTCTCCCCAGGGGCTTGAATGAGGAGGCTTGAGATGGTATTGCTCTAACACCATGGATTTTCACAACCCCCACCACCCACTTCTCTTTCCACTGCCTTAAATAAGACGACCTAGAAAGGCCCCTGTAACTCGAGCTCCCAGGGCTTGGAGTTTCTAACCAAGCTGTAGATCAGCGCACACGCTTTTCCTGCCATGAAATCCAACTGGCACATCTCTGAGTGCTTGCACCAAAGCCTGACATTCCAACACCGAACTCCTTTCTCTTGGATCCCAAGAGTGAATCATGCAGTTTAGAGTGAGAGATTTTGCAAAGAGTGAATCATGCAGTATAGCTCTTTGTGTCAACACTAAAGGACAGGAAGAATTTGTTAGTAACTTGGGGAAGGGAGAAGCTTATTTTTCTCACTTTTTTGGTTAACTTTTGTAAATTAGTCACTTTAATATTTACACTAAGGAGAAAACACAATATTCTTGTAATCACCTCCACTTCTCTCACAGGCAGGCAGTTCTCACGGTCACTGCATCTGCCTCGTGGGTCTGTAATTGGCCGGTAGATGTATGACTCTGAAGATCATGCAGCCAAATCCATCTCTTCTGTCTGAAAATAAAATCTGACTATGATCTACAGTCCAAAGATCACTGTTGGATATTGATGGGTGGTGATTTTTAACCTTTTAGTACTGCTAAGCTGCTAAGTCACTTCAGTCGTGTCAGACTCTGTGCAACTCCATAGATGGCAGCCCACCAGGCTCCCCCGTCCCTGGGATTCTCCAGGCAAGAACACTGGAGTGGGTTGCCATTTCCTTCTCCAATGCATGGAAGTGAAAAGTGAAAGTGAAGTCGCTCAGTCGTGTCCGACCCTCAGCCATCCCATGGATTCAGCCTTCTAGGCTCCTCCGTCCATGGGATTTTCCAGGCAAGAGTACTGGAGTGGGGTGCCATTGCCTTCTCCAATGGATGAAAGTGAAAAGTGAAAGTGAAGTTGCTCAGTCGTGTCCGACTCTTAGTGACCCCATGGACTGCAGCCTATGAGGCTCCTCTGCCCATGGGATTTTCCAGGCAAGAGTACTGGAGTGGGGTGCCTTTGCCTTCTCCTACAGTGAAATAATAAAAACTGATCTGTAGTTGATTTTTATTAAAATTAGTATTTATCAACCTGATAGTCAATTCAGGTTGACTGAATTGATGGTCCATTTCATTCTTAACATCAGCTTCATTATTTCTAGTTATTGAGGAGCATGGATGTGAAATCTATTGACATTGTCCGCCTAATTCTCCATGTTGTTTAATATCTAAACTTAATATCTAAACTAAAGATATGATTTTATAAACTTGTACGTTTAGAATTGAAAACTGTCTTTGCAGAACTAGTCATCTCTCTTAAATTGCAGCAAGCCCTTTGTGGTGTTCTTGAAGTCAGGGATACATACACAGAAAACATGACACTTTCTCTACTCTGTAATCATCTTCTTAGTGTGGTCTCTGCTCAGCAAATAGTCTTGCCTGATTAGTAATGATGCTGACTCTGAAATTCCCTTGATTTGATGGAAAATAGCCTTTGCTGAGATGCCTCTGTGAGGCTGGGGTTCAGAGATGTCTACGGCATCGTATTGATAAGTTAATGTTAGATTTACAGTGGATGGATCTGATCAGTTTGGATTCACATAAATAAAAGAATAAATCCATGCAGATTTCATACTGTGGCAAAGGTCAAGAGACACCCCTTCTTGCCATCTCGGTTGTTGCAACCCTCTTGAAATTGTACTTTTTAAATTTTTGTGTTAAAAACTAGATTCAAGTCCTTCCTTGGGTTTATAGTATATAAATCCTAAAGACTGTTCAAAGACCCGCCTGTCAAGATACCTTTAAAGACAAGGGTCCTAAGAAATCAGAGGGCCCTTTTCAAGGAGCATGACTGATGGGACTTGTTTGCCTCCTGCATCCTTACTCCAGGGAGCGCCTCTCTCCTCTCTGCTTCACCCTCTTCTTCATGTCTTATTGATGGTGGGGGTCCGCAGTCAGGATGCCTCTTGAATGGGAGTCGTGAGAGCTTAGTCATTCTCCCAGGCACCACATTCAGCCACAAATTTCTCTTCTCAGGGCTCTTTTGAACACGGGCTGGGGGGCCATGGGACCTGTGGTTATTTCTCAAAAGCCACAGGAGGCTTGAATTTTTCTCGTCCCTCATCTTCTTTGGGACTTCTTCTCTTAAATACACAACACGCTGCTTCCCTTTATGAAAAACTGGAATTTGGGCAATGGGAGGGTTGAAAAGAGAATGGAGGTGGGAGAGAGAGCCTAAGAATACCACAAGGACTGGGTGGAGAGAGGAGGACGGGAGGGATTCCAGCGGAGAGCCCCCACCCCCCAGCGGTTCCTGCTTTTCAACTCCTTTCAACCATATTTTTGCCCACTCCCTCCTCCCTCGTTGTACCCTCCCAGAGACTTTTGTGGCGTCTTAGTCTTTAACCACCGGGCACATTTTGCTCTTTTGTTTTTATTCTCCCAGCGCCCACCCCCCCTGCCCCCTACTGTGTTTCCTGATAGAAATCTCACTCATGCATTTCCTTTCTGATTTCAATGGCTTACTTTGTCTTCCCTCTTTTTCTGCCTTCAGTCTTTCTTTTCTCTTTTTTTTTCACCCACCCCCCTCTCTGCCTCTGGTCCCCAAGAGAAACGACCCCCGTCCCGCTGGGACAGGATGGCCGTGCTGTTGAGAGTTCCCAGTGCCGGCTCTCCCCACATCTGTGCAGCTTTTGTCGGCGCTCAGGAGGATTTGGAATGGTCTGCTGGCAGCGTCAGGGAGACTAATGGGAAATGAGGTCCAGAGGGAGAGAGACCACGGGGAGGTGGGGGGATAGCAAAGGGGATTTGGATGGCTCGGTGTGGGAAGCAAATTAAAGGATGCATGTGACAAAAGACACATCATATATAATACAGGCGAAATGGTGATGACACAATTGCATGGGTTCCTGGAAGAGCCTCTGGGATGAGCACTGACTGGGCAGTCGATTTGAACTTTGGAAAGTTTGACTACTTACCACGCTGTGACTTTTTCAATGTTGGGACATTTGTGAAGTTTTGCTTCTTTTTGAATTCCCTGACCCGCATCCGAAAAATGATATGTTTCTACCCACAATGTATTTTTCTTTCCCCTTTATTTTTCAGACCATTTCTCAGATAGCATGGCTTTTTAAATTTTTTTAAATCCATGTTCCTTTTATGGGTCTTTCTCTCTTAGGAAAAAAAGTGTGATATTGGCCAAGATCCAAGTGGATTTTTAAATGTCATTCATTCATTCAAAAAGTCTGTCCCATACACTTTTAAACAGAAATATTATTGTAATAATCACTGCTCATCTTTATTGTTCTGAGTGCTTTATGTGTATTTATGTATTTGATTCTTACAACAAGCCCACAAGGTAAGTTCTCTTATCTCTACTTGACGGGTGGTAAAACTGAAGTGTAGCAAAGCTGGATGACTTGCAAAAGCTCACCCATAATACAAGATATGGTCTCTGCCCTGTGTATTCCTAAAACTCAGTGAGAGAAATAAAGCATAGATAAACAACCACAATTCAGGGTAGTTTGAAATGAATATCATATACAGGATTCTACTGATAACTGGCATAGGACTATGGAAGGGCGATCACCTTCTGAAACGTTCATGGAGAAATCTGTACCTATATCCCCTCAGTAGAGATTCAGTGGTTGCTTCCTGGGGCAGGTCAGCTGGGGGCTGAACTGTGGGTCTTTTAGTAAACTCTGGGGAGACAGAAAGCCAAGACTTTTTCTATTCAGGGAACAATCAGGAATTCTCTGCTGATAATTTAACGGCATTCCTTCCAATTCCTTAGGGGAGATGCATAGTGTCCACAATCAGAACGTATGTACACATGACAAACTAAGCCCAAACCCAAATGTTCCCCCGTTGATCTACTTGAAGGAATTCCATCTTTATTTTTTCTCTTTCTCCTGTTCTTTCCCTTATGGCTGAGGCTGGAATTAACTTTTCCAAAAATCATAGTTGCTGCCTTTTCACATGTATTTTTTTCTTTCAAGGGAATATACTTGTGGTCTTTGTTGATGGTTTTTGTTTCTCTGGACATGCTCCCACCTCCAAATCTTATCTTATGCTACTAATCTACACAGGGCACTATTAGACAGCATGATGCACTATTTTTGTTCCAAGAAAACTTAATTTTTATTGTTTGCAAAATATAATTCAACTCATGTACATTTTTGTAAAAAATTTCTTTTTATCTTTGAATCGGAGTACAGTTGATTCACAGTATTGTGTTAATTACTGCTATACGGCAAAGTGACTCAGTTTTATGTACTTATATACACACACACATATATTTTCATATTCGTTTCCATTTTGGCTTCTCACAGGATACTGAATGCAGTCCCCTGTGCTATACAGTAAGGCCTTGTTGTTTATCCATTATATATATATCAGTTTGCATCTGCTAATCCCAAACTCCCAATTCAGCCCTCTCCCAGCCTTCTCCTCCTTGGCAACCGCCAGTTTATTCTCTGTGTCCCTGATTCAGTCTGTTTCATGCATAGGTACATTTGTGTCCTGTTTTAGATTCCACATAGCAGTGATGGCTTGATACACTATTAAAAATAGCTCCCAGTAGGTCACTGGAGACACACATAGGGAGGGAAACCACAGTTCTGTCTCAGACTCCACCTGGCATGCACTCCTCTTGTCCTTTCTTCTCCTAAATCTCCTTGCTGTCAGTTAAGTCCATCTTTCCAGAGTCCATCTTTCTAAAACCTTTAATTGAAGTTGCTTTGGGTATTAATTAAGAGCAAAAAGTTACATCTTGTTTTAGTATCTGCATCTCTGTCAAGGACAGAGGATTGGAGAGGAAGGAGGAGACAATAAACAGCTCAAGGCATGCCTGACTCCCAGATTAGATGATCAGCTCTGGAATCCTGCTGGGTTGGTTTCATTTATAGTGATTCTTGTCAGGAGTTTGAGAAACAAGCTTCTTTTCTTTGTCCCACTTTTTTTAGCACAGATTAAACTGCTTTATCATCCTCTCACTGCACGAAGGCATGGACCCCAGAGTCCATGGACCCACTGTGGTTGCACTTCTGAGAGTACCAGGTGACAGAGCTGAGGAAATGAGATGAGACCCCCTACTGCCTAAATATTTGTGCAGTTGTTACCAAATGCGAGGCTGTGTGCCTAACATACAACGAGGCCAAAACAAATGGAAACATCAGAGTTTGGAGCAGAGAAAGGTTTACTGCAGGGCCAAACAAGGAGAACAGGCCCCCAGACCTCGAACTCAAAGGGTTTCAACAAAGTATTTTTAAAGGCCAGGTGAGGGAGAGGCATTGCAGAGTATATGATCAGCTCATCTGATGGTGAGGTCATGGCAGTGTCACAGAGGTTAACATTATCAATCCTTAGGGGCCAGTAGGTCTGGGGGCTCATGATCATCAGTTAACTTCCTCCATTTGTTGGGGGTTTCAGCATCTGTAAAACAACTCAGAAATGTGCATCAGATACTATTTTCTAGGTGCTCCAAAGAGGAGCTATGTGGGAGGTGTCTGTCCCCAGGAGAAGTCCCCATAGCGTCCTGCTTGGTTACACGATTATCAGTAATGGTGGGAACAGACACTGGTGAGGCCACTGCTCATGTTCATGGAATTCCTTGCAAAATGAATGACTTTGCTGAAGGTGACAGGAGCTCTCTAAAAGGACCATTGGGCTCTGTAAGCATTCTTGCTCCTGACCTTGTGGAGGCTGCTTCGTCCAAGAGCACTTGGTTCTCAGAACACTGAATTGGAGTCAACACTTACTTCAAATGTAAGTGGGAGCCAAGGCACCCTTTTATATCTCCCTCCCTCATTGATGTTCCAGCACCTTAGCTTAATGTAAGCTGCTGTGTTATGTCAGAGAATAGAACGCTTAATTGTACCTAAACTTTACACCTTGCATGTAGTGTCCCAGCTACTGTTTTAAGCACTTTTTTTGTATTAACTTACGAAACCTCATAACAAACCTATGCCATAAATAGTATTATTAATTATAATTTACTTGTGCAGTAATCAAGGGACTGAGAAATACAATGAACTTGCCTGAGGTCTCGTGAGGGGCAGAGATAGCTGGAGTTTGGGCCCAAAGATGTTCAGCACCAAAGCCCTCGCTCTTAATCACTGCACTAGACTGCTTGACACATTAGGGGGATTTCGGTGGGGCAGGGGGTGATGGAGGTGGAGAGTTATCATTCCAGTTTCCTTAGAATCATAGGACTGAGGAACAAACATGAATGAATAAAATCTTCATTGAACCTGTGAAACAGGGAATGTGCTAGAAGGGTAAGAAAAAGTGTTCTTACACTTAAAAGATGTAGAATAATTAAAGAGATAAGGCATACATTCAGAAAGCAAATGCACAGTACAAGGGTCAACCCCAGTGTTATGGGAGTTCAGAAATGGGGTCAAAGGTGGCCTTTTCAGAGGACCTGGTCACATACTGGGCTTTTAAAGGATGTGTAAGATTTAGGTGAGTGCATGCTCAGTCGTGTCCAACTCTTTGTGACCCTGTGGACTGTAGTCCACCAGGTTCCTCTGTCCGTAGGGTTTTCCAGGCAAGAATACT
This sequence comes from Bison bison bison, assembly GCF_000754665.1. Classification (NCBI taxonomy): domain Eukaryota; kingdom Metazoa; phylum Chordata; class Mammalia; order Artiodactyla; family Bovidae; genus Bison; species Bison bison. The sequence continues at coordinate 360,313 of NW_011495080.1, forward strand.
GGACTGGATTGCCATTTGTTCCTCCAAAGATTTAGGTATGGGGGTAGAAAATACTGCTCTAGATAGCTGGAGGGAGCAAGCTCTCAGAGCTGGGAGAGTCTCAGAAATATTTGGGTGATCATGCAGCTACCGATTTAGCTTATACAAAAAATAAATTAAATGGAGCCTTGAGAACAAATTGAGGTGGGGTAGTTCCAAGTGAAAGACTGTGAACTTCACTGTTTTAAATACTTGGGGAGACAGAGGACATATGATGAATTTGAAGCCTAGAAATCTAAATGTTAGATCTTTATATGTTTTCTTAGTAACAGTCCTGCATGCTCATTATGTCCCTGACGGAGACCTATTAGGAAGTGTATTTGTCAAATAGGACAAATTGGAACAAGTAATAGGACAGACGTTTCAAGAGAAGATTGACCTGTCCTAAGGACCATAGATGGAAAGAAAGGAGAGGAAGTTGGTGATGTAGCTCCTGGATGACCAGGAGGATTGTGAACATCTCCCTTCCCCTTGACCAGTGACTTTTGTTTTTATTGAAAAGTGTAGTTGATTAACAGTGTTAAATTAGTTTCAGGTATATAGCACAGTGATTCAGTTTAATGTGTGTGTACATATACACACACACACACTCACACTCACGCGCACACACGTATATTGAAAAGAAAATGTATCTATATGTTCTTTTTCAAAACTATGAAATGCTGAGTAAACTTCCTTGTGCTAGACAATAGGTCTTTGTTTATCGATTTTATATGTAGCAGTGTGTTTAGGTTACTCCCAAATTCCTAATTTATCCTGCCCACCTCCTTTCCCCTTCGGTAACCATAAGTTTGTTTTCTATGTCTGAGAGTCTTTTTCTGTTTTATAAATAAGTTTATTTGTATCATTTTTTTTTTTAAGATTCCACATGTAAGCAATATCATGTATTTGTTTTTCTCTTCTGGCTTAGTTCTTATACTCTCTAGGTCCATCCATGTGCTGCAAATAGCATTATTTCATTCCTTTTTATGGCTGAGTAGTGTCCCACTGTGTGTGTGTGTGTGTGTGTGTGTGTGTGTGTGTGTGTGTGTGTGTATGTGAAGTGAAGTGAAGTTGCTCAGTCATGTCTGACTCTTTGTGACCCCATGGACTGTAGCCCACCAGGCTTCTCCATCCATAGGATTTTCCAGGCAAGAGTACTGGACTGGGTTGCCATTGCCTTCTCCAGGGGATCTTCCCGACCCAGGGATCGAACCCAAGTCTCCCGCTTTGCAGGCAGACACTTTACAATCTGAGCCACCAGGGAAGCCAGCATATATGTGTGCACCACATCTTCTTTATCCATTTATCTGTTGATGGACATTTAGGTTGTTCCCATGTCTGCCTATTGTATATAGTGCTGCAGTTAATATGGAGGTGCATGTATCTTTTCGAATTATGTTTTTCTCTGATTTATGCCCCGGAATGAGATTGCAGGATCATATGGTAGTTCTATTTTGAGTTTTTAAAAAACCTCTATGCTGTTCTCCATAGTGGCTGTACCAATTTCCGTCACCACCAACAGTGTAGGAAGGTTTCCTTTTCTCCACACCCTCTCTAGCATTTATTGTTTGTAGATATTTTTGATGGTGGCTATTCTGACTGGTGTGAGGTGATACCTCATTGTAGTTTTTATTTGCACTTCTCTAATAATTAGTGATGTTGAGCATTTTTTCATGTGTCTGTTAGCTATTTGCATATCATCTTTGGAGAAATATTTATATCTTCTGCCCATTTTTTAATGGGTTTTTTGTTCTGTTTTGTTTTGACACTGAGCTGTATGAGCTATTTGCATGTTTTGGTTGCATTGTTGCAGATATTTCCCCTCATTCTGGAAGTTGTCTTTTCATTTTGTTTATGCTCTCTTTTGCTGTGCAAAAGCTTTTAAGTTTACTTAGGTCTCGTTTATTTTTGTTTTTATTTCCATTAGCCTAGGAGACAGATCCAAAAAGATATTGCTGCAATTTATGTCAGAGTGTTCTGCCTATGTTTCCCTCTAGGAGTTTTATGGTTTCTGTTCTTGCATTTAGGTCTTTGATCCATTTTGAGTTTATTTTTGTGTATGGTGTTAGAGAATGTTCTAATTTCAAGTTTTTACATGTAGCTGTCGAGTGTTCCCAGCACCACTTATTGAAGAGACTCTCTTTTCTCCATTGTATATTCTTGCCTCCCTTGTTGTAGATTAATTGACCATAGGTACCTGAGTTTATTTCAGGGCTTTCTATCCTGTGCCATTAATCTATATGCTTTTGGGCGAGTACCAAACAACTTTGATTACTGTAGCTTTGTATAGTCTGAAGTCAGTGAGCCTGACTCCTCAGCTCCATTCTTCGTCAAGATTGCTTTGGCTATTTGGAGTCTTTTGTGTTTCCATAAAATTTTTAAACTTCATTGTTCTAGTTCTGTGAAAAATGGCACTGGTAATTTGATAGAGATTGCATTTGTTGATTGCTTTGGGTAGCATAGTCAAAATCTTCCAGTCCAAGAACACTGTATACCTTTCCATCTGTTTGTGTGTCATTTGCTCAGTTGTGTTCAACTCTTTGGAACCCCATGGACTGTAGCTTGCCAGGCTCCTTATTCATTAATTCAGACAAACATTTAAGCCTCTGCTTGGCACCGTGCTCTATGCCAGTCACCAACGGAGGACACAGTGTTGGACAAGGCATCTGCCACAACTTCAAGGGGTTTTCCAGAATCTAGTTGTGGAGAGAGACAAGACAGCAGGTAATTTTAATATGGCTTGACAAGTGTCATGATAAGTAAGGTGATTGTATATCCCTACTTGTTAGGGATACTCTCAGTTTTGACGGTTAATTATATTACCCTCCTAATTGTAGGAAATAGGGTTAACATACAAAATGAGGGAACACATGGGCAGGGCATCTAATGCAATATTAAGAATGCAGTAAGAGAGAGCTTTCTGGAGAAAATGTGGACCAGCTGATACCTGCAGGTAGGAAGTTGCAGGAAGGGTTTGGAGGAAAGCAGTAGTGCAGCAGGGGGAGAGGTGGGCATTCTAAGCAGCGTTTGCAGGTTGAATTGAGTAAATTAGTGAACAAATAAGAAGTTGTGAATGTGAAAGCTCAGAATGTTCAATTCCTGATGAAGCATCTAGAACCATTTGATGTTTGTATATTAACATTTCTTCCAGATTTGGGGAGGGAAATTTTATGAAAAACAGAATTTTACTCTATTTCTAAAATAAAGAAATTGGGGTAGATAATGTCTTGACTTAGTGTAAGCTGCTAAGTGTTATGTCAGATAAAGAGCACTTAATAATACAGTCTCTCGTAGTTTTAATGGTATGCTGTATAAGACCTTCCCGAACAACCTGTGCTAAAAGTAGACTTTAAAGCCCACTCGATTCTCCTTTTCCTCTTTAGGTAGCCACTTAATTATTCTTAATTTATTCTATCCCTATTAATTTTATTTCTTCAGCTTGTTTGAAAGTCTCTTGAAGGCAGGGGCTATGTTCTTTTTTATCTCCCATTCTCTACATATTGCCTGGTGATGATTGAGAGATTGATGAGGGGGAGTTGGAGGGAGCATTTCTCTTTTGGAGGGGGAGGTGGTCTTATTATCCCTGAAACTAAATACTCTGCTCTTATTCAGCCTCCCAAAGTATTTTAATTCTGTGACTACAGTTTTGGTTTTTTTATTAATGGTGATTTTTTGAACCTTTTTCTGATGGGCATCTTGCTTTTCCTCTTCTTTAGGACCGTCCGAGTTATTGGATATGGCAGACAGTGAAACGTGAGTGTTGCCTTGCATTATGTAGTCTAGATTGTCTTCTTGAGATCATATAAAAATGTCCTACTTTCACTTGCCTTTATGACTGTAGAGCTAATCTTCTAAATCAAAGTTTACACAGTAAAAATAGATGGTACCTGTCATGATGATTGCATACATAACCATTGCTGGTCATCATTTAGAACTTCCTTCAAGGGAGGTACTTCTGCACTGGTGCACCTTGAATGGCAGAGAAGTCTAATGTACCTAGCTCTTAATTACCCATCCATTTACTCTTTCTCAACTGAGGTTTATAAGCAAATTAAGCCCTAATGCCCTAAGGCATCCTTTTTGTGCAGTGAGACAATTTCTCCGTGCTAAATCTAGAATGGGACAAGTTATATGCAACCACTGGAGAACCAGGAACATAGTGGCTCCAACCATTTCCATGTTTTGTGCCTCAGAAGAGGAATTCTGGTTCAGAAACTCAACAGCTCTGCAGTTGGCCCCCAAACTGATAACATTTGTTGTCAACGTTTTTATTCCCAGAATAGCACAACAGTTACTATTCCCCAAGCAGGGACAAAGAAAGGCTAAAAACATCTAACCCTGGAAGCCAGGAGGAGCCTCTAGAGAATTGCAGTGCAATATAACAAGGATAAAGAATGGGTGGGGTGGAGTTGTGGTTGTTTAGTCTGTAAGTTGTGTCCGACTCTTTGTGACCCCATGGACTGTAGCACACCAGGCTTCCCTGTCCTTCACTATCTCCCCGAGTTTGCTCAAACTCATGTCCACTGAGTCAGTGGAGTGGAGAAGGGCTAAGGAGATTGGAAGGAAGAAAAGCAGGAGGGCTTTAGTCATGAGTCACTGACAAGGAAGGAACCATCCGTTGCTACGGGAGCTTGTTCGCGTACCACACATCCCATCAGCAAGGTTGTCATTCACCCGAGCTTGGCATTAAGTGTCTTTTCAATTTTAGACTCAGGATGGGAATATTCTCCTCCCTCTGCTGTCTTGGCTGGCTCTGGTTGGCTCTGGGGGTTGGAGAAATAGTCGCTTTGCCATGGCTATTCCCCATCCCGAGTGGGCTGACCTCAGGCCTGCCGCTAACTAGAGGTGACTCGGGCTGCTGAACTCTCCCAGAGTTCTTACTGTCCCTCCCAGATATCCTCTGGGGCTGCCCCTCCCCTTCCACTCACAAGGAATCAGCGGGTCGGGCAGAGTGGCTGCCTCCTGGGCCTTTGAAGTCAAGTCCCAGGAGGTGGTCTTCCCCGGGCCAGGTGGTCTACTGAGCCCTGCGATGTGGTGCTCCGTGCTGCTCCTGTGTGCACTTCACCCCCCGTCATTCCGGCTATGTCCCAATGTCTATGGGACACAGCTGGAATGTCTACACAGAGTGGCTGCACACTGTTCAGACACGTCTACGCACATCAGTCTATTTCAGAGTGCCACTGAAGAGTACTTACATCAGACAGTAGTCATTTAAAACAAAATCACTCAGCCTACCTAACCAGCCAACACTGAAAAAGAGGCTGGAGTCAGATGTTATGGTGAAACAATGACCAACTCAGGGTACTTTTAGGACCCCGGTCAGCCACCGCCCCTGTCCATGCCCTGCAACTGTGGTCTCAACCATAGGTGGGAAAGTGGCCAGGGGGCACAGAAGGTCAGCAGCAGGGGTACGATGCGACCCTCGCTTCCCTCCCTGCCCCCTTTCCCCCACCCCAACTCCCGCCTCCAGCCCTTTACCCATTTCATCTTTGATTTAGGGGTGAGACCGCACTGCACAAGGCAGCCTGCCAGCGGAACCGGGCCGTGTGCCAGCTTCTGGTGGACGCAGGAGCATCTCTGAGAAAGACGGACTCCAAGGTAACTTGATGAGTGAGTGCAGGCATCCTCCCCAGGGCAGGATCTCTGGCTCCATTGCCTTGGAGCAAAGGCATCCTTTCTGTACTTATGGAAGTGCCTGGGGCTTTGGAAAAAGGAGGCCAAAATAAAGTGTTTCATTTAGAGAAACTGCAGTTTAAATGTATAAGCACAAAGGGAGGGTGTGTGCTTGTCCAAGGGGCTTCATAGACCTCTGAACGCTCTGACCTCAGGACTCAAGGGGAGAGAGAGGCAGAGAGAAGAGTTAATAGAGATCAACCCCATAGAGTAATTTGCTATGATGATCTGAGGTCATGGTCATGGTTGGCTCTGAGTTTTAAAGCACCCTCTAAGAAAGGACAAGCCACTTAACTGTAGCAGGTTACAGAGAAGAATTTTAATATATAAGTGAGGACTTCATTAAGTATGTGCTAAGTAACCTAAGTTTGGCATCAATGAATGTAGACAAGAAACAGGTAACTTACAAGCCTACTGATAACTTCAGAATTGCTCATCACTTAAATAAATCTAATGGGAGCTGTGTGTGGTTTTCACTCTGGAGTTTCCTCCAACCGCAGTACCTTGTGGCATGGCTTTCTCTCTGATATGGACCTTTCTGTCCTTTCTGAACCAGTTTCAGTGCTTGATTCTTCATTTCCCTTGTGACCCACCAGATCCTTGCTCTCTGAGGTCCCTGGCTGTCTTAATTCTGATAAATGTAGACTATTGAATTCATTAAGCCGGGTCTTCATTTCTATCTGATCTATTACCTGTCTGGTTAGCTAACTGGGTGTAAGATTCCAAATGGCAGATAATTACTCACTGTGATATTCTTCCCAGATGATATTTGCATTCAGGTGCTTTGATGTGTAACCTTAGTGAGAGGCACAACCCAGGGAAGCAAGATCAGCAGAGGCCAAGATTTGAGGTGGGCTTGGCCTTTCTTGCTGGAGCCACTAGAACACAGCAGGGCCCTTGCCTGGGCACCAGAGACTGGTCTCAACTCAGGTGGTAGAAGGGAGGAGCAAGAGGAAATAGAGGGACCAAGAAGAGACTGGCCAGGAGACCTGGACCCAGAGCAGATGGTTCTTTTTTAATCTAAGTTTCTGAATCAAATAAAGGTTCTCAATGTTCCTTGATATTTCTATTTTGTGTTATGTATGTATGTCCTCTTTTCAAAATGCAAAGTTTTATTATTTTTATTATATATATAGTACAGCCTTATAGAAACCTCTAGCAATGCAAAAATTTTTTAAAAAGTAAAAACTGCTAGAAATCCCACAGTCTAGACCTATATACCATTAAAACGTTAATGATTTCTCCTCACATGTGGGTATGTCCATTTTTCTCTCTCATTTCCTGCAAGTAGGTAAAGTCAAGCTATACTACATGCTACTGTATAACCTACGTTTGCACCCAACATTTTGTTTTAGAGAGCTTACCGTTTGGAGTAATAGAGCTATGCTTCATCCTTTTCAGGGATCCTCTAATTTTTTCCATTCCCTAATTTTATGCTTGGTGAAAGCTGAATATCATAATTATGACTGGGTCTTCTCCTGGAAATTTTTGGAGAGAAGCAATATTTTGAGAGAATTTCTCTCAATAGAGAATGGCTCCTTAAAAATCAACTCAAAGGCTCACTCACTCCACCTCTATTTAGAAACTGGGAATCTCAACCTCATTAATGTTGATGACAAGATAATCTCTTTAAAAAATGATACAAAGAAACTTATTTACAAAATAGAAACAGACTCACAAACCTTAAAAACAAATTTATGGTTACTAAAGGGGAAAGGTTGGGGGGCGGGGAATTAGGAGTTTTGGTGAAAGTTTTGGAAAAATTGGGAGATTATCTATTTTATATACATACTACTACATATAAATAAAATAGATAATCAACAAGGACCTACTGTATAGCACAGGGAACTCTACTCAATATTCTGTAATAACCTATATGCAAAAAGAATCTGAAAAAGAATTGGGATATGTGTGTGTGTGTGTAAATAAACTGAATCACTTTGCTGCATACCTGAAACTGACACAGTATTGTAAATCATCTATATTCCGAAAGAAAAAAGATAAGCTACAAGTACTGTAACCAAATTGAATAAAATTATAGGAACTTGGAGCTATGGCTAAATATTAAATCCCAACTAAATAGGTAAAAATTTTAGAGCGTTTAGAGCCATTGTTACATCCCTTTTGTCTTCTATTCCACATGCCCTTGTAGGCTACTAGGATCAGACTTAATTGAAGTTGATACCATCCATTGCAAAAGATAAGGCTGAGAAGTGTTTGATAGTTTCTGTAATACTTGTGTGCATTTTTATACATGGAACTATTTATCTGGTACAGTGATCATGCCTCTATCCTTTCCTTAGAACTTAATATCATTTTGTACATATACACAATGGAATATTACTCAGCTATATAAAAGAACAAAATAATACCATTTGCAGTGACACGGATGAACCTAGAGACTGTCATGCTGAGTGAAGTCGGTCACACACAGAAAGACAGGTATCATATGGTATCACTGATGTGGAATCTAAAAAGATGATACCAATAAATCTATTTACAAAACAGAAATAAAGTTACTAATGTAGAAAACAAACTTATGGCTACCAAGGGGGAAAGGGAGGAGGAAAAGGGTAAATTGGAAGATTGGAGAATAACATATACACACTACAATATATAAATAGATAACTAACTAATAAGGACCTACTCTATAGCACAGGAACTCTGCTCAGTACTCTGTGATGACCTATATGGGAACAGAATCTAAAGAGTATATAACTGATTCACTTTGCTATACAGCAGAAACACACAACACTGTAAATCAACTATACTCCAACAAAAATTTTTAAAACAATATCATTTTTAAGTAGATACCATTGAACAAAAATTAGAAGTGTCAAGGACGGTTAAGTATGTCTATAAACATTCAAAATAATGAAGACCATTCCTCCTTTAACAGTTGACTTATGTTTGTTGGCCTCATTTCAGAAATATTACGTGTATAAATATACATCAGTTCAGTTCAATTCAGTCACTCAGTCGTGTCCGACTCTTTGCGACCCCATAGACTGCATCACACCAGGCCTCCCTGTCCATCACCAACTCCTAGAGTTTACTCAGACTCATGTCCATTGAGTCAGTGATGCCATCCAACCATCTCATCCTCTGTCCTCCCCTTCTCTGCCCACCTTCAGTCTTTCCCAGCATCAGGGTCCTTTCCAATGAGTCAGTTCTTCACATTAGGTGGCCAAAATATTGGAGTTTCAGCTTCAGCATCAATCCTTCCAATGAATATTCAGGACTGATTTCCTTTGGATGGACTGGTTGGATCTCTTTGCAGTCCAAGGCACTCTCAAGAGTCTTGTCCAATACCACAGTTCAAAAGCATCAATTTTTCGGTGCTCAGCTTTCTTTATAGCCCAACTCTCACATCCATATATGACCACTGGAAGAACCATAGCCTTGACTAGACTGACCTTTGTTGACAAAGTAATGTCTTTGCCATAACTTTGGTCATAACTTTTCTTCCAAGGAGCAAGGTGTCTTTTAATTTCATGGCTGCAGTCACCATCTGCAGTGATTTTAGAGCCTATGCTCTATACCGTCAGCAAAAACAAGACCGGGAGCTGACTGTGGCTCAGATCCTGAACTCCTTATTGCCAAATTCAGACTTAAATTGAAGAAAGTAGGGAAAATCACTAGACCATTCAGGTATGACCTAAATCAATAAATATACATATAGCATTATAATTTGTTGTTGTTCAGTCACTGAGTTGTATCTGACTCTTTTGTAATTCCATGGACTGTAGCCCATCAGACTCCTCTGACCATGGGATTTCCCAGGCAAGAATAGTGGAGTATGTTGCCATTTCCTCCTCCGGGGGATCTTCTCAACCCAGGGATCAAACCCGCACCTCCTGCATTGGCAGCCAGCTTCTTTACTGCTGAGCTACCAGGGAAACCCAACATTATAATAGACTGCAAAAAATGATACAGTCATTTACAATGATGCAGAAGAACATTTCATGACATAGAGGTTTTATATGTTCTTAAGTGCAAAAGCACATTACCTAAGTATATAAACAAAGTATGGTTTAGTTTTCATAAAACTAATTGTGTGTAGAGCTACAGAAATAAGAAAATAGCTACTTTATGGGAAGGGTAACAGCAGTTATCTTAGTATAGTGGAATTACTGGTGATTTTTGCTTACTTATGCTTTTCTACTTTCCCAAGATTTCTGTACTCAACACCCATCACTTTTATTATCAGAAATTAACTTACTTTTTAGGGAGATAAAATAGTTCTAAATTAGGGAGAACCAAACTGAAGACTTTGAAACCAGCGAAGAAACACCTTTTAAATTGTTTCTGATCATCCCTCTTTTGTTTCTGCTTGTTATTTTCCCAGGATTTAGTATCACAGAAAGACTTCCAAACTAGAAATCAGAATGCCTGGTTCCCTACTTTCTGTTCAGTGATTTCTATCCCCCTCTGAAGAGAATCTGGGTTCTCATACTTCCTGTGCTACACGATTTGCTGCTGTCTAACTAGTTACTCTAGAACCTCCCTTTCCTTTGATGGAAGCCCCACCTCTGAAAAGTGATCATCTCTTTTGAACTTGCATATCTCACACATTTGATGCAATAATAGATTTAGAAAGTATCTCATCAACTCAAACAGAAAACATGGAAAGATCAGTTTTAGTGAGTTATCTTTGAGCTGCTCTGTTTCTATGATTTTTTTAAAAATGTTTCCCAAGTGTTCGTGTCTCTTTCCTCTTCGCTGTTACCTACAGGGTAAGACACCTCAAGACAGAGCCCAACAGGCCGGGGACCCAGACTTGGCTGCCTACCTGGAAAGCCGCCAGAATTATAAGATCATTGGCCATGAGGACCTGGAAACTGCTGTTTGACCCTGGTAGACAGGCTGAGAGAACCTCAACAAGCATCTCACCTGTGCCCTCCTGGCGATCGGGCGGCTCCCCTGGAAGAAGCTGATGGAATCCATAAATCTGTCTCTCCTGCAAGAATCTATCTGAGACCATGCCACCAGTTTTAAGGGCTACCAAGATGTACCACAGAACATGATAGCCCACTGAGGATGAGGCAGGATACCTGGAGATTTGTGGACTGCGAGTTCCACAAAATTCGATCCTTATTGCTTCCAGCAAGTAGCATGAACTTCTGTGTTCACCTGTATAATTTATTTTAAAGATCCAAGGATGTTCGTATAAATGGCACTGCTCCCTCGCCCCCCTATGCATTCACTTTTCCCCTGTACCACACAATTCTACTGTAATGACCCATCGATTTAAAAACAAAAAATATGATCTGTTCTCTTTACATTCAGTCTTTGAAGACCATGAGACTCTGAAGGTCTTTTCAAACCCTCTGGATGTCCTGCAGAAATATAACTGTAAAACTGCTTCCACTTCCAAGACTAAATATACCGAGACTACTTAGTGACCTTTCTGCATGTCTCCTCTCCCTCCCTAACCCTTTTTCATTATATAGGAGCTGGGAGTGCCACATAAGATAGCGTCCGCTTGTGTGCAATATCTCTGAGGTGCGGCAAGGTGGCATGGGAGTTGCCTGGGTTGAGTGGTACCTCGGAGGGGGGACCCAGGGGTCAGCCCAGATGGCGGCACTGTTGCCAAGAGCCATGGAGGACTGGTTCAGCTTGGGCTGTTGGCCCAGCTCCGTACTGCCTACGTGTAGCCATCTTTGCCTTTTGCTGCAGCAGAGATGGGCAGTGGATTCTCACCAAGGCCCGTAGCGGCTTTGCAGAACCACTGCATTTTAAGTGCTGTTGAAATTGCAGAGCAGAGAACCGTGAGTGGGAACTCTGGTGACAGGAAATGGAGCACTACAACAGCGTTTACTGTTAGGCGTTTTGACTGATAGTAGAAAGCAGGCTAATTGACTTGAAATAAAACAGCAAAAGCAAAAGCAGCAACATATGTCAAAATAACTCACTTAAGAAGAAAACAGTCACCGGAGTGCTGCACAGAGGCTAATAGGTTCGGGTACAGTGCTGAGAGGGGGCCCGCTTTAGGTTTTCCTTCTAAGGTCTTGGTTTTCATTACCCTGAGGGAGCCTTGTCCCAAGGACAAAGCCTTGTTTTACGAGCTCCACTGCCAGACTTTCAAGATGCCTGGATCATTCAGATGGATGCTTCACCTACTGTTGTCAGATTCCAGGGTCATGCCTGATAGCACTGTAGCCCCGCTGTTCATGTACAGGGCAGTCGAATATATCCTTTTCTCTATTTCCCCTGCCAGAATGTTCTTAGTGCCAACTACTGTTGGGAGTCTAACTGGAAGCATCTCGCTGGCAGTAGAATTACAGCTTTTCATCCTGCCACAGACCAGTTGGTACTTACAGGTACCTCTGTTAGGCACTCTCTCATAACTAAAGAATCAGGAGAAAAAGTCTCCTCACTTTCAGAGAAAACATCTGCTTGACTTGGGCATAAGGCAGAAGTGAAAGTGGGTGACGCTTTTTGCTTTAAACTAAACCAATGTCTTTTGAGCTTTCTTCCGTTTTGCTCTGAGACACAAGCCAAGTGTTTCCTTTGTGTTTCTGCATGTGAGCATAAATGATTGTCTCTCTGCATTTAAGTTAAAGTCCAGGGGTGCCGCCTCGCTTATCTGAACCCCTTTGGGTCACGTGTCATTTTGAAAGTACAGAGATGATGCACTGTATTAAGTGGGAACAGCCTCTCAGTGGATGGGGACCACATCTGCCCTTAGTTGTTTCCAAGTCAAACTGATGGCGTTAGTTTCAGCTTGGAAAGTAGAATCTGTTTTCATACATCAGTCTTAGAAACGGAGCGATCTTTTGGGTTTTCTGGCAAGGGCCAGAGGGACTGCAGTAGATTGTTTCCAGAAGCTGGAAAGAAACATGCTCCAGGAGAATTTAATCACTGGGCTTCTGCTGGGAATTTTTCAGTTGGTGAGACTGTCAAGGAGATGTTGTGATGACAGAAATATAATCCTTACGACAGACTGGAATCTGGCTTTGAATGGTGCCTTCCATGCCCTATATTGAGCCAAGCATTTGGCCACATAGCAATTGCTGGGATGAAGGATTCTGCTGTCACCAACCACCATCTCATATTTCTCTGTGATGCTTCCAAACAGCCCAGAGAAAATTGAGGGTGCAGGTGGCTGTGGGCCAATTCAAATAGCTCCAGCTGAAGTCACACGTAAATCTTCAGTATGGAAATAGATGAAGTAATGACTACTGTAGGGGTCCTGATGTATTTGGAAATTGTTCCAAACCAAAAATTGATGGGGGAATGACATAGGACAAAGGCAAATATCTCTTTGAAAAAGCAAACACCCTAAGAACTTCGGTTTTGAGGGGAAAAAAAGCATCAGAAATGGTCAGAATAGTGACCTATTTAATGGTTTAAACATTAAATCTACCTCCTGTAGCTTTTTTTAAAAAAAATGGCCACTGCATGTGACAGTCCTGGGCTTAAGAAAAGAGAGAAGGGCATGTGCTCTAGGAGTCCCCAACGTAGCTTAGGTAGGTAGTAGCCCCTCTCCTGGGCCATCAGGAAGCATGGGAGCAAATAGTCTGGCGCTGGTCTGATAACCACGTAACTTTAAAAGACATGAAACTGTACACCTATGGAAATACAATTTTCCACAAAACCTACTGAGAGCACTGCCAAGTGTAGCTGGCTCAGCTGCCATTCCTCTGTGTTTGGCTCAGGAGAGCTCTTCGCGTTGTGCTGCTGTCTGCTCTGGGATTCCATTTTTAGATTGGGCAGATAGAGGTGTGAGAAATGGAGAGTTATTAAAAGCCAACATTATATAACCTTAAAGCTAGTCATTTTCTGGTAGCCTTATATTCTGGTATGATGCATTTAATGAAAAAGGACCCAGTTGTGCTGTGCTTATCACATTCAAGGACTATGATAAAGAACAGAAGCTAAGAAGAAAATAAACACCATGGCCGGGAATTTCACTTTCAGAGTTTCAGTTACCTCTGTAGAGGTTATAGTCCATGGGGTCGCAAAGAGTCAAACACAACTGAGCGCACACACAGAGGTTTTAACCTAAAACGAATGCAGTGTCTGAAATGGAGAATTTAACCGGCGAGTACATAGCCTTGAAACTAGCAGCAAGTGCTGGAAAGCCTCACACGTGCCCCGTTGTTCCCATCCTTCTGTTCTAGCTGGCCTGAGTGTGTAGGCATGTCCGTTTACATTGAGAGATCCTCAACAAGCAAGTAGTTTCCATTTAGACCTAATAACAGTTTCTTTGCCTAAAGGATTTCCAGGATTTATTGACTGGACACCTTATAATATTCATGTCGTAAAAAATGTGGGGCAGCAGTTTTTTTTTTTCCCATGTCAACTTTATTTTAAATGTTTAGGTTTTTTAAATTATAAAAGTTGAATGTGCTTTTTATAAGTTCTAATACCACAGATGAGTATCACATGCAGTGTCAAGGTGTTGCTCTCTGCTGGTGTAGAGTCCTCTGTTCGGCCCTTAGAGATAAACAGCGGGAACACAGATAAACATTGTTGCTTGTACATATGTCAGACATACTCTGCATATACAAGCCTCCACGCACACATAGAGATGTATTTATTTGTAGACATATATGTGTATATATCCTATACACATATATTGCATAAGTTTAAAAAAACATTTTATAAGCATGCTAGTCATCTGTGCCTGTGTGGTTAACTCCAACGGGCAAAGATAAGGTAATAGGAAATTTTTCTTTTATTCTTTGTTATTTTTCCTATTACTAAGCCCAGTTCTGTTACTGCAGCACTTCAAATGCACATGACATTTGTTCTTGCCTGTGTCATAAAATCTGTGACCAAGAGGTCTTATAATTGTTTTTCTTACCTTCCATGAAGCATGCAACCTACCTGAGCCTCGAGACTTGTCTATGCTATTTGTGGATCTCGAGTGGAGAGTTTCTCTGTGACACTTACACACCTTTACAAGGCTGAGTTTACAGGACTGACAGTCAGTAGGCTGCCTAATGATATTTAATTCTGGCAAGCTCCCGCCAAAAAGGTGTCATAACTCGGATATGGGTAGGGTCTGAGTAACTTGGCTTCCTTCCAGTAAGAGTAGCTAATGAAATCACTGAAAACAGCATCTTATATTAAGTTATGCTATTTAAAAATAAAGTAGATTGTTGTTAAACTGGCTCATCATAACCATCCAATAAAACTGATTACTTAAATGGATTATTTTTATTTTAGGGGGAAAAGTGTAACATCCTTTAGAGAGTTTTCTGATCTTTAACATTTATTTAGTATAAAATTGCTTCTGCCCAGGTCTTAGCAGAACCATCTCTGAATATCTCAAGTTTCTAATTCTCTAAATGCCATATTCAGCTGATTATTTTAAGTCCTATGTTTTTTTTCCCTCTGCCCGGCCCCTCACACTGACTTTGGCACCAACCCATTTTTATTTCCTGGTCATAATCCCATCTCTGGTCCCTCCAATTGTCTGACCATAGCAGCAGTCCCACTCCTGGACTTTCTGCCACTACCTTCAATAATTCCATTATACAGATGCCCGAGTCTCCCCCAGATATTATGTTCAAACTGAATCAAAATGAAATTACCCTCCAGGACAAGTATCCATTTTGCCTAAAGGACAAATAGACTCCTACTGACCTTGATCATCTTGCACAGTTACAAGAGGTCTTATTCTGAGAAGTAATTTCCCAGATAGATTGAGCAAATTTCTGTCCTAGTCACACGATGAGAGTACACAATTATAGAAGCTTCTTCCACACCCAGTGATGTAAACCGTGTGCCCCCAGGAAGTCACCTGGGTGGCTGGATTCTGTGCGTGTTTTATCCCTACTGGCCATTTATGGATTTAGGCCATCTCCCCACAGTTGAATGAGAAATCTCATGGGCTTCCCTGGTGGCTCAATGGTAAAAAATCCATCTGCCAATGCAGGAGGTGCATGTTCGATCCCTGGGTAGGAAAGATCCCCTGGAGAAGGAAATGGCAACCCACTCCAGTATTCTTGCCTGGGAAATCCCATGGGCAGAGAAGCCTGGTGGGCTATAGTCCATGCGGTCGCAAAGAGTCAGACATGACTTAGCGACTAAACAACAAACAACAACCTCACAAAAAGAAACCTAAAACTAGAAACTAAGAGGGGAATTGTGCTCACGACAACCTGTTTGTCCAGGACACTGGCAGTTACTGAACTTGTCCCCCCAACCCGCTCCCCACCAAAAAAAAAAAGACATAAAAAATAATTCTTAGGCTGTTGAAGCAGTATGTTTTAAAGTAGAGATTTGAATATTGGATGGTATCTTCATGGTGGACATATTCCAGAATCTGTTTATACATATATTCAGTCATTTTACACACAGTCATCTGTTCACAAATCAATTATACAATCATATATTTAATCATGCATTTGAAGATATGTTTACTCTGGTGCAGGCACCATACAAAGGATATAAGAATTACTGCAAGAGAGAGAGAACTCTTGACCTCATGGAACTCAGTCTAGGAGAAAATGCAAATTCCAATCTGATAAGTTCTGTACAGAGAAGCCCATGGTACTGGGGAGCATGCCCTGCAAGTTCAAGTCTAACCATGTTTTATTTCTATGAAATATGAAATGAGAATAGGAAAGAAGCCACAGTTTGCATTCCCTTTCTCTTGGAGTCTTGTTACTGTTCTTAAAAAAAAAAAAAAAAGGATCTGAAACCAAGACTTCAAGATGAGACTTAGAAACTCTACTAAAATGAGAGCCCAAATGTTTATCCTATTTTTGAGGACAGAACTAGGAACAAGAGGCAAAACTTGCAGTTGGATTTTGACTGAACAGAAAGGTGAAGCATAAGTATCATCAAACGGTGGAGTTGTCCCAGAATTAGAAACTTTTAGTAATGGGGAGTATTTAAGCAGAGGCTACGTGGACCACCTGGAGGGATGCTGTGATTTAGGACATGTGTCTGAGGGGGCTGGATTCGATTCTGGGAGCTTTTTTACATGTTCTTTTAAAATGACTTTGTTGAAAGGGAGGAATCCCTTTGAAAATTTTATAAAAATCTTGACTTTTAATCTTTTAAAATATCACTTTGTGACAGTCTAAGTCTTAAAGAGAATGACGTTTAGTTATCATTTAAAAATCTTGAAACTAGGCATGAGTTTAAGAGCTAATGAAAAGAAAGCATACCAAGAGGTATAACTCTACTTCTGGAAGCATCATGGATTCTGATGAATGTTCTTAGGCATCCTTAAAAGTCCTATTTGAAATCTGTTTTACTGTCTATTCAAATTCAGGATAAAAACGTGCTGTGGTTTGATATTCTTAGAATTACTTGTGATCTGGTATAATCAGAGGAGAAAGCTCTGCCTAAAAGATGGTTGAGGTCCAAGCAAATGTCCATGAAAGGCAATCCTGGAAAGTTCCCTGGCTTTTCTGCTCCTGGCATGGTAATTACAAGGGAGAGCTTACCCATGAAAATAAGTAATGATTCTGGTTTTGCCCATTTTTCCATAGTGTCAGTATTTTGAGCCAAATAGCATTTGACATGGGAGGCTGTAGTGGTGGGAGCAACTGAAAATTGTTTCTCAATCCTCTAGTGCGTATAGCTTTCAATAAAAATAATTTTAAACACTCAAATCTGTACAATGAATTAGTAACAGTTTCAATGATTTTAGAATGTTACTTAGGCATTTTGATGCATTTTTTACACTTTTGAGCCTCAATGCAAACCCCTGAGATTTAATGCATATAATGTGTTTAAAATAAATAAATAGAATCTCAGAGCAATGAATTTGACTAACACTGATACATGTAGTAAGTGGTAGAACTGTGGCACAGCTAAGATCTTCAGATATTCCAGACTAATGTGTCTACAATAGATGTTTTCTAAGTAAATAATTTTCCACCATTGCTTTCAATGCTTCTTTACATCCATGATTCAGATTTCCATCATTTAGAAGGTGCCTCCTTGAAAAAATATTTACCTAAGATTCCATAGCATGAGTTGGTTAGGACTGAGGGAGAATATGAAATTAAAATTTTAGGGGTTTTGCTCTCAGAGGCTTATCAGGTTGGACACATTTCAAGGGGGAGAAAAGACCAAATGTTTTGGCACCAGGATGGATTTTACAAAATGACACTGAGGGGGGACTTCTTGGCTTCTCTGCTTTGTGATTCTCAGCATTTTTAAATGTTGGTATAATTTTCTCTCCTTGAAAGTCACTGCTGGAATAATAATATTTCAGAATACTGCACCAAAATGTGTCTTGCCATTCAAGACTCCAAAGCTTAAAGTTTTGGGTGAGTATACAAGGCTAAATCCATCATACACATTCACGTATGGGGTTGGCCAAAATATTCTTCTGGGCTTGTCTATGAGATGTTATGGACAAACCCAAACTTTTTTAGCCAACACAATACATAGAGGCCTAACACTGAAGACGCCACACTTGAGGTAGAAAGAACAAACGGGCTTGAGATATCCTTCCATTCCTAACCTCATATTTACAAGGCACCACTGTGGGCAGTTGATGAATATGTAAAAGAGGGGTGTTTAATCTGGAAGGGAGCCAGATGAATAGGAATGTTGGGAGAAGATGGCTTAAGTAGGACTATGAGGTCCAAATTCTGTAGGACAGACGAGATCAGGAACAGACATGGAGGGGAGGCGGCTTTATTTCTTATGTAAGGATTTTGTTTGCCCTAAACATTACATCCAGAAAAATGAATTGGGTTTCCTAAAAAACAGTGAACTTATCACAGCTGATGTTTCTTATAGCATATAAGTAAATATTGAACAACCAGATCAGGGATCATGTTAAAGCAATTGCTTGGACTAAGACTTCTGTGATGTTTTCCAGGTTTCAATTTCTATGATTTTAGACTGGAGCAGAACTCAATTACAGCCCCCTTCTTTCAAGTTCCTGCCATATAGATGCAATGAAAGTATTTCTGTAAAAATACCAGACACTGTAAATATATCCCAGACCATTTAGAAGCCGGTATTTCATGACCTTAAAAAAAAATTTGCTTTGCTTACACACACACACTCACCACTGCCAGCCAATTCCCAAATCTCTAAATAAGATATATATTTCTCCTAAGTCATAAGTCACAAATTCAGGAATTAAAGTGAAAACAAAGGATCTAGTGTTCACTCTCCTACTTTCTCCCCATTTTTTTTGTTTGGGGTGTGCATTTGGAACTGGAGCTTGGAGAACAGGCAGAAGATCTCTGTATTTTCTGACTACAAAAAGGCATGGAGGCAATTTCTGTAACCTGTTGTCATGAAACAGGACTTAACCTCCCATCCCTAGACTAATTTTCCTGGGATGTTTCTCTTTGTGAACTAGTTTTAATTGCCTACCTTCCCTTACTTCCATGAATTCCTAGATTTCAGGTTGGCTGCATGGGGGTGGGAGTCGTTCTGAGATAGTTGTTAACCGTGGACCCGTATCTGGAGGCTTGCTCAGAGAATTGCTCCCACTCCATCTTGTCTCCCACCCTTCCCACTTGCCTCTGGCTCAGGAAGGTAAGAAAAAGCAGAGTAATAGGGAAAAAAAAAAAAAAAAAGATTCTCAAGAGTAATACAGTAATAGGGCGCTAGTCTTAAACTGCCATGGCAACCCACAAATGAATAATATATACTCTCAGCAAACTTTGATCCTCATGAAAAGAAAATTCAGAAGATACAGAGAAAAATTGAAGTGGTTTAGAGTGGCTACAAAGAGTTTCTCAGTTGTGAAATAGTCAACATATATTGCTTAGAAGAATTAGATTATGTCTAGAATTTAGGAGAAAACAGGGCTCTGGTAATAGAAGGAAGAACTTTCCAGCAGAGCTTTCCAAAGGACTGGGTTGATTTTGAAAGAGTTTCTCCAAATGTTCAGAGATTAGACCGTGGACTTGTGCAGGACTCCGATAAAATCTGAGAAAAATAAAGGACAATTTAGGGACTTTTTCATAATCCTTACAAATTCTGAGACTATGACTTTCCTTTTGGGGGGTTTACATGTAACCTTTCCTCTTAAGAATTATAGAAGTAGATTATTATGAATTTTCTTGTAAAAATAAATAGATGAAAGCCCTAAATTGGTTTACCTTATATATTTTTTTAAATTTGTGGGTAATTCTCTCAAATATGTTAGTGAGATCAATTTTTAAGGTAGAGTCTAGCTTTGATATTTATTGTACTTTGTGTGATGAATCCAAATGGTTCCTAACCTTTTAGGTTTTATTAACTGTAAACTTTTTCATTCCCTGTCCCCCTCCCCCATTAATTGGACCGAGGCTTTGATAACATGTATAATTCCCAATGCAACTGGCACCTAGCTTGATGCGTGCTAACATCCTGATTGTGGGCTGGGACATGTGGGATTCTTGCCATCCTGGGTAGTGAGATTTGGAAATTTAATAGACAAAATATTCTAAGACAACAGAATATTTTGCAAAACACATCTTTGAAAAGTTAGGGTCCAAATTTGTCTCAGTTAAAAAGTTAGGCCGTGGGGTTTTTTAAAAATTACCAATGATGAAGTGGGCAACTATGAATCTGAATATTGTATGGACTATAGCTGATTGAAAATGATGAAAACCATTCCTGTAAAGAATTAAGAAATAGAGGACAATCTCAGTTCCAGAAGAGTGAATACCTTTCATTTAATTTGATTTCTGAGTGGGATAATGTTCCTGGGCATCCAGAGTACCCTTGGCTGTGGGAGTCCACTCTCGAAGGCTATGTCTGTAGGAAGCATTGCAGTCACATTATAAAGGGCTCTTTCATGATTTCTGCTTCTGCCCTACCACATCCCACAGTCACGCCTTTGCAAAGCTGCCAGCTGGCAGGTGGAATCCAAACCAAAGTAGCATCTGCAGCAGGAGGATGAGGAAGTTTATTGCCAGGTAAAGGAGGATCCAGATAACATAAAATGGAGGGTGGGTGGGGAGGGTGGGCTGCGGGAGAATGGAGTTTTTGTAACAAAGTCATAAAGTATTTTTCCCTAATTTTCTGGCATTTCCTATTTATACAAAGTATCTTGATCACCACGTTGCTCTACAGAGATTTTCACTGGAATTAATTTGGGAGATTGAACTAATCTCTGAAAAAAGACATTGACTAGTTACAGTTACTTTTTGGACACTTTTTCTGTATTGTGAATTGTGTGGACATGTACAGAATAAAAATTAAGAACTACAATTAGTTTCTTTTCTTTGGTTACTGGCTGTTACGTGTAGTTGGTGTGAATATTATCCTTTAGGGGGTTAAATTCGATTTTCAAAATTTGGAAGCAAATGAAGCATTGCCTGTTTTGGGGATGGTAGAAACTAAACTATTTTCCTGATAAGGCAGAAAAAAAACTTTTAGACTTCTTGTCCAGTAAATCTGGACTAAGAGAGACCAGATTTACTCTAACTGAATTTTTAAAATCTATATATAAAACTATAATTGTTAAGACACTGGACTCAGGCAAAGAAAGACAGTAATCCCTGAGAAATGAGAATTAAATAAAATTAGCTCTATGATTTCTTCATTTTTACAGACTTCAGAGAGTTTCTTGGCAATGGCTCAAGGAGTAGAAATTGAGGCAGAGCCTGGAAGATTTCCTAAATTGGTAAGAAAGAGCTGAGACCTTGGGAGACCAAGGCAGCTAGAGCTTCTAGAACTGAGTATCAGAGAGAAGAGATCCACACAGAGAAATAACCCTAGAGTTCTGCAGAGACCCCCCACTCAAGTATTTAATGAAATACTTACCAGGATATGCAAATGAGGAAAGTACCCAACACTGGAAAAAGAACCAGATGGTAAGAAACAGCAGTCAGCTCCCACAAGACTGGGGAAGATGCCTGTTGCCACTAGCCAGGTTGCACCTTTCCTGTCTATCCAGCTTTTATTTCTTAACAAAACATTACCATCTCCTGTGTTTTCCCCCTTTAGTCCCATTTCCTGCCCCTCTCTGGTCACAGGGGGAACCACAGTGATGGTTTTGTGTGAATCTCAGCACATCCCCATCTTTTGTCCCTTCTTCTCCTCCTCAACATCTGTTAACAATATTCCCTGTCACCGAAGTAAGCTTTGACCCCTATGTGGTATCAATATTAGAGATTCTGTGTGTTGTCAAATTTTATTCTAATAGTTGAAAGCAGGAGTGGGGAGTTGCGTTAGCCTGGCAGGTTTTTGTGCCCTGCAATGGGTCATAATGTGCAACAACCGCATTCCTTTCTGATAACATTCAAGGCCAGACCCCAATGCCAATGAAAGACAATGTTCCTTTATCTGGGTCAAATAGTTTCTTTTCTGACTTCTATTTGAATCATTCTGCTTCATATTTGTACTCTCTGATTTATGAATTTCTTTCCCTTGGTGTTGGTTATTTTTATTCTGTGGAAAGATAAAACACACACGTACACACATAATTAAAAAAAAGAAAATGTCGCTAGTGTCATCTAACACCCTAATGATTCTTGGAATCCATTCCAGTTCTTTCTCATGAAGGCATCCTTCTCAGAGTCCACTGGCTTCCTGTTCTAGTTTTGATTAATGGTTTCGTAGGGATGATGAAAAATTATTTCCTTAGGATGGTCTTCTTTTGGGCTTCAGCGTTTGTCTTATTACTTCTGGATATCCACGTCTTAATTCCTTGTATTGCTGATGGATAGCCACAAAATGCTTATTAAAACTAGGAATAAGGGGAATTAATTGGGTTCTTGCATATCTAAAAATGCCTATTTTATCTTTTAGAGCTTGTCTATCTTGGGAATTCTAGTTCCAAAGCCATTTTTCTTAGAAATACAGAGAGTCTTAATGAGGAAAAAGAAGGCCCTGTACTTTGTGAAAAGTAGAAGTTCATTTCAAATAGATTAAATCACAGAGTTACATGTTACAGTAGTAAAATGACTCCAGACACCATGGCCATCAAACTGCATTGTGCAGAGGAGAAAACTGTGGTTCCAAGAGCTTAAAACACTGCTCAGGATCACATAGCTAAATAGTGACAGGGAGACTTCACCAAAGCTTAGGGACTTCTCATCTGCAGCTTGTGTCACAATTGCAACATTCGAATGCTTTAGATTCCAGCTGAAGGAATTATGAGGATGAAGCAGATACTTGTGGTAGAAGAAAAATACACTGGATCCCAGGCCCAGTTCTGCTCTGGAGGAGCCCAGTTTCCTGATCTGTAAAACAAGTCTGAACAACTGATGGTCTCTGGACCTCCTTCTGCTTTCAAGTGGTGGGATTCCCTGAAGGGAATCTTTTTATAGAAGACTCATTATAAAGATGGGAAAAGCTTCAAATTGATCACTGTTTAAAGCCTTCACTTTGGAAACCGCTAAAGTCTCCTACAAAGTATACTGTTTGAGCAATATTTGTCATAGTAGTCATGCTGACTGGCATTTTAAAAATCTACAATGTCTTTTTTTATAAGACATCTATGGCTTCAATCCCATACCTCTTATAGGTTTCAAATCTTGGAATTTTGTGTGTCTTTATTTCTAGAGATCAATACGGTCAGCCACAGGTTGCTAGTTCCTTGACTCTACAGTCTATCACTTGAAAGGTGTAAAGATAATTAGTTCAGTTTTATACAGATGGAAAGGACCAGAACTTACCCACAGCATGGATGCTTAATAAGCATTATGTGTTAAAACCACACGGAGGATGTGGTCATGATAGCTAATGAGGAAGGGTGTTTCTTCTTCACTGCTGAATGTAAGAGGGTCACAGTGGATTTCTTTCCTGCTTGGCATTTTCTGAATCAGTGTGGACAGCCCTGGGTTTGGCATCTATGGTGCTGACAATAAACTGAGTCCACATAACTCTCTCTCTTTCTGAACCTCAGTTTCCTCATCAGAAATACAGAAAACACCACTGCCAACCAAATGGAGTTGTTATGGACATTAAATGAGATATTGTCTAGAAAAATATTTAGAATAATGCCTAGCACATTGTAAGTTGTTGTTTAGTCACTAAGTTGTGTCCAACTCTTTTGTGACCCCATGGACTACAGCCTGCCAGGCTCCTCTGTCCAGGAGATTTCTAGGCAAGAATACTAGAGTAGATTGCCATTTCCTTCTCCAGGGGGTTTTCCAGACCCAGGAATTGAACTCATTTCTCCTGCATTGCAGGTGGAGTTTTTACCACTGAACCTCCTGGGAAGCCCACATAGTAAGTTATACCTATGAAAATATGCTGGGGATGATACACTGGTGAAACGCATAATATCATATTTGTAACACTGTTCTAAGAGTCTGATGCTGGGAGGGATTGGGGGCAGGAGGAGAAGGGGACGACAGAGGATGAGATGGCTGGATGGCATCACCAACTCGATGGACATGAGTTTGAGTGAACTCCGGGAGTTGGTGATGGACAGGGAGGCCTGGCGTGCTGAGATTCATGGGGTCGCAAAGAGTCGGACACAGCTGAGTGACTGAACTGAACTGAATGCACTGTGGCATAGGGGACAGGCAAGATGCTCTCACTTTAGATATCTTAGTTCATTAAATCCAGTTGGTTTGACATTGAAGTCCTAACCTTTTAAGTTTGCCTCAATTGTTTTTATTCCCTGTAGCTTAAAAATGTGTCTTAAAAAGTTAAAGATATACAAACTTTGACAGTGATAAGGTACAACTCTGAAAACAGATTGACTGAAAATATGCAATAAATATAGCCAAAAGTTTGAAATGGAGAGGAGAGAGACAAGATGATGTAGAGCTCTCCTCCTCTAACAAGCAAACCAAAACCACAACAAAAGACTGAACAACCATCCACTAAAAAAGGACTGGAATCTACGAAAAAGATACTTCACATTCAAAGACACAAAGAGGAAACCACAACAGATTGGTGCACTTGCAATATAATCAAATCCCATACCACCCAGGTGGGTGACCCACAAACATGAGGATAATTATACTGTAGAAGTTTTTCCACAGGAATGAGAGCTCTGAGCCCCATGTGAGGTTCCCTAGCCCAGGAGTCCAGCCCTGGGAGGAGGAGACCCCAAACCATTCGGCTTTGAAGACCAACGGGGTTTGACTTCAGGAGCTCCTCAGGACTTGGGGAAACAGAGACTCCATTCTTAGAAAGTGCACACAAAGTCTTGCATGCACTGGGGCCAGGGTAAAAAGCAGTGATTCTGCAAGAGCCTGGACCAGACCTACATGCTGGTGTTGGGGGGTCTTGTAGGGAGGTGGCTTTGGCTCTCTCTGGCGTCATAAAAGCTGGTGGTGAACATAGCAGGGAGTGTTCACCTATATGAACTCTGGCTGAACACAGCCATTGTGGGCCTTTGGCCTAGAGATCTGGCCCTATCCAACAGCCTGTGGGATTCAGTGCTGGGACACCCGAGTCCAGACAACCAACCAGGAGGGATGCAGCACTAGCAATCAGCGGACAGCCTACCCTAAAAAGTTCTTGAACCCACAGCCACCTCTTCACATGCCACTTGACACACCCCTGCACACCAGAGGGCCAAGACCCAGCTCTACTCACCAGTGGGCAGGCAGCAACTCCTTCCACCAAGAAGACTTCATGAGCCTCCAGACCAGCCTCATCCATCATGGGGCAGTCCCCAGAGGCAAGAAAAGTATGGTACTGCAGCCTGCAAACTGAGTCTGAGTCTGAAAACATTGGTCAGAACCTGCAGTGGAACCAGCTGCTCCCTGGGCCTTAGTGATGAGAGGGGACTGTACTGCTGTGATACACAGGAAATCGCCTACAGAGGGTGACTTCTCCAAGGTCAAGAAATGTAATTCACCCACTATACACATAAAAATGTAAATAGAGTTTTAGACAAAATGAGAATGCAAAGGAATATGTTCCAAGTGAAGGAGCAAAATAAAACCTCAGAACTAAGTGAAGTGGAGAAAGACAATGTACCCAAAACAGAGTTCAGAGTAATGATCTTATCATCTTTTTAGATGAACCAGAAACTTGGGAAAAAAGATGGATGCACAGAGCAAGAGGATACAAGAAATTCTTAGCAAAGAGTTAGAATGTATAAAGAAGAACCAAACAAAGTTGAAGAATGCAATAACTCAGATGAAAAATATACAAGAAAGAATCAACAGCAGAATAAATAGGGCAGAAGAACA
This sequence comes from Bison bison bison, assembly GCF_000754665.1. Classification (NCBI taxonomy): domain Eukaryota; kingdom Metazoa; phylum Chordata; class Mammalia; order Artiodactyla; family Bovidae; genus Bison; species Bison bison. Next base: position 386,037 of record NW_011495080.1, read on the forward strand.
TATCAGTGAACTGGAAGACAAAGTGGTAAAAATAATTGTCATGGAATAGAATAAAGGAAAAACAATGAAAAGAAATGAGAACAGTTTAAGAGACCTCTGAGACAATACCAAATGCACCAGCATTCATATATAGGGGTGCCAGAAGGAGAGGGAGAGAAAAGAGCCTTAAAAATTATCTGAAGAGATAATAGGTGAAAACTCTCCTAGCACAGGAATAGAAACAGTCATCCAAGTCCAGGAGTTGCAGAGAGTCTCATACAGGAAAAACCCAAGAGAAACACACAAAGACATGTAATCACACTGACAAAAATTAAAGACGAACAGAAAATACTAAAAGAAACAAGGGAAAAGCAACAAATAACATACAATGGAACCCCCCATAAGACCATCAAGCTGAGTTTTCAGCAGAACCTCTGCAGACCAGAAGGAAGTGGCATAATATATTTAAGAGAAAAAAGGAAAAAACCTACAGCCAATACTTCTCCACCCAGTAAGGCTCTTATTCAGATGTGACAGAGATGTCAAAAAAACTTTTACAGTCAAGGAAAAGCTAGAACTCAGTACCATCAAACCAGCTTTATGACAGATGCTAAAGGAACATAACTGAATTGAACTGAACTGAACTGAAAGGAACATTTCTAGGTGGAAAAGAAAAAGCCACAACTAGATACAAGAAAATTATGAAAAAGAAAAGCTCACCAGTAAAAGCAAACATACAGTAAAGGTTAAGAAATTATACACACACCAATAAGGTATCAAACCAGTAATTGTGAGGAGGAGAATACAAATGCAGGATAATTAAAATGAGTTTGAACTTAAAAGATCAGCAACTTCAATCATGTATATAAATACATACATACACACACACACACACACACACACACACATATATGTAAAGAGAGAGAGACTGTTATATCAAAACCTCAGTTCAGTTTAGTCACTCAGTTGTGTCCAGCTCTTTGCAACCTCATGGACTGCAGCACACCAGGCCTCCCTGTCCATCACCAACTCCCAGAGTTTACTCAAACTCATGTCCATTGAGTTGGTGATGCCATCCAACCATCTCATCCTCTGTCATCCCCTTCTCCTCCCAAATTCAATCTTTCCCAGCATCAGGGTCTTTTCAAATGAGTCAGTTATTTGCATGAGGTGGCCAAAGTATTGGAGTTTAAGCTTCAACATCAGTCCTTCCAATGAATATTCAGGACTGCTTTCCTTTAGGATGGACTGATTGGATCTCCTTGCAACTGGTTGGATCTCAAGAGTCTTCTCCAACACCACAATTCAAAAGCATCAGTTCTTTGGTGGTCAGCTTTCTTTATAGTCCAACTCTCACATCCATATATGACTACTGGAAAAACCATATTTTTGACAAGACAGACCTTTGTTGGTAAAATAATGTCTGCTTTTTAATATGCTGTCTAGGTTGGTCACAACTTTTCTTCCAACGAGTAAGCGTCTTTTAATTTCATGGCTGCAGTCACTGTCCACAGTGATTATGGAGCCCAAGAAAATAAAGTCTCTCACTGTTTCCATTGTTCCCCATCTAGTGTTGGGACCATGAAGTGATGGGACTGGGTGCCATGATTTTCGTTTTCTGAATGTTGAGTTTTAAACCAACTTTTTCACTCTCCTCTTTCACTTTCATCAAGAGGCTCTTCAGTTCTTCTTCAATTTCTGGCATAAGGGTGGATAAGAGTATCTGAGGTTATTGATATTTATCCCGGCAATCTTGATTCCTGTTTGTGCTTCATCCAGCCTGGCATTTCTCATGATGTACTCTGCATAAAAGTTAAATAAACAGGGTGACAATATACAGCCTTGATGTACTCCTTTCCTGATTTGGAACCAATCTGTTGTTCCATGTTCAGTTCTAACTGGAGCTTCTTGACCTGCATACAGATTTCTCAGGAGGTAGATCACGTGATCTGGTATTCCCATCTCTTGAAGAATTTTCCACAGTTTGTTGTGATTCACACAGTCAAAGGCTTTGGTGTAGTCAATAAAGCAAAAGTGGATGTTTTTCTGGAACTCTCATGCTTTTCAATGATCCAGTGGATGTTGGTAACTTGATCTCTGGTTCCTCTGCCTTTTCTAAATCCAGCTTGAACGTTTGGAAGTTCACGGTTCACATACGGTTGAAGCCTGGCTTGGAGAATCTTGAGCATTACTTTGCAGGCATGTGAGATGAATGCAATTGTGTGATAGTTTGAGCATTCTTTGGTATTGCCTTTTTTGGGGATTGGAATGAAAACTGACCTTTTCTAGTCCTGTTGCCGCTGCTGAGTTTTCCAAACTTGCTGGCATACTGATTGCAGCACTTTCACAGCATCATCTTTCAGGATTTGAAATAGCTCAACTGGAATTTCATCACCTCCACTAGCTTTGCTCATAGTGATGCTTCTTCCTAAGGCCCACTTGACTTCACATTCCAGGATGTCTGGCTCTAGGTGAGTGATCACACCATCATGGTTATCTGGGTCGTGAAGATTTTTTTTATATAGTTCTTCTGTTTATTCTTGCCACCTCTTCTTAATATCTTCTGCTTATGTTAGGTCCATACCATTTGTCTTTTACTGTGCTCATCTTTGCATGAAATTTCCCATAGGGTCTCTAATTTTCTTGAAGAGATCAAACCATTCAATATCATAGTAATCCAAGTCTATTGATTTGACTTGGATTTTCATCCACTAATGCCAAAGAAGCTGAAGTTGAATGGTTCTATGAAGACCTACAAGACCTTCTAGAACTAACACCAAAAAAACACAAAAAAAGTCCTTTTCATCATAGGGGATTAGAATGCGAAAGTAGGAAGTCAAGAGATATCTGGAGTACAGATAAGTTTGGCCTTGGAGTACAAAATGAACCAGGGCAAAGGCTAACAGAGTTTTGCCAAGAGAACACACTGGTCATAGCAAACACCTCCTTCCAATCACCAGATGGTCAAAATCAGATCAATTATATTCTTTGCACCCGAAGATGGAGAAGCTCTGTACAGTCAACAAAAACAAGACCATGAGCTAACAGTGGCTCATATCGTAAATTCCTTATTGCCAAATTCAAACTTAAAGAAAGTAGGGAAAACCACAAAGCCATTCGGGCATGACCTAAATCAAATCCCTTACTATTATACAGTGGAAGTGAGAAATAGATTTAAAGGACTAGATCTGATAGATAAAGTGCCTCAAGAACTATGGATGGAGGTTCATGACATTGTACAGGAGACAGGGATCAAGACCATCCCCAAGAAAAAGAAATGCAAAAAAGCAAAATGGTTGTCTGAGGAGGCTTTACAAATAGCTGAGAAAAGAAGAGAAGCAAAAGGCTAAGGAGAAAAGGAAGGATATACTCATCTGAATGCAGAGTTCCAAAGAAAAGCACGGAGAGATCAAAAAGTCTTCCTAAGTGAACAATGCAAAGAAATAGAGGAAAACAATAGAATGGGAAGACTAGTGATCTCGTCAAGAAAATCAGAGATACCAAGGGAACACTTCATGCAAAGATGGGCACAATAAAGGACAGAAATGGTATGGATCTAACAGAAGCAGATATTGAGAAGAGGTGGCAAGAATACACAGGAAAATTATACAAATAAGATATTAATGACCCAGATAATCATGATGATGTGATCACTCACCTAGAGCCAGATATCCTGGAATGTGAAGTCAAGTGGGACTTAGGAAGCATCACTGCGAACAAAGCTAGTGGAGGTGATGGAATTCCAGCTGAGCTATTTCAAATCCTAAAAGATGATGCTATTGAAGTGCTGCACTCAATATGCCAGCAAATTTGGAAGCCTTAGCAGTGGCCACAGAACTGGAAAACGTCAGTTTTCATTCCAACCCCCCAAAAAGGCAATGGCAAATAATGTTCAAACTAGCACACAATTGCACTCACTTCATATGCTCACGAAGTAATGTTCAAAATTCTCCAAGTTAGACTTTATTAGTATGTGAAATGAGAACTTCCAGATGTTCAAGTTGGATTTAGAAAAGGCAAAGGAACCAGAGATCAAATTGCCAATATGAGAAGTCCAGAAAACCATCTCCTTCTTCTTCCTTAACTACACTAAAGCCTTTGACTGTGTAGATCACAACAAACTGTGGAAAATTCTTCAAGAGATGGGAATACCAGACACCTTACCTGTCTCCTAGGAAACCTGTATGCAGGTCAAGAAGCAACAGTTAGAACCAGACATGGTACAATAGATGTTCAAAATTGGGAAAGGAGTATGTCAAGGCTGTATAGTGTTACCCTGAATATTTAACTTATATGCAGAGTGCATCATGAGAAATGCCAGGCTGGATGAATCACAAGCTGGCATCAAGATTGCTGGGAGAAATATGAATAACTTCATTTATGCAAAGGGCACCACCCTTTATGGCAGAAAGTGAAGAGGAACTAAGAGTCTCTTGATGAAGGTGAAAGAGGAGAGTGGAAAAGCTGACTTAAAATTTAACATTCAAAAAACTAACATCATGGCATCCGGTTCCATCACTTCATGGCAAATAGATGGGGAAATAATGGAAACAGTGACTGACTTTATTTTCTTTGGTCTCCAAAATCACTGCATATTGTGACTGCAGCCATGAAATTAAAAGATTCTTACTTCTTTTAATAGAAGAAAAGCTATGACAAACCTAGATAGCATATTAAAAAGCAAAGACATTACTTTGCCAACAAAGGTCCGTATAGACAAAGTTATGGTTTTTCCAGTAGTCATGTACTGATGTGAGAGGTGGACCATAAAGAAGGCTGAGCACTTTAGAACTGATGCTTTTGAACTGTGGTGCTGAAGATTTTTGAGTCCCTTGGACAGCAAGGAGGTCAAACCAGTCAGTCCTAAAAGACATCAACCCTGAATATTCATTGAAAGGACTGATGCTGAAGCTCTAAAATATTGGCCATCTGATGTGAAGAGCTGAGTCATTGGAAAAGATTCTGATCCTGCAAAAGCCTGAGGGCAGGAGGAGAAGGGGCTGACAGAAGATGAGATGACTGGATGGCATCACCAAGTCAATGCATATAAGTCTGAGCAAACTCTGGGAGATAGTGAAGGACAGGGAAGCCTGGCACAGTCCATGGGGTCGGAAAAGATTGGACAAAAGTTAGCAACTGAATAACAACATCTGAATCAGGATGCTATACACCTGAAACTAACACAGTATTGTAAATCAAGTGTAGCATTAGTTGCTCAGTTGTGTCCAGCTCTGTGACCGCATGATCTGTCCATGGAATTCTCCAGGCAAGAATACTGGAGTGGATTGCCATTGCCTTCTCCAGATGATCTTCCCGACCCAGAAAAGGAACCCAGGTCTCCTGCATTGCAGGCAGATTCTTTACCATCTGAGCTACCTGGAAATTTAAAAGAAAAGTTAAAAAAAAAAGTCTGAAATTAATAAGGCAAAAAAATCCATCAGCTTGACCTCTGGTCTTGTTTCATAGTATGTCAGTCAGTGTGTATTGCCTGTTTAAGAGGGAAACACCATGCTCTTCCTTTGGAAGTGCATGAGTAGGCACTCAGTGCATATTAACAATTGAGTTTCAGTCTTTGAATTCATTTTTTTTTAATTTACCTGTTTTTAAACTATCTTCATTTTTCTGAAAGCCACCAAAGTTTTAAACTTAGATGTTATATTAACCAAACTTTGGAAGATTCTTTCATAATTTTAAAACCTAAGACCATGTTTGGAACTTCCCAGGTGGTGCTGTCTGACTCTTGGTGATCCACGTTCAATCCCTGGGTCGAAAGGATTCCTTGGAGGAGGAAATGGCAACCCACTCCAGTATTCTTGCCTGGAGATCCCCATGGACAGAGGAGCCTGGTAGGCTGCCGTCCACAGAATCGCAGAGTTGGACACGACTGAAGCAACTGAGCATGCGTGACAATGTTTGCATTGTAGTGATATTCAACATGTACTCCACATGCCTCATAAGTTCATTTTCAGCTTCTGTGTTTATTCCCATTGCTTGAAGCCTCTGTACACTTCCCCTATCCATAACTTTTCATCTCAGTTCTGAAATTGGCCTGGTTCCTCTGAATTTTGGTGTTTTGTTTTTTGTTTGTTTTGAAGAGGGGTGCTTGGGGTGGGGGTACTTCCACAGAAAGGAAAGTGCTTCTTCAGTTGCAATGAGCCGGCATATGAGCCATTTTCAATTATCTGTATAGAAAAATTGATGGAAGCAGTTGGTGCCAGCTCAGTGAGCTGCTGGTTTATTGCAGGAAGAGGTTACAGCTTCCCTGTCTGCCTAAGACACTTATTTCTCTGACAGAGACAATCAGGAGCAGGAGTCTGAACTCCGTCAGCAGTAGCCTCTGGTAAAAACTACATTCTTAATCACCAGATGTGAAATAGCCATTTAAGCTGTCAGGAGAAGGGCGATACTGAAGGAATGGGATTTTCTAGGTCTGACCCAAATCAGCTCATATTTTCCATTCTATTTATCTTATTTAAAAAGAACTAGGGAGTAAAAGTTGGCTGAGCAACAAGTGTTAAATGTCATCCCTGCAGTTTATACTAGAAAAATGAACTAGTCATTTGATAGAATAGGTCCACACAATAAATATGAATTTCCCAGAGTTTAGTTCTGTTGTATGTTTTTTATTTTCAAGGAACAAAACAGATTGTAAGAGCCTGGGTCAGAAGCTGTTCTAGTGTACTCCCCGGTATTAGTTGTTTGAACCAGAAATCTCATGTTGGCGTCTCTGGCTGACTGTTCCTTTTGGCCCCAGAGAACCCTGATCTCTGCTATGAGTGTCCTTTATAGTCCCTTCCAGCATTAACTTTGGATTTGTTCCTCTTGCTGATGGGACATTTGCAGGTGTGAACTAAGTGCTGGTTTGATAGGAGGCATTTGCACTTTGGGTTTGTCCCCTTGGTCTCCTCCTTCTGGAAACTCAGCACCATTTTGACAAATCCCAAGTTAGCCAAATGGGGAGGTGTACAGAAAGAAGAGATGTGAATAGCCTCCCGAGCTAAGGCATCTGTCAGATATGTATTTGAAGAAGACTTCTCAGATGTTCTAGTCCCAGCATAATGCAGAGTAGAACTGGCCTGACAAGCCTGGTCTAAACTGCATAAACATACGCGTGTAAATGCCACTGAGTTTTGGGTGGTTTCTATCACTGTTACCAAGTCCAAGATAATACTGCCCGCCATGTTATAGATGAATAAATTGAGAGACGAGCTCTTAGGGCAAGAAATAGTGACTTTACTTGGAAAGTAAAGAGAAGGTGGTGTACCGGTATCCCAAAGAACCATCCTGCCTGAGTTATGACCCAGCAATCCCACTGCTGGGCATACACACCGAGGAAACCAGAATTGAAAGAGACGCATGTACCCCAATGTTCATCCCAGCACTGTTTATAATAGCCAGGACATGGAAGCAACCTAGATGTCCATCAGCAGATGAATGGATAAGAAAGCTGTGGTACATATACACAATGGAGTATTACTCAGCCATTAAAAAGAATTCATTTGAATCAGTTCTAATGAGGTGGATGAAGCTGGAGCCTATTATACAGAGTGAAGTAAGCCAGAAAGAAAAACACCAATACAATATACTAATGCATATATATGGAATTTTGAAAGATGGTAATGATAACCCTGTATGTGAGACAGCAAAAGAGACATAGATGTATAGAACAGTCTTTTGGACTCTGTGGGAGAGGGAGAGGGTGGGATGATTTGGGAGAATGGCATTGAAACATGTATAATACCATATATGAAACGAATCGCCACTCCAGTTTTGATGCAAGATACAGGATGCTTGGGGCTGGTGCACTGGGATGACCCAGAGGGATGGTACAGGGAGGGAGGTGGGAGGGGGCTTCAGGATGGGGAACACATGTATACCCGTGACGGATTTATGTTGATGTATGGCAAAAACCAATACAATATTGTAAAGTAAAAAAATTAAAAAATAAATAAAAATTTAAAAAGAAGC
>NW_011495080.1:394083-405095 GCF_000754665.1 Bison bison bison
ATACTAAAAGCGGAAGGAGTAAAATCAAACCTTTCCTGGCTCAGGTCGGCCTCCAGAGGGGATGTGCTAATTTCTTTCTCCTGGCAGTCATTCACAGGTGGGCCTTGTCAGGATGTTTCCAGTGAGCTAAACCAAAAGTATTTTAGCTTAATGCTCATTACCTAGGAGGCAGGGTTCCCAGAGATAAGATGTGTAATTTAAGCTTCAACATTCCTTTCCTGACTTGTAGTAGAATACAAAGTTTCTTCCCTATTACAATTCCCCATGGTCTATATCTACTTCACAATCTTATAAGGAAAGGGATGAAGACTTTGCTGGCTCATTCCTACTGAGTTGACGCAACAAATATTCCTTAGACTCTTTAGCCAGTCGTTTTTTATCTACAACTATTTGAACCTGATAAAACCACTTAGCACTTTGTCTTATTCGTAATTGAACTTGGGGTTTTGGTTCCAGTTCCCAAAATGAATTTGGACAAAATTAAACAAAATTGGTTGACACCTCAACTACAATGAAATTACCATCTACTTCAGCTGGATAGACAGACCTATTGGAGGCCAGCTCATGAACAGAGGTTATTATAGCACCCAAAGTTTTGGCATAATTGATAATTGCTAGGTCCTTTAGAGCATTTATAGGTTCTCCCACCTGGACTAACACCTGGAACCGCCCACAATATTTTAAAGGAGGTTAATTTAGGCCTGCTCCTAGAAGCCACTGATCCGTAGCAGGGGAACTTGCAAGGCCTTAACCCAGGTAAAATTGGTCTCTTGACATATTTTAGAGATGTTCCTTTTTAATGTATGATTCTGTTATGAACATGCGGCCACAGTGTCCAAGGTGTATCCTTACTCTTTGGCCCTCTCTTGGTCCTTTTCTGAATACTGTAGCTGGTATTTTGACAAGTCAATCTGTGGAAGAAGTAATTCTCTTGCCTCAGAATATATTGTTTTAGATTAATGTCCCAGTGTCCCTCTCAATGGGATGCGCAGTGGCCCTGTGTTTTTGGCCTTCCCTGGGATACCGTTAGTACACTTGTGATCTTCCCTTTCTGTTGACCTGGGGGCGGGCGGGCGGGCGGGGGGGAATCTCTGTCTCCTTTCCTGGGGTTTTCATAAGCGCCATCTATAGGCTTAAAGCAAGTTCTGGTGGGACTCTGATGTCAAGTTGTTCTGCGGTAAAACTTCAAGGTGAGATCTACGGGAAAGTTAATAAGCTCATTCCCCATTGTCAGTTCTGCCCAGGGCTACCGTGGGAAATTAGATAGCTCAAGTCCGAGGCGTACCCTGGACCTCGTCATTCATCAGAGTGTTCCTCTCTGTTTTCCAATGTTCTCCCTCCTTCCAGTAAGCACATTGTTCCTTTCCCGTAGTGGTCTACTTCTCTTTGGGTTTCCTGCCCTCTGGGAAACCCAATGTTGCTGCCAAAAAAGGGGGCATTTTCTTTTTTCTTTCTTTTCCCCCTATTGAACACTTTAAAAGCAATATCTACCCATTAAGAAGGGTTCATTACAAAGGAAGCATCTAAATTTTGCAATTTCTTCTGACATCTAAGGCACTTTGCCCCTTGAAAGGTCAAATTTACCATTCTAATATTTTCAAGGGCTTCAGGATCTGTATTAGTATGACATCTGTAGGCCTGATAAATCCTTTTGAAAAATTCAGAAAGGTTTTGATTTTTTTTTTTTTTTTTACTGAATTTCTTGAATTATGTTCAAATGCTTTTGCTTTGGTCCCCCCTTTCAAAGATCTGCAGAGATTCACGAATAGGGGGTGCTCTAGAAAGGGCATTCTTCCCTCACTAGGGTCCCAGTTTGGTTCAGCTGTGGATGCTACCAAATGGACTTCAGGTTTAGAGGATCCTTCCTATAAAGGAAGATTTAAATTAAAGATTCAATTAAAGTCTGAGAAACCCAGATGGCTGATCATTTGCATTTCATCCCCTATATGAGATAACAGTGATGAAAACTGCCCTGCCCTGGGAGTGGCTCCTGGGTGCCCTCTTGGGTTGTAGATGGTGATACCAGACTAAGTCCTGTGCCCCAGAAATTAACACAGAATTTTTAAATTTTTCCCAGTAAGGAGAGACAGCCCTGAGTGCCTGTACCAGGAATTGGGGCTGGAAGGAATGGAAGGTGGCAGACGGGATGAATATGTGGGTGTAAGAGCCTGGGACAGCTAGCTCAAGCAGAGGTGTTACAGTTTGAAGCAACATTTCAGCCATGAAATTAGAAGACAATTGCTTCTTGGCAGGAAAGCTATGACAAACCTAGACAGTGTGTTAAAAAGCAAAGACATCACTTTGCTGACAAAGGTCCATATAGTAAAGGCTATGGTCTTTCCAGTAGTCATGTACAGATGAGAGAGCTGGAAGTGAGTGAAGAAGGCAGAGTGCTGAAGAATTAATGCTTTCGAACTGTGGTGCTGGAGAAGACTCTTGAGAGTATCTTGGAAAGCAAGGAGAACAAATCAGTCAGTCCTAGAAGAAATAACCCTGAATATTCATTGGAAGGACTGATGCTGAAGCCCAATACTTTGGCCACCTGTTACGAAGAGCCAACTCATTGGAAAAGACCCTGATTCTGGGAAAGATTGAGGGCAAGAGGAGAAGGGGACGACACAGGATGAGACAGTTGCATGGTATTAGCAACTCAAAGGACATCAACTTGGGCAAACTCCAGGAGACAGTGACGGACAGGGAAGCCTGGTGTGCTGTAGTCCATGGGGTTGCAAAGAGTCGGATGTGACTTGGCGATTGAACAACAACAACATTCTCACTCTTATACCCTCTCCTTTCTTACTTTCCCTGATGTAATGGCACAAATGCTTGCACATAAAGGATTTCATCATCCTTCCCTGCTTCTTCACAAAATAGCTATAGAGTCCTTCAAAAGCTGCTTTTGTGTGTGTGTGTGTCATGCCACAAGGCACATGGTACCTTAGTTCCCAAGCCAGGGATTGAACATGCAGCTCCTACATTGGAAGTGTGAAGTCTTAATCACTGCCCGGGAAGTCCCCGCTATAGATTTTTTTAAAAGTGGCTGGAGTTCCTGGACAAGGTGGCAGAGTAGGACTTCAGCTCACTTCTTCTCACAAGCACACCCAAATCACAACTAACTGCTGAACAACCATCAATAAAAAGACTGAAAACTGTCCCAAAATATTCTACATCTAAAGACATAAAGAAGAAACCACAGTGAGACGGTAGGAGGGGTGAAGTCATGATATAATCAAATTCCATACCTCTTCAAGTGGGTGACCCACAAACTGGGGGAAATAATTACATCACAGAAGTTCTCAAAGAGGAATGAGAGTTTTAAGCCCCACAGCAGACTCCCCACCCTGGGGGTCTGGCATCAGAAGGAGGAACCCCCAGAGCTATTGACTTGGCAGGCCAGCGGGGCTTTATAGAAGGAACTCCACAGGACTGGGGGAAAGAGACATGTCACCTTTGGCAGTGTCCCATGCACCCTGGGACACAGGGCAGAGCAGTGACTCCGCAGGAGGCTGAGCCAGGCCTCCCTGCTGGTCTTGGAGCATCTCCTGGGGAAGGCAGGGGGAAGCTGGGGCTCACTGTGGGAATGAGGTGGTGGAGGTAACAGGGAGTATTCATCAGTGTATTGTGAGCTGTCCTAGAGCTTTGGCACCAAGGCCTGGCTCTGTGTGTGTGTGTGTGTGTGTGTGTGTGTTTAAATATATTTTTAGCTGTGTCAGGTCTTAGTGGTGGTGCGTGAGTTTCTCTGTATTTGGGGCACATGGGCTCAGTAGCTGTGGTGTGCTGGCTTGCCCTGAAGCATATGGGATCTTAGTTCCCTGACCAGGGATCGAACCTGAGTCCTCTGTATCGGAAGGCGGATTCTTAACCACTGGACTGCCAGGGAAGTCCCTGATTGTGCTTTTGTGTACTTTACTTTACAGTACTGTATAGAGTATACTAGTGTCTTTATTTCAAACCCAGGATGTCCAGAAGCAAGCGTAAGAGCAGCAGTGATATAGCTGGGACTACTAGAAAGTGTCAAATAATGATGGAAACAAAAGTGAAAATAATTGAGAGTGGATCGAGGCATAAGCATGGTCACTCATTCTTACAACACGAATCATTCAACCATCAGCATGATTCTAAAGAACAAGGAACGTGTGAAATCTGCTGTCCTGATGATGAAGACATCAAAGAAGCAGGGGAAAGTGAGGGAGGAGATGGAGAAATTGCTCAGTGTATAGACGCAGGATCCACATCAGCATTCAGTCCCACTCAGCTTAATGCTGACTCAAGATAAAGCATTTATGAGAACTTAGAGAAGAAACACGATGAAGAATGAGAGGGCACCTTTTAATGTCAGCCTTGGCTGGTTTCATCGGCTCAAGGCTAGAGCCAACCTTCACAATGTGAAAGGAAGTGGTGAGGCAGCGAGTGCAGATACAGTAGCTTCCCAAGAATTTCCTGAAATGCTTTGATAAATTATTGATGAAGCTATATATTTATTTGAGCAGGTTTTTAACATGGATGAGACAGGACTATACTGGAAGAAGCAGCCAGACAAAAGTTACATCAGTAAGGATGAAAAGTTGATGCCAGGCTATAAAGCAGCAAAGGACAGGCTAACTCTGTTGTTTGGTGGCAATGCTTCTGGAAATATGAAGCTTAAGCCTCTCATAATTTATCATCCAGAAAACCCAAGAACCCTTAAAAACATAGCCAAGGGCTCTTTTCCTGTTGTGTGGAAGAGTAATCCCAAAGCCTGGGCTGTTGTTCAGTCACAAAGTCCTGTCTGATTCTTTGTGACCCCATAGACTGTAGCCCTCTAGGTTCCTCTGTCCATGGGATTTCCCAGGCAAGGATACTGGAGTGGGCTGCGATTTCCATCTCCAGGGACTCTTCCTGGACCAGGGATTGAACCCGCATCTCCTGCACTGGTGGGAGCATATCCCACTGAGCCACTGGGGAAGCCCAAGAATCTGGGTTTCACAGACATATTCCAGGACTAGTTTTTCCACCTCTTTATCCTAGAGGTAGAGAAATATTGCTTGGAGAATGATATCCCATTCAACAATCTTTTGCTACTTGGCAATACTCTGGGCCACCCCCCTTTGGGGACAACTTTCACCTCAACATCAAAGTAGTGCATCTGCCACAAAATACTATGTCACTCATCGAAACAATCGATGAGGGAGTTATAGTGACTTTCAAAATATTATTTATGTCACACTTTTTGTCAGGCAGTAAAGGTGAGTGACAAATCAGGAACCACCCAAGACAATTCTGGAAGGACTCTAACATCTACAAAGCCATAAAAAACATTTACTTTGTTTGGCATGAGGTTACAGCTGTCATCATGAATGGGGTTTGGAAGAACTTTTGCCCACAGTTTATTCACAATTTTTGTGGATGAGAGAAAGTGGATGAGGAGCCCAAAGAGGTCTTCAGCAATTCAGTGACCCTCAGCAAGAAGCTGGAGCTAGATCTGCAAGTGGACAACTTCACTGAATTCCTTGCTGCACAGCAAGAGGAGCTTACTAATGAAGACCTGTTGAAACTGGAGGCCCAGAGAAAGGACCAAGAGAGGCAAGAGGAAGAAGAAGTAGCTGAAGAACCAAAGAGATTCAAGATGCAAGAAATGTCAAGGGTTTTTCTTTTATTTTTTTGAAGACGCACGGTTAGTTTTTGAGGCACCTGAACGTACAATGGTACATGAAGGCTGCAGCAGCCGTGCGGAAGGCAGAGCAGTGCTGTATCATCTATGATGACAAATAAGACCTACTACCCAGATGTCACTGGATCGCTTTTTCAAAAGGGTAGACAGAGTTGAACCCAGCAAGGAACCAGAACCTGTGCCATCAATGTCAGGCATGAATGAAACTGCAGCTTGCCTCCATCTTCTATTGCTGATGACCCTTCAGCTCTACCATCTCATACCCACTCTTCCTCCTCCAGTCAGTAACTCTTCTTGCCTGTTCGCTCAATGCCAGCCCCCGTGTGCCATCTATTGTATTGTACCATTGTATTTTTCAACATCCTGTAAGATTAAAAATATTTATTTGTTTGTTTTTATGTATTATTTGTGTGAAAACTATTTCAAACCTATTATAGTATAGGACTATAAAGCTGATTGTGTTAGCTGGGGACCTAGGCTAACTTTGTCAGACTTATGAACAAACTGGACTTACGAATGCAGTCTCAGAATAGAACTCGTTTGTAGGGGACTCCCTGTACACATGCTTTTCTAGTCCACACAGCACATTCTCCAGGATAGATCATATGCTGGGCCACAGAAGCCTCAGTAAATTTAAGACAATTGATATCATATCAAGCACCTTTTCTGACGATAATACTATGAGATTAGACATCAACTATAAGGAAAGGCTGCCAAAAAAAAAAAAAACCCCACAAACACATGGAGGCTCAATAATGCTACTAAACAACCAATGGATCACTGAGGAAGTTAAAGAGAAAAAAAAAAAAAATACCTAGAGACAAATGAAAACAAAAACTCGATGACCCAAAACCCACGAGAGGCAGTAAAAATAGTTCCAAGATAGCTTATACCAAGACAAGTGTACCTCAGAAAACAAGAGACACCTCAAAGAAACAGCTTGACATTACACCTAAGCAACCAGAGAAAGGCGAACCAATGAAACCCCAAGTGGGGAGAAGAACAGAAATCATAAAGATCAGAACAGAAATAAAGGAATTGGAGACTAACAATAGAAACTAAAAGCCGGTTCTTTGTAATGATAAACAAAATTGATAAAGCTTTAGCCAGACTCATTGAGAAAAGAGGGGAGAGGGCCTAAATCAATAAAATCAGAAATGAAAAAGGTGAAGTTACAAGACACCACAGAAATATAAAGGACCGTAAAATACAACAACAATTGGACAACCTAGAAGAAACGGACAGATTTTTAGAGAGGAACAATCTCCAAGGAGTAAACCAGGAAGAAATAGAAAATATAAACAGAAAAATCACATATAAACAGAAAAATCACATATAAACAGAAAAATCACACGTACTGAAATTAAATCTGATTTAAAAATTCCCAATGGCAGAAAGCAAAGAGGATCTAAACAAGCTCTTGATGAAAGTGAATGAGGAGAGAGAAAACACTGGCTTAAAACTCAGCATTCGAAACGCCAAGATCATGGCATCTCGTCCCATCACTTCATGGCAAATAGGTGGGGAAACAATAGAAACAGTGACAGATTTTATTTTCTTGGGCTGTGGATGGTAACTTCAGTCATAAAATTAAAAGACAGGTAATCCTTAGAAAAAAGGCTATGACAAACCCAGACAGTGTATTAAAAAGCAGAGGCATCACTTTGCTGACAAATGTCCATATAATCAGAGCTATGGTTTTTCCAGTAGTCATGTATGGATGTGAGAGTTGAACCATAAAGAAGGCTGAGCGCCAAAGAAATGATGGTTTCGAATTGTGATGCAAGAGCAGATTGCTTGGACAGCAAAAGGTCCCTTGGACAGCAAGGAGGTCAAACCAGTCAATCCTAAAAGAAATCAACCTTGAATATTCACTGAAAGAACTGATGCTGAAGCTCCAATACTTTGGCCTAATGCATAGAGCTGACTCATTGGAAAGGACCCTGATGCTGGGAAACATTGAGGGCAGGAAAAGAGGCAGGTGAGAGAGGATGAGATGATTGGATGGCATCATCAACTCAAGGGACATGAGTTTGAGCAATCTCTGGGAGATAGTGAAAGACAGGGAAGCCTGGTGTGCTGCGGTCCATGGGGTCTCAAAGAGTCGGACATGACTTCGGAACTGAACGTAAAGCAAAAGTTCAGGACAGATGGCTTCACAAGCAAATGCTATAAACATCTAGAGAAGGGTTAATACCTATCCTTCTGAAACCATTCCAAAAAGTTGCAGAGGAAGAAACACTTCTAAACATATTCTGTAAGGCCATCATTACCCTGATAGCAGAACCAAAGATATCATAAAAGAGAAAGAAAATTACAAGCCAGTATCCCTCATAACCACAGCCACAAAAATCAACAGAATACTAGCAAATCAAACCCAGTAGTATATTAAACGGATCATACGCCATGTTCAAGTGAGATTTAACTCAGTGATGCAAGGATTTTTCAATATCCACAAATCACTGTGATACACCACACTAAATGGAGAATAAAAAACAGAATCACGTCAATAGATGGAGAAAAAGCTTTTAACAAAATGCAACACCAATTTACAATAAAAAATTCTCCAGGAAGTGGACAGAGAGGGAACATGCCTCAACATAATAAAGGCCATATGTGACAAACTCACAGCACATCATAGTCAATGGAGAAGAGCTGAAAGCATTTTCTGTAAGATCAAGAAAAAGACAGGGATGTCCATTCTCACCACTTTTATTCAACATAGTTTTGGAAGTCCTAACCACAGCAATTAGACAAGAAAGAAAAAAGGAATCCAAATGGGAAAGGAAGTAAAATAGTCACTCTTTGACGATGGCATGGCACTATACATAGAAAATCCTAGAAACACTACCAGAAAATGACTAGAGCTTATCAATGAATTCACTAAAGTTGCAGGATGCAAATATATATATATATATATATATATATTTGTTTCATTTCTATTCACTAACAAAAGATCAGAAAGAGAAATTAAGAAAGCAATCCCATTTACCATCACATCAGAAAGAGTAATATATCTAGGAATAAACATACCTAAGAAAGGAAAATACCTGCACTCTAAAAACTATAAGACACTGATGAAAGAAAGGTGACACAAACAGATGGGAAGACATACTGTATTCTTGGATTGAAGAATCAATATTATCAAACTGACTAAACTGCCCAAAGCACTCTACAAATTCAGTGAAACCCCTATCAAATTTCCAATGGCATTTTCCATAGAAATAGAACAAAATTTTAAAAAATTTTATGGAAGCACAAAAGGTCCTCAGTAGCTAAAGCAATCGTGAGCAGCAACAGAGCTTGAAGAATCAGGCTCCCTGACTTCACACTATACTACAAAGCCACAAGCATCAAAAGAGTATGGTACTAGCACAGAACAGGCAAAGAGATCAATGAAACAGGATAGAGAGCCGAGAAATAAACCCATGTACCTAAAGTCAATTTATCTATGACAAAGGAGGCAAGAATATACAATGGAGAAAAGACAGTCTCTTCAGTAAGTAGTGCTGGGCTGTTTGCAATAGCTAGGACATAGAAGCAACCTAGATGTCCACTGACAGATGAATGGATAAGGAAATTGTAGTAGATATACAAAATATAGTACATATACATATAAAAAGGAACTCATCTGAACCAGTTCTAATGAGGAAGACAAACCTAGAGTGATGAACCTATTATACCGAGTGAAGTAAGGCAGAAAGAGAAAGACAAATATCATATATTAACTCATACACATGGAATCTAGAATGATAGTACCGATGACCCTATGTGCAAGGAAACAAAGGAGACACATAGAGAACAGTGAGGGAAGGAGAGAGGGTGGGATGATTTGAGAAAACAGCATTGAAACATACACATTATCATAAAAAATAGAGAGCCAGGGGGACTTTGCTGTATGATGCAGGGAACCCAAAGTTGGCGGTCCATAGCAATCTGGAGGGGGAGGAAAGTGGGAGAGGAATACAAGAGGGAGGGGACATGGGCATACCTATGTCTGATTCGTGCTGATATATGGCAAAACCATTACAATATTGTGAAGTGATCACCCTACAATTAAAAATAAATATAAATAAAAAACAAGTAGTGTAGGGAAAATTGGATAACTACCTGTAAAAGAATTAAATTAGAACATTTTCTATCATCATACAGAAAAATAAATTCAAAATGGATTAAAAACATAAATGTAAGACTAGATTCTATAAAACTACTAGAGGAAAACATAGGCAGAACACTCTTTAGCATAAATCTCAGCAATATCTTTTTTGATTCATCTCCTAGAGTAATAGAAATACAAACAAAAATAAACAAATGGGACCTAAGTAAAACATAAATCTTCCATGCAGCAAAAGAAGCCATAAACAAAATGAAAAGATAACCTTCAGAAACAGAGAAAATATTTACAAATGATATGACTGACAAAGGATTAACTTCCAAAATATACAAACAGCTCATATAGTCAAGATCAAAAACACAAACAACCCAAACAAGAAATGGGCAGGAGAACTAGACATTTCTCTAAAGAAGCATGTGCTTGCATGCTAAGTCACTTCAGTCATGTCCAACTCTTTGCGACCCCCTGTACTGTAGCCTGCCAGGCTCCTCTTCTACAGGATTTTCCAGGCAAGAATATTGGAGTGGCTGTCATGCCCTCCTTCAGGGGATCTTCCTGACCCAGGGATCGAACCCGCACCTCTTATGTCTCCTGTATCGGAAGGCAAGTTCTTTATCACTAGTGCCACCTGGAAAGCTCAAAGATCAGATCAGATCAGATCAGTCGCTCAGTCGTGTCTGACTCTTTGCGACTGCATGAATCGTAGCACGCCAGGCCTCCCTGTCCATCACCAACTCCCGGAGTTCACTCAGACTCACGTCCATCGAGTCAGTGATGCCATCCAGCCATCTCATCCTCTGTCGTCCCCTTCTCCTCCTGCCCCCAATCCCTCCCAGCATCACAGTCTTTTCCAATGAGTCAACTCTTCGCATGAGGTGGCCAAAATACTGGAGTTTCAGCTTTAGCATCATTCCTTCCAAAGAAATCCCAGGGCTAATCTCCTTTGGAATGGACTGGTTGGATCTCCTTGCAGTCCAAGGGACTCTCAAGAGTCTTCTCTAACACCACAGTTCAAAAGCATCAATTCTTCGGCACTCAGCCTTCTTCACAGTCCAACTCTCACATCCATACATGACCGCAGGAAAAACCATAGCCTTGACTAGACGAACCTTTGTTGGCAGAGTAATTAATGTCTCTGCTTTTGAATATGCTATCTAGGTTGGTCATGACTTTCCTTCCAAGGAGTAAGCGTCTTTTAATTTCATGGCTGCAGTCACCATCTGCAGTGATTTTCGAGCCCAGAAAAAT
>NW_011495080.1:405205-410905 GCF_000754665.1 Bison bison bison
CTTCGTTTTCAGAATGTTGAGCTTTAAGCCAACTTTTTCACTCTCCACTTTCACTTTCATCAAGAGGCTTTTTGGTTCCTCTTCACTTTCTGCCATAAGGGTGGGGCAAATCAAAACTACAGTTAAGTATCACCTCAGACTGGTCAGAATGACCATCATCAAAAAGTCTAAAAGCAATAAGTGCTTGAGAAAGTGTGGAGAAAAGAGAACTCTCCTACACTGTTGGTGGGAATGTAAAATGGTATAGTCATTATGGAGAACAGTATGGAGGTTCCTTAAAAACTGAACATAGAGGTACCATGTGATCCTGCAGTCCAACTCCTGGGCATATATCCAGAGAAATTATAATTGGAAAAGATCCATCACCCCAATATTCATTGCAGCACTATTTACAATAGCCGAGACGTGAAAGCAACCTAAATGTCCATCAACAGATAAGTGGACAGTATACTAATGCATACATATGGAATTTAGAAAGATGGTAACAATAACCCTGTGTACGAGACAGCAAAAGAGACACTGATGTATAGATCAGTCTTATGGACTCTGTGGGAGAGGGAGAGGGTGGGGAGATTTGGGAGAATGGCTTTGAAACATGTATAATATCATGTATGAAACGAGTTGCCAGTCCAGGTTCGATGCACGATACTGGATGCTTGGGGCTGGTGCACTGGGACGACCCAGAGGGAGGGTATGGGGAGGGAGGAGGGAGGAGGGTTCAGGATGGGGAACACAGGTATACCTGTGGCGGATTCATTTCGATATTTGGCAAAACTAATACAATATTGTAAAGTTTAAAAATAAAATAAAATTTAAAAAAATATATGTGGTATATTATATATAAATGACAGAATATTACTCAGCCATATAAAATAATAAAATAATGCTATTTGCTGCAATATAGATGGACCTAGAGATTATCATACAAGGTGAGGTAAACAACACAGAGAAAAACAAATATCGTACGTGGAATCTAAAAATATGATACAAATAAACTTATATACAAAGTAGAGATAGACGCGTAGACTTAAAAACAAATTTATGGTTACCAAATGGGAAGGTGGGGGAGGATAAATCAGGAGTTTGGAATTAACATACACACACTACTAGGGCTTCCCTGATGGCTGAGCAAGTAAAGAATCTGCCTGCAATGCAGGAGACATGGATTCGATCCCTGGGTCTGAAAGACCCCCTGGAGAAGGGAATGGCGGCCCACTCCAATATTCTTGCCTGGAAAATCCCATAGACAGAGGGGCCTGATGGGATACAGTCCATGGGGTTGCAAAGAGTCAGACGTGACTGAGTGACGAAGCATATATAAAGTGATAACCAACAAGGACCTATTGTGTAGCACAGGGAACTATACTCAGTATTTTGCAATAAGCTATAAGGGAAAAGCATCTGATAAAGAACAATTTTATATGTATGTTGCCCTGATGACTCAGTGTTAAAGAATCCATCTGCCAATGCAGGAGAAGCAGGTTTGATCCCTGGGTTGGGAAGATCCCCTGGAGAAGAAAATAGCAATCCACCCCAGTATTCTTGCCTGGAGAAGGTCATGGACAGAGGAGCCTGGCAGGCGACAGTCCATGGGGTCGCGAAAGAGTCAGACATGACTTAGTGACTAAACAACCACAAGTAACTGAATCACTTTGCTGTTCAACTGAAACAATATCTTAAATCAACTATACTTCAGTTTTTTAAAAAGTCACTCTAAAACCTAAAGACTAATTGACCATCTTAAACACTAAAAGGATGTCTATTTGCTTTGGCATTAGCCAACCAGGGTTACTATACAATTCAAAAGAAACTTGGTTACTGCTATGACATACAAAAATTTATGATAACTACTAAAATTATGACTGATATCACTAACCAGGATATACTAGAATTTTAGGAGTTTCATATAATTTCTTAAATGTATATATTAATAATGTTCACCCATATGATACAGCCTAAGAAGTTTTATCACCACTTATTGGACAATCAGTTCAGTTCAGTTACCAGTCGTGTCCAACTCTTTGCAACCCCATGGACTGCAGCACGCCAGGCCTCCCTGTTCATCACCAACTCCTGGAGCTTGCTCAAACTTATATGCATCGAGTCGGTGACGCCATCCAACCATCTCATCCTCTGTCGTCCCCTTCTCCTCCTGCCTTCAATCTTTCCCAGCATCAGGGTCTTTTCCAATGAGTCAGCTTTTCGCATCAGGTGTCCAAAGTATTGGAGTTTCAGCTTCAGCATCAGTCCTTCCAATGAATATTTAGGACTGATTTCCTTGAGGATTCATTGGTTTGATCTCCTTGCAGTCCAAAGGACTCTCAGGAGTCTTCTCCAACACCATAGTTCAACAGCATCAATTCTTTGGCACTCAGCTTTCTTTATAGTCCAACTCTAACATCCATACATAACTGCTGGAAAAACCATAGCCTTAACTAGATGTACCTTTGTTGGCAAAGTAATGTCTCTGGTTTTTAAGATGCTGTCTACGTTGGTCATAGCTTTTCTTCCAAGGAGCAGGCACCTTTTAATTTCATGGCTGCAGTCACGATCTGCAGTGATTTTGGAACCCAAGAAAATAAAATCTGTCACTGTTTCCCCATCTATTTTCCATGAAATAATGGGACTGGATGCCATGATCTTAGTTTTCTGAATGTTGAGTTTTAAGCCAGATTTTTCACTTTCCTCTTTCATTTTCATCAAGAGGCTCTTCAGTTCCTCTTCCCTTTCTGCCATAACGGTGGTGTCATCTGCGTATCTGCAGTTATTGATATTTGACAGTGCTTCCCATGTAATTTACCATACCAAATAAGCCTAATTAGTTTAATATTCTTCTGTGAGATGGAGAGAAAACAACTTGAGGTGTTTCAGGGACCCTTTGATGGCTTCCCTGATGGCTCAAATGTTAAAGAATCTGCCTGCAATGCAGGAAACCTGGGTTTGATCCCTGGGTGGGGAAGATCCCCTGGAGTAGGAAATGGCAACCCACTCCAGTGTTCTTGCCTGGAGAATTCCGTCCACAGAGGAACCTGATGGGCTATAGTCCATGAGGTCACAAAGAATTGGACATGACTGAGTGACTAACATTAGGGACCCTTTGAGAAACCTCAAGTCAGTTAGGAGTCAAATGAACTTCATTTAAAATTTGATCTTTGGAAAGTTTTTCAAAAATATCAAAAATTTAACCAGTGATATAAAAGATCTCAGTGGCAAATACAGATCACTTAAATTCACAATCTATTACCAAAAGCAATACAATATTTTAAGAAAACTTTTTCCTCTTAGCCAAATTCAGGTTTTGAACCACTTTACCTTTAAAATTCATTACCTTAAGTTCAATCTCGTCTTAGCCAAGCCAGACCATGCATAAAACTCAGTTTTCCTCCTCCACAAACTTTTGTCTTTCTGTATTCATATTAATCTGTCACTCACTTTCTCTTACATTCAGAAATGAGTGCTAGGACAAAACTACCTTTTCCCCTCTAACAAAATGCATTTCCATTTCTCAAATCCTCTTTGCTGAAAACACACATCCTGCATCTTTGCATACTGAAACGTTTCCCTTATAATTCTTAACCTTAAAACCTTAATCTCTAATGAAAACCTAGAGACAAGTCATTGTAAACTGTCATTCTAACATTTCCCAATCAACAAACGTATGCTTTAGTCTTCCTCTCCTAAGAAGGCAAAGGTAGATAAACTTAGACCAGCCCAGCAACAAATGTTCTAATATTTTGTCCTATTAAAAATGACCCAGGTAGGGTTTCTTCGGTGGTCCAGTGGCTAAGATTCCAGGCTCTCAAACGCAGGGAGCCTGGGTTCGATCCCTGGTCATGGAACTAAAGATCCCACGTACCACAACAGGATCCAGTGCAGCCGAATAAAAATTAAAAAAAAAAAAATAAATAAATAAAAATGACCCAGGTATTCAATCAGATCAGATCAGTCACTCAGTTGTGTCCGACTCTTTGCGACCCCATGAATCGCAGCACACCAGGCCTCACTGTCCATCATCAACACCCGGAGTTCACTAAGACTCACGTCCATCAAGTAAGTGATGCCATCCAGCCATCTCATCCTCTGTCGTCCCCTTCTCTTCCTGCCCCCAATCCCTCCCAGCATCACAGTCTGTTCCAACGAGTCAACTCTTCGTATGAGGTAGCCAAAGTACTGGAGTTTCAGCTTTAGCATCATTCCTTCTGAAGAAATCCCAGGGCTGATCTCCTTCAGAATAGACTGGTAGGATCTCCTTGCAGTCCAAGGGACTCTCAAGAGTCTTCTCCAACACCACAGTTCAAAAGCATCAATTCTTCGGTGCTCAGCCTTCTTCACACTCCAACTCTCACATCCATACATGACCACAGGACAAACCATAGCCTTGACTAGACGAATCTTTGTTGGCAGAGTAATGTCTCTGCTTTTGAATATGCTATCTAGGTTGGTCATAACTTTCCTTCCAAGGAGTAAGCGTCTTTTAATTTCATGGCTGCAGTCACCATCTGCAGTGATTTTGGAGCCCCCAAAAATAAAGTCTGACACTGTTTCCACTGTTTCCCCATCGATTTCCCATGAAGTAATGGGACCGGATGCCATGATCTTCTTTTTCTGAATGTTGAGCTTTAAGCCAATTTTTTCACTCTCCACTTTCACTTTCATCAAGAGGCTTTTTAGTTACTCTTCACTTTTTGCCATAAGGGTGGTGTCATCTGCATATCTGAGCTTATTAATATTTCTCCCAGCAATCTTATTTCTAGCTTGTGTTTCTTGCAGTCCAGCATTTCTCATGATGTACTCTGCATATAAGTTAAATAAACAGGGTGACAATATATAGCCTTGACGGACTCCTTTTCCTATTTGGAACCAATCTGTTGTTCCATGTCCAGTTCTAACTGTTGCTTCCTGACCTGCATACAGATTTCTCAAGAGGTCAGGTGGTCTGGTCTTCCCATCTCTTTCAGAATTTTCCACAGTTGATTATGATCCACACAGTCAAAGGCTTTGGCATAGTCAATAAAGCAGAAATAGATGTTTTTTCTGGAACTCTCTTGCTTTTTCGATGCTCCAGCGGATGTTG
The DNA here is from genome assembly GCF_000754665.1 of Bison bison bison. NCBI lineage: Eukaryota > Metazoa > Chordata > Mammalia > Artiodactyla > Bovidae > Bison > Bison bison. The sequence goes on from NW_011495080.1 coordinate 410,280, forward strand.
GCATTTTGATTTCTGGTTCCTCTGCCTTTTCTAATACCAGCTTGAACATCAGGAAGTTCATGGTTCACATATTGCTGAAGCCTGGCTTGGAGAATTTTGACCATTACTTTACAAGCGTGTGAGATGAGTACAATTGTGTGGTAGTTTGAGCATTCTTTGGCATTGCCTTTCTTTGGGATTGGAATGAAAACTGACCTTTTCCAGTCCTGTGGCCACTGCTGAGTTTTCTACATTTGCTGGCATATTGAGTGTAGCACTTTCACAGCATCATCTTTCAGGATTTGGAATAGCTCAACTGGAATTCTATCACCTCCACTATCTTTGTTCGTAGTGATGGTTTCTAAGGCCCACTTGACTTCACATTCCAGGATGTCTGGCTCTAGGTCAGTGATCACACCATCGTGATTATCTGGGTCGTGAAGATCTTTTTTGTCCAGTTCTTCTGTATATTCTTGCCATCTCTTCTTAATATCTTCTGCTTCTGTTAGGTCCATACCATTTCTGTCCTTTATCGAACCCATCTTTGCATGAAATGTTCCTTTGGTATCTCGGATTTTCTTGAAGAGATCTCTAGTCTTTCCCATTCTGTTGTTTTCCTCTATTTCTTTGCATTGATCGCTGAAGAA
>NW_011495080.1:411764-412179 GCF_000754665.1 Bison bison bison
CCTGTGTAATTGCAAATGAACCTCAATGCCATTTAATTGCTGCTGTCAATGAAAGGAATCCAGGGATTATAAAATGATCATGCTTTTGAAATTACCTCTTCAGAACCAGTGGGAAGCCTGAAATTGACCAAGGCTGATGAAAGGCTGTGACAAAGAATAATGTATCCCTTCTTGCCTTGCATACCTCCTCCATCGCCAACAACAACCCACCTACACTCCACTCATCCCCCATCAGCATTTGCCTAGATAATCCAACTTTCAGACTTGTCTTAATCATCAGTTCCTTTGTGAAGTGTCACCAGCCACTCTGCCACTCAAACTAGATCATTCCCTCAAAGAAAAACTGGACCAGACAAGTTGAACTGGCAGAGAAGACTATTAAAGACTACTGCAAGGGATTGAACTCAGTTCTATT
>NW_011495080.1:412279-414038 GCF_000754665.1 Bison bison bison
AAGAATATAATCTAATCTGATTTCGGTGTTGACCATCTGGTGATGTCCATGTATAGAGTCTTCTCTTGTGTTGTTGGAAGAGGGTGTTTGTTATGACCAGTGCATTTTCTTGACAAAACTCTATTAGTCTTTGCCCTGCTTCATTCTGTATTCCAAGGCCAAATTTGCGTGTTACTCCAGGTGTTTCTTGACTTCCTACTTTTGCATTCCAGTCACCTATAATGAAAAGGACATCTTCTTTGGGTGTTCGTTCTAAAAGGTCTTGTAGGTCTTCATAGAACCATTCAACTTCAGCTTCTTCAGCGTTACTGGTGGGGGCATAGACTTGGATTACTGTGATATTGAATGGTTTGCCTTGGAAACGAATAGAGATCATTCTGTCGTTTTTGAGATTGCAACCAAGTACTGCATTTTGGACTCTTTTGTTGACCATGATGGCTACTCCATTTCTTCTGAGGGATTCCTGCCCGCAGTAGTAGATATAATTGTCATCTGAATGAAATTCACCCATTCCAGTCCATTTCAGTTCGCTGATTCCTAGAATGTCGACATTCACTCTTGCCATCTCTTGTTTGACCACTTCCAATTTGCCTTGATTCATGGACCTGACATTCCAGGTTCCTATGCAATATTGCTCTTTATAGCATTGGACCTTGCTTCTATCACCAGTCACATCCACAGCTGGGTATTCTTTTTGCTTTGACTCCATCCCTTCATTCTTTCTGGAGTTATTTCTCCACTGATCTCCAGTAGCATATTGGGCACTTACTGACCTGGGGAGTTTCTCTTTCAGTATCCTATCATTTTGCCTTTTCATACTGTTCATGGGGTTCTCAAGGCAAAAATACTGAAGTGGTTTGCCATTCCCTTCTCCAGTGGACCACATTCTGGAAGTCAATGGAGTCTCTCTATTTAATTAGTTAAGTTGCAAGTTATGAAAATCAAGAGAGACTATTTTAGCTAGACATTCCCCAAACATAATTATACCTATAGCATTTACCTAAAACTCCTACAACATGTATCTCTATTTTATTTACTGAAAAGCTTTGTCATATTGTTATTTTTCTTGTTTAACAAACTTTGTAAAAGGAATAATAAGGTCTTAATTGATTTCCAATAAACTTAGGTACAGTAGAAGCATTATTCTTAATGCTAAAGACACATCTGCATTAATCAAACAAATAATTTGCTGGCATATTGAGTGCAACACTTTCTTAGCATCATCTTTTAGGATTTGAAATAGCTCAACTGGAATTCCATCACCTCCACTATCTTTGTAGTGATGTTTCCTAAGGCCCACTTCACTTCGCATTCTAGGAAGTCTGGCTCTATGTGAGTGATCACACCATTGTGGTTATCTGGGTCATGAAGATCTTTTTGTTCAGTTCTTTTGTGTATTCTTGGAGAAGGCAATGGCACCCCACTCCAGTACTCTTGCCTGGCAAATCCCATGGATGGAGGAGCCTGGTAGACTGCAGTCCATGTGTTCGCAAAGAGTCAGACATGACTGAGGGACTTCGCTTTCACTTTTCACTTTCATGCATTGGAGAAGGAACTGGCAACCCACTCCAGTGTTCTTAACTGGAGAATCCCAGGGACGGGGGAGCCTGGTGGGCTGCCGTCTATGGGTTCACACAGAGTCGGACACAATTGAAGTGACTTAGCAGCAGCAGCAGCAGCAGCCACCTCTTCTTAATATCTTCTGCTTCTGTTAGGTCCATACCATTTCTGTCCTTTATTGAGCCCATCTTTGCATGAA
>NW_011495080.1:414138-423521 GCF_000754665.1 Bison bison bison
ATCTCTAATTTTCTTGAAGAGATCTCTAGTCTTTGCCATTCTGTTGTTTTCCTCTATTTCTTTGCATTGATCGCTGAGGAAGCCTTTCTTATCTCTCCTTGCTATTCATTGGAACTCTGCATTCAAATGGGCATATCTTTCCTTATCTCCTTTGCCTTTGTCTTTTCTTTTCTCAGCTATTTGTAAGGCCTCCTGGGGCAAGGATTTTGCCTTTTTGCATTTCTTTTTCTTGGGGATGGTCTTGATCACTGCCTCCTGTAGGATGCCATGACCTCTGTCCATAGTTCTTCAGGCACTCTATCTGTCAGATCTAATCCCTTGAATCTATTTGTCACTTCCACTATATAATCCTAAGGGATTTGATTTAGTTCATACCTGAATGGTCTATTGGTTTCCCCTACTTTCTTCAATTTAAGTGTGAATTTGGCAATAAGGAGTTCATGATTTGCGCCACAGTCATCTTCCAGTCTTGTTTTTGCTGACTGTATCTTTGGCTGCAAAGAATATCATCAGTCTGATTTCGGTATCTACCATCTATGATGTCCACATGTGCAGAGAAGAAGGACATGCGCTCATCCTCTCTTGCAAGAACTCCAAAATTACAACTCGCTGCTGAAAAACCATCAACAGGAGAATGTTGGATCCCACCAAAAAAAGATACCCCACATCGAAGGGCAAAGGAGAAGCCCCAGCAAGATGGTAGGAGGGATGAAATCAGCATATCATGGCCAGAGATATTTCAACAGTGAGTAACAGTGCAGTAGGTCTCTATGCTTCCATGTATATCCTGTCATTAGTGCTCTGACTGTAAAATCTACAGTTCTGCAGTCAAGCCTCAGAACTGCCAGTTATTCAGGTGTTTGATTTTGGACAAGTCATTTAACTTGTCTGAGCCTTGTGTCTTTGTCTACAAAATGAGGATGATTATATCTGTTCAGGTTGCCTTACTCGCTTGTGAGAGTATGAAGGCAGTTGATAAACTTTACTATTTTTGACACTTGCATTTGGTTTTTGCATTGTTTTCTGTTTTTAAATTCTACCAGTTTATTGCTACCAACCCATCTCCCTCCACCCTCATGCATGCGTGCTCAGTCATGTAACTCCATGGACTGCAGCCCACCAGGCTCCTCTGTCCATGGACTTTTCCAGGCAGGAATACTGGAGTGGGTTTCCGTTTCCTTCTCCTGCTTTAGGTTTTTAAGAAAATGTCCAAAAGTCCCACTCTTAACAAAAGTAGTAAACTAAGAGAAGAGTAAATTATGCGAAGAGATATTGAGGAACTCTAATGTTTTCAGAATTTAGAAAGTTGAATTACATTTATCTAAATATCTTTAAAACTTTAAAACTCATGATATTTTCAGTGTCTTTTTATTGCGGGAAGAGTAGTGATAAAGCCAGTTTGAAGACGAATCGTAAAATTTCTGTATGTGAGTGACTTATGTTCATCTTACCATTCTCTGTAAAGAAGTTTTAAATATTTAACCAGTTTTGCATAATTATATGGAAATCCTCTTAGATTTAAGAATAGTTGAGCCAAAACTTGATGATTGGGAAACTTTTAAAATATGAAACATGGTATGATTAACACTGTGGAGAGTAACTGAAAAATATTTCAGGAAGCATCATGTGTAAAGATAAAGGATGGCTGAATATCTTTCTGAAGGCCTCATTGCTGATTATAAAGCAGAAGCCATGGTGATAGAATGCTAAATTGTTGAATTGATAACCTATATCACATGCCTTCGGCAATCCTGCTGAGGTTTTCTTGCAACCTGTATCTATTTAAGTAGTGAGCAAGTGGTCCTGTAAAAAGAAAAGAATTCTCAATACAATGGGTCATTTGAAAGAGAAAGACTGAATAATCTCTTGGTAGCACTAAGGCTAAAAAGGCTAAATTTAACTGTAAATACTGTCTGCCAGAGAGCTTATTCCCACTAAAAAATGAAAATTAAAAAGTATTTTAAAAAACCAAAAACTGAATCAGGTAAAACAACATAAAACCCATCAGTAAAAAAAGAGGTTGGATTCAAATTGGACTTCTGGCAGATAACACAGATCAACATCACCTGTCTAGCTGGCTAACCCCTTTTTACTAGTATTTATGGAAAACACACTTCTATTTCTATTTGTAGCTTTTTTAAATTTTAGGGACCAAGTGGAGCCTGTCTCTTCTTCCCTAGGAAAGTCCCACTCTTGGACAAGAAAAGTTTGGTTTTTTCCCCTGATCCTTTCTTCCCTTTGACATCAGTAAAGGTTTTAAATATCACAAAACTGATTGGCTGTAAATGAAGCCACGTTACCAAACAAACTGAAATGAAAAACAAAGGGCAAACAGAAAATCCTAAATAAGCCCTTAAGTTTGCTCTTGAGGTTGGACATACACTGATGCAGGAGACCATAAATGACGTGTTTAACACAGCAAGGGGAGCAGTCAGTGGTACGTGGGGTCCTGAGATACCCCTGCCCAGACCCAAGCAGAGATCCTAACAGGTGCTGTGGTTACACAGCATTGTTACAATGAAGTATCATATACTCCTCACCCACTGGGCTTACGGCTGTAATCAGATCACTTCCCTAAAATGCAGCTCAGAGGACTTTCTTTATGAATAGTTCTAACACTACCCATTCTTAAAGACAGAAATTCAAGAAAAACAAGACACAACCTGCACACACAGATGCTAGCATCCAAAGAAACAAATGACCCGGTTCACAAATTGGGTCAAAGTCCAACAACAGTTTCCTCTCTCCAAAGGGTACCCTCAGCTCAGTTTAGTTCAGTTCAGTTGCTCAGTCATGTCCGACTCTCTGCGACCCCATGAACCGCAGCACGCCAGGTCTCCCTGTCCATCACCAACTCCCAGAGTCCACCCAAACCCATGTCCACTGTGTCAGTAATACCATCCAACCATCTCATCCTCTGTCGTCCCCTTCTCCTTCTCCCTTCCATCTTTCCCAGCATCAGGGGCTTTTCAAATAGGTCAGCTATCTGCATCAGGTGGCCAAAGTATTGGAGTTTCAGCTTCAACATCAGTCCCTCCAATGAACACCTAGGACTGATTTCCTTTAGGATGGACTGGTTGGATCTCCTTGCAGTCCAAGGGACTCACAAGAGTGTTCTCCAACACCACAGTTCAAAAGCATCAATTCTTCGGCGCTCAGCGTTCTTTATAGTCCAACTCTCACATCCATACATGACTACTAGAAAAACCATAGTCTTGACTAGATGGACCTTTGTTGGCAAAGTAATGTCTCTGCTTTTCAATATGCTATCTAGGTTGGTCATAACTTTCCTTCCAAGGAGTAACCGTCTTTTAATTTCATGGCTGCAGTCACCATCTGCAGTGATTTTGGAGCCCCCCAAAAAAAGTCTGACACTGTTTCCACTGTTTCTCCATCTATTTGCCATGAAGTGACAAGACCAGATGCCATGATCTTCATTTTCTGAATGTTGAGCTTTAAGCCAACTTTTTCACTCTCCTTTTTTACTTTCATCAAGAGGCTCTGTAGTTCCTCTTCACTTTCTGCCATAAGGGTGGTGTCATCTGCATATCTGAGCTTATTGATATTTCTCTCGGCAATCTTGACTTCAGCTTGTGCTTCTTCCAGTCCAGTGTTTCTCATGATGTACTCTGCATAGAAGTTAAATAAGCAGGGTGACAATATACAGCCTTGACGGACTCCTTTTCCTATTTGGAACCAGTCTGTTGTTCCATGTCCAGTTCTAACTGTTGCTTCCTGACCTGCATATAGGTTTCTCAAGAGGCAGGTCAGGTGGTCTGGTATTCCAATCTCTTTCAGAACTTTTCACAGATGACTGTGATCCACACAGTCAAAGGCTTTGGCATAGTCAATAGAGCAGAAATAGATGTTTTTCTGGAATTCTCTTGCTTCTTCAATGATCCAGCAGATGTTGGCAATTTGATCTCTGGTTCCTCTGCCTTTTCGAGAACCAGCTTGAACATCAGGAAGTTCACAGTTCACATATTGCTGAAGCCTGGCTTGGAGAATTTTGAGCATTACTTTACCAGCGTGTGAGATGAGTGTAATTGTGCAGGAGTTTGAGCATTCTTTGGCATTGCTCTTCTTTGGGATTGGAATAAAAACTGACCTTTTCCAGTCCTGTGGCCACTGCTGAGTTTTCCAAATTTTATGACATAGTGAGTGCAACAGTTTCACCGCATAACTTTCAGGATTTGAAATAGCTCAACTGGAATTCCATCACCTCCACTAGCTTTGTTCACAGTGATGCTTCCTAAGGCCCACCTGATTTCACATTCCAGGATGTCTGGCTCTAGGTGAGTGTGAGTCATCACATCTTCATGATTATCTGGATTGTGAAGATGTTTTTTGTACAGTTCTTCTGTGTGTTCTTGCCACCTCTTCTTAATATCTTCTGCTTCTGTTAGGTCCATACCATTTCTGTCCTTTACTGAGCCCATCTTTGCATGAAATGTTCCCTTGGTCTCTCATTTTCTTGAAGAGATCTCTAGTCTTTCCCATTCTATTGTTTTCCTCTATTTCTTTGCATTGATCACTAAGGAAGGCTTTCTTATCCCTCCTTACTATTGTTTGGAACTCTGCATTCAAATAGGTATAGCGTTCCTTTTCTCCTTTGCTTTTCTCTTCTCTTCTTTTCACAGCTCACTCAACTGCAAAACAAATCCACTTGTTTCAGAGAAAAAGCCCCAGAGAGGAAATGCAACTCTTTCCTTTCTCCAACAGGGTACCCAACCCAAACAGAAGACAAACTGGCTTATTCCAGAGAAAAAGCCCACAAAGGGGAGACAGTAACGTTCCTGGCTGTGTACACCGGAGTGACACCTTATTGCCATCCCACAGATGCTGGGACAACTGTTGTTTTGGGGAATTTGAAACAGCAGGTCCTTGGACAAGACGAGGTCCTCAGGACTAGCAGTCGGTCAGCTGCTATGACCATTGCCACAAGCCTACTGCCTGGTTGTGCGAAAATTTGTTTACTGAGTCCAAGGTCCTGCTGGTCACCCAATGACAGGCCAATAGATTGAGAGATAACTTGTTGGGGCAAGAAATAGCAACTTGGTTCGGAAAACTAGCAGACCTAGAAGATTGGCGGACTTGTCTCCTGAGGGATCATCTTGCCTGAGTCAGAATCCAGGCTTCTCTTTACTGAAAGGGGAGGGAGCCAAGCCAAACCTTTCCTATTTTCTGTCAGCCTCCTGGGGAGAGGTGTGCATTTCCTCCTCCCTGCAATCATTCACAGGTGGAGCTGTGAGGTACACTAAGGTATTTTAGCTTAATGTTCTTTACTTAGGAGGCAGGGTTCCCAGAGATGGGGCATTATGTATAATTTAAGCTGAACAGGCAACAACCCTTTAGTGATAAACTTGTAAGAGGGAAGAATACAAGGTTCTTCCTTATAACAACACAGCAATAGATAGTTGAATCAGAACCTTGCTATAAAGAAAGCTGAGCACCGAAGAATTGATGCTTTGGAACTGTGGTGTTGGAGAAGACTCAAGAGTCCCTTGGACTGCTAGGAGATCCAAGTCCATCCTAAAGGAGACTGGTCCTGGGTATTCACTGGAAGGACTGATGCTGAAGCTGAATAGTTTGGACACCTGGTGGGAAGAACTGACTCATTGGAAAAGACCCTGATGCTGGGAAAGATTGAAGGTGGGAGGAGAAGGGGATGACAGAGAATGAGATGGTTGGATAGCATCACTGACTCAATGGACATGAATTTGAGTCAACTCCGGGAGTTAGTGATGGACGGGGAGGCCTGGCGTACTGCCGTCCATGGGGTTGCAGAGTCGGACACAACTGAGTGACTGAACTGAACTGAACTTGCTATCTGAAAAAGGAGACAACCCACTTGCCTTGACCATTTGTGATCCATTCCCTTATGTGACTGGGGACACAGGAGGGACTGTTACATGATTTTTTTTTTTTTGGTCCAAATCAGTAATTGAATTGGTGGTATCGAAGTGGCCTGAAATAGTATAGAATCATAAAATTAGGGAATTGGAGAGTCCTTGCAAAGCATATTTTGAAAGTTAAAAAAAAAAAAAAAAAAAACAGAGTTCAGGAAAGTTAATCTGGGAATAGAATCCCAGTTTTCAGGTTCTTTTAGTATCTGTATCATTGACTCCAGTGATCTTCAACACCTCCATGGAAGTGGACCACTATTAACATGTGGAACACAGTAAATGCTATCTATGTTAATGTGGATTAATTTTTTTTCATTATTATACTTTTACTGCTAATGTTAATCTAAAGCCTCCAGAGCTTTATTATGTCCTTTGATAAAGTGTCATCTATATGATATATATACATATTAGAGGACAGCAGTGAAGGGGTTATATAGTCAGATAGCTATTGAGTGAAAGAAAAGGATTTATATTTGTAAGTTGTTTATTGATGGGCCCAGTAAATAATACACCACTATTACAGCTCAAGTTCAAAGCCAACTCAGAAAAATAAATAAAAGCACAATGGGACAAAGCCCTAAATATTGCCTTTATTACTGATAAATCTGATATTGGATGTGTGGCTCATATTGGAAGACAAGTGGGCTTCCTATTAACTGGCTTTTAGAGAGGCACAGCCACAGGACGGCATTACATGTGGTTCTCTCAAAGCTCCCCACTCTTTAAGTGGAAAAGAAATATGAACTGAAATCACTGGGGTTTAGAAAATTCAACAGGAAATAAATTAATGACTAATCAGGAAGAATTAACCTTCTTTAACAGATATCCCTCCTTTAATAACATTTGGCCACATTATGCATCTTTTGTGCCAGTTACAGATGAAATATTTGGTTGGATAAGGAATTAGTGTGACTTATTGAAAACATATCTTATACTCTTACTATTTTCTGATTCTAAACAATATGATAGAAAAATTGTTTGAAGCAGTAATTTCTCAGTTATTAACTTGTCCTTTTCCTCTTTGATCCAGAGAAACAAAATGTTAATATCAAAAATACATAGTTAATTTCAATATACACAAATTAGTTATCGATAGAACTTGCTAAGGAATCCTGAGTTTACAAGGTGAGAACAACCAAAATCTCTTCTAGAGGAAGAGTCCGAAACAGAAAATGAAAGTGACTTCCCTGGTGGTCCAGCGGCTAAGAATCTACCTTCCAATTCAGGAGACGTGTTTTGATCGATCCCTGGTCGAAGAACTAAGATCCCACATGCCACAGGGCAAGTAAGCCGTGGGAGGGCTGCAAACTACTGAGCCCATGGGCTCTGGGGCCTGCACACCACAGCTAGAGAAAAGCTCGTGGGCCCTAATGAAGAACCCACCCGCCACAGCTAAGACCCAAAGCAGTCAAAAATAAAATAAATAAATGAATAAAAAGAAAACGAAAGGTGTAAGGGAAAGGATAGAACTGTTTAAAGAATGTTGGCACGGGCAGAAGTGATTTGATGGAAATTATACGTAATAACTATTTTTCCACTGCAACGGCTCTTTATTAATAAAGTGAGGTAGTTAGAGGAAATTAAAGAATGTTGCCAAAACTCAGTACAATTGCTGAAATTCAGCATCAAAAATCCAAAAACCAAAACCCAGGTAGGTGCAAGTCACTATATTTGGTATTTGGAGAAGAGATTATGTAATTACAACATACTCATCAAATTAAAGGGGAACAATACACGCACGTCAAGTAATAGTTGTAGTAGATGTGTTTGCTGGCCACCCTATGGCATTCTGCCACCTGTATTTATTCCCTTTGCCTGCCTCCCATATAGAAGCTGAAAAAAATTGTATCTTCAGCTTACTAGATCTTCCTTGCGTGTCGATCACTTATGACCCTGTCATGGCTAATAATGTGTAAGGGGTCTTCTGGGGGCCTTTGGAAGGATTTATCTTTTCCCTCCAAGAAAGAGGTGCCCAAGGAGAAACCCTCTGTCCTGCACACCTGAGATATAGCCATCTTGTAGACACAAGTGCAGGACAGCAGTATGGCAGAGACATCACACTGAATCCAAATCTTTGAGACACTGAATCAATGCCAGCAACCACCTATTTCTAGACATCTCATTATGCAACATAACATTAGTCACGTTTTCTGTTATTTGAAGCTGCAAGCATTCTGAATTATCCCTATAGATGAAGGCCACACTTTAGATAGTAATCTATCTACACATTTGAATGCCATCATGATTTTTCTCTAGCAGTTTGCAGCTTCAAAACGTGAAGAATCATTATAATTCATTTCCCACAGATCAAAATGTTACAGGACGTGGCAAAAATGTAATGAAAAATTTGGGAAGATGATGATTGAAAAAGACCAGAGTCTACTCTGGGTCACGACTGCCTCAGACCTCAACTTGACCCCATCTAGTTGTGTGATCTCATCCAAAAAATAGGATAATGAGTCATTTACCTCATAGAGTTTTTGTGAGAATTACATGTGATATTTGTAAATTGCTTACCCCAGTGCCTGGAAGATGAAGAGGATTATAGCTTTTTTTTTTTTTACTATATACTCCTGAAATAATTTGCAAAATAAATGTTCAATTTTATAGTCATTTTTAAATATTCATTGCTCTTTTTCAGCTTTTAAGAAAATCTTTATTTACTTATCAAATATATTTGTTTTTCCTTTTTGACAAAATTCCTATTGGTGTGTAAGCTTTTCTTCAATAGTTATTCCAATTCTTTATCTATTACTGCAGGAACCAAATATTGTACTCCTCTCACCATCTCTCTCTCTCAGCTAACTAGGATGAGACAAAAATTAGTGTACTGCAAGGGAAGACGGGGGAAGGTAAGAGCATAGGAATGTCAAATTAACTGGAGACAGGTACTCAGCTCAGTTCAGTTCAGTTCAGTCACTCAGTCGTGTCTGACTCTTAGCATTCCCATGAACTGCAGCACACCAGGCCTCCCTGTCCATCACCAACTCCTGGAGTTCACTCAAACTCACGTTAATCGAGTCGGTGATGCCATTCAGCCATCTCATCCTCTGTCGTCCCCTTCTCCTCCTGCCCTCAATCCCTCCCAGCATCAGAATCTTTTCCAATGAGTCAACTCTTCGCATGAGGTGGCCAAAGTACTGGAGTTTCAGCTTTAGCATCAGTCCTTCCAAAGAACACCCAGGAATGATCTCCTTTAGAATGGACTGGTTGGATCTCCTTGCAGTCCAAGGGACTCGCAAGAGTCTTCTCCAACACCACAGTTCAAAAGCATCAATTCTTCGGCGCTCAGCTTTCTTCACAGTCCAACTCTCACATCCATACATGACCACTGGAAAAACCATAGCCTTGACTAGACGGACCTTTGTTAGCAAAGTAATGTCTCTGCTTTTCAATATGCTATCTAGGTTGGTCATAACTTTCCTTCCAAGGAGTAAGTGTCTTTTAATTTCATGGCTGCAGTCACCATCTGCAGTG
>NW_011495080.1:423621-423847 GCF_000754665.1 Bison bison bison
TGTTTCCCCATCTATTTCCCATGAAGTGATGGGATTGGATGCCATGATCTTCGTTTTCTGAATGTTGAGCTTTAAGCCAACTTTTTCACTCTCCTCTTTCACTTTCATCAAGAGGCTTTTAAGTTCCTCTTGACTTTCTGCCATAAAGGTGGTGTCATCTGCATATCTGAGGTTATTGATATTTCTCCCGGCAATCTTGATTCCAGCTTGTGCGTCTTCCAGCCCA
>NW_011495080.1:423947-454539 GCF_000754665.1 Bison bison bison
TCTTCCAGCCCAGCGTTTCTCATGATGTACTCTGCATAGAAGTTAAATAAGCAGGGTGACAATATACAGCCTTGACGGACTCCTTTTCCTATTTGGAACCAGTCTGTTGTTCCATGTCCGGTTCTAACTATTGCTTCCTGACCTGCATACAGGTTTCTCAAGAGGCAGGTCAGATGGTCTGGTATTCCCATCTCTTTCAGAGTTTTCCACAGTTTATTGTCCACACAGTCAAAGGCCTTGGCATAGTCAATAAAGCAGAAATAGATGTTTTTCTGGAACTCTCTGGCTTCCTCGATGATCCAGCGGATGTTGGCAATTTGATCTCTGGTTCCTCTGCCTTTTCTAAAATCAGCTTGAACATCAGGAAGTTCACAGTTCACATATCGCTGAAGCCTGGCTTGGAGAATTTTAAGCATCACTTTACTAGCATGTGAGATGAGTGCAATTGTGCAGTAGTTTGAGCATTCTTTGGCATTGCTCTTCTTTGGGATTGTAATGAAAACTGACCTTTTCCAGTCCTGTGGCCACTGCTGAGTTTTCCACATTTGCTGGCATATTGAGTGCAACACTTTCACAGCATCATCTTTCAGGATTTGAAATAGCTCAACTGGAATTCCATCACCTCCACTAGCTTTGTTCATAGTGATGCTTTCTAAGGCCCACTTGACTTCACATTCCAGGATGTCTGGCTCTAGGTGAGTGATCACACCATTATGATTATCTGGGTCATGAAGCTCTTTTTGTACAGTTCTCCTGTGTATTATTGCCACCTCTTAATATCTTCTGCTTCTGTTAGGTCCATACCATTTCTGTCCTTTATTGAGCCCATCTTTGCATGAAATGTTCCCTTGTTATCTCTAATTTTCTTGAAGTGATCTCTAGTCTTTCCCATTCTGTTGTTTTCCTCTATTTCTTTGCATTGATCGCTGAGGAAGGCTTTCTTATCTCTTCTTGCTATTCTTTGGAACTCTGCATTCAGATGCTTATGTCTTTCCTTTTCTCCTTTGCTTTTTGCTTCTCTTCTTTTCACAGCTATTTGTAAGGCCTCCCCAGACAGCCATTTTGCTTTTTTGCATTTCTTTTCCATGGGGATGGTCTTGATCTCTCTCTCCTGTACAATGTCACGAACCTCCATCCATAGTTCATCAGGCACTCTGTCTATCAGATCTAGTCCCTTAAATCTATTTCTTACTTCCACTGTATAATCATAAGGGATTTGATTTAGGTCATATCTGAATGGTCTAGTGGTTTTCACTACTTTCTTCAATTTAAGCCTGAATTTCGCAATAAGGAGTTCAGGATCTGAGCCACAGTCAGGTCCTGGTCTTGTTTTTGCTGACTGTATAGAGCTTCTCCATCTTTGGCTGCAAGTAATATAATCAATCTGATTTCGGTGTTGACCATCTGGTGATGTCCATGTGTAGAGTCTTCTCTTGTGTTGTTGGAAGAGGGTGTTTGCTATGACCAGTGCGTTCTCTTGGCAAAAGTCTATTAGCCTTTGCCCTGCTTCATTCCGTACTCCAAGGCCAAATTTGCCTGTTACCTCAGGTGTTTCTTGACTTCCTACTTTTGCATTCCAGTCCCTTATAATGAAAAGGACATCTTTTTTGGGTGTTAGTTTTAAAAGGTCTTGTAGGTCTTCATAGAACCGTTCAACATCAGCTTTTCAGCATTACTGGTTGGGGCATAGGCTTGGATTACTGTGATATTGAATGGTTTGCCTTGGAAACAAACAGAGATCATTCTGTCATTTTTGAGATTGCATCCAAGCAGTGCATTTGGGGCTCTTTTGTTGACCATGATGGCTACTCCATTTCTTCTAAGGGATTCCTGCCCACAGTAGTAGATATAATGGTCATTTGAGTTAAATTCACACATTCCAGTCCATTTTAGTTCGCTAATACCTAGAATGTCGACATTCACTCTTGCCATCTCCTATTTGACCACTTCCAATTTGCCTTGATTCATGGACCTAACATTCTAGGTTCCTATGCAATATTGCTCCTTACAGCATCAAACCTTGCTTCTATCACCAGTCACAACCACAACTGGGTATTGTTTTTGCTTTGGCTCCATCCCTTCATTCTTTCTGGAGTTATTTCTCCACTGATCTCCAGTACATATTGGGCACCTACCGACCTGGGGAGTTCCTCTTTCAGTATCCTATCATTTTGCCTTTTCATACTGTTCATGGGGTTCTCAAGGCTCAGCTTAACATGTGTCATATCAGTGTCAGAAAAATTTCCTCTAGCTGGGGCAAGGAAATAGCACAGACCTCAAGGTTGCACTGAGGCTCTCATGCATGCACACGAAAAGCCAAAATGAAACAAAATGAAAAGCAAAGACTCGAGCTTCCTTTGGTGACTCAGTGGTAAAGAATCTGCCTGCCAATGCAGGAGACGTAGGTTCAACCCCTGGTCTGGGAAGATCCCACATGCTGCGGAACGACTAAACCTGTGAGCCACAACTATTGAGACTGTGCTCTAGAGTTTATGCTTCATGACAAGAGAAGCAACTGCAATGAGAAGGCTGTGCCAGTCAACTGGAAAGTAGACCCTGCTCTCCACAACTGGAGAAAAGCCCATGCAGCAATGAAGACCTAGCACAGCCAAAAATAGAATAAAGGTAAAATTATTTTATTAAAAAAGAAAGAAGACTCACAAACTTGCACTCAAGAAGACAAAAAGCAAGCAGAGTTTAAGACACTGAGATTGTAAGCCTTGGATAACAGCAAAAATCTTTTTGCAAGTTATAATTCATTCTAATGTTTAAATGGATAAGAGAAGGGATGGGGTTTGGGATGGGGTGGGAAACAAAACTGAGTTAAGCTCCCGAGTTTGTCACTTAAGTAGTAGATAACCAGATTTTTCTTTAAAAGGCATGGGTTCCCTTTTCTCCAGCCACTTTGATGCAGGGAGCTACCAAAATATGGTTACCTTGACGTTGGAGAGAAATCAAAGAATTAGCCACTAGCTAAGTTTCTCCTTTTCTATTTTGGACATGGAAGCATCAGAAAGATAAATTAAACACCCCTTTTAAAAGGGCAAACTCTAGCTTGAAAAGATTTTTATAATAGGGTCGAGAGCTTCTTGCACAAATTGATTTAGGGAGGCATTATAAATGAACTAATTAAAGCAAGTGGCCCACAGTTTTGGATCA
Organism: Bison bison bison; assembly: GCF_000754665.1. Classification (NCBI taxonomy): domain Eukaryota; kingdom Metazoa; phylum Chordata; class Mammalia; order Artiodactyla; family Bovidae; genus Bison; species Bison bison. The sequence continues at coordinate 427,107 of NW_011495080.1, forward strand.
TTCTTTGAAAACATATGAAAGAGGAATTTTAAATTGTCAGTTTGTACCATGGTATATACTTCTTCTGAATTTTGCTTAAATAATGCTCTGTACTGAATCTCACATAAATCACAGAACTCAACATTTCCAAAGGTGAGCTCATCTCTAGTTGTCCAGTCCTGTCTCATGTCTCAAAGACTGGCATCATCATCTGCAGAGGTGGGATCCTAGGAGTTATTTTTGATCATTTTTCCTTTCACCACACAGAGCTGATCCACTGCCGCTGCTTTATTTTTTTTCTCTCTCTTTTTGTGGCTTGCATTGTCTTTGATCTTCGCTGTGGCCTGCAGGATCTTTAATTGTGGTATGTGAATTCTTAGTTGCAGCAAGTGGGATCCAGTTTTCTAACCAGGGTTCAAACCCAGGCCCCCTGCATTGGGAGTGGGGAGTCTTAGCCACTGGACCACCAGGGATGTCCCCATCCACTGCTCCTTGACAGTGATCTTTTTTTTTTCTCGAATCTCCTGTTGCCCCATCAGCTCCATTAATTCAGTCACTCAGTTGTGTCCGACTGTGACCCCACGGACTGCAGCATGCCAGGCTTCCCCGTCCATTACCAACTCCCAGAGCTTACTCAAATTCATGTTGCTGATTTACTTATTCAAGCACGTGATTACCCAGCTTGGTCATCTCAGCTGCCATGCTTCATCTTCACTCGTTTTCTTCTACCAACTCAATGCAGAAAGACTTTTCAAGTGAAAATCTGATAGATGGCACTCTGTAGCTTAAAACAGACTAAGGAATGCCTGTAACAATAAAGTGGGCTTCCTTTGTGGCTCAGCTGGTAAACAAATCTGCCTGCAATGCGGGAGACTTGGATTCGATCCCTGGGTTGGGAAGATCCCCTGGAGAAGGGAAAGGCTACCCACTTCAGTATTCTGGCTGGAGAATTGCATGGACTGTATAGTCCATGGTGTCCCAAAGAGTCGGACCCAACTGAGCAACTTTCACTTTCACTTTCATAGCAATAAAATAAACTCTAACTTCTTTAAGACTATGGGCAACGTTATCCGTAAATCTGACCCATGTTCATCTCTTCATATCAATCCCCTGTACAATCCCTTTCTAAGTATGCTGTGTAATGAAAAAAATGACAAATCTAGAATAAGTGGTCAGTTGTATTGTTTTAGTTTTTATGACTTTTTCACAGGTACACAAAGATAGAAAGCGATATATATGTATCTGCATATTGGCTTCCTTCAACCCAAACTTTTATTTTCTTGTCTAGATTTCCACTGAAATCTCCATTAGTGTCAATCAAAAATGTCAATCCACTAAATATATACCAGTTAGTCAGCAGGATAATGAGTGCTAGGAATTTAACTTCTTACAGCAATTACCATCAATTTGCAGTTTGAAAGAATGAAAAATCTGAGAATTGTATAGCAGAATACATTATCATAAGACACTGAAATGACAACAGGTTGTGATTAAGTGAGGTCCTCACAATTCTGTTAATTTTCAGTATACTAGGGCTTACTTTGCATACTAAATATATTTTATACCCAATTTAATTATCAGAAAGTAAGTTTGTCTCCCACCATTCTAAATAAAAATGAGTAAGTTTCAAATTGCGCATGCTCTGTGTTCAAGAGAAGAAGACCTCAAGGCACATAGACTTGTGCCTAGAGGCAACCACTCAGAAAGCAACTGATTAGGGCACTCAATTCCCACTAAATTATTCAGAATCTCTAATGGAAATCAGATCCAACGCTTCCTGGTGTGGAGCAGCCCGTCTTGGTTACCCAATATTCAGCTAGCTACTCAAGAGCTTTTGAGAACAATAAAGTAAAAGGTAAAATATATTTTAATGGTGTTCACAGTCTCTTGGGTGATTTCTTGGCATGAAGTTCCTCACTTCCTGACAGCTGCTGCCGTTGAGAAGAGACAGAGAAAGTGAAAGAAAGAAATCAATATTTAAATCTGAAACCGCCAGAAATTTCCATGAAGGGTGCCAGTACTAACTGGTTTGCGTATGTGTTTGGCCTTTCAAAAGCCCCCAGTCTTAAGAAGAGAGAAGACATTCTAAGTAAACAACTCATTAGGAATCACACGGCAAGTATGCATTATTAGCTCAGGACACCCATTTAATTTAAGGAAGAATATTCATGTGAGATTTTGTCTAGAAATCTCAATAACAGAATGAACTGTTGCATAAAGTAATGTGCCTGTTTCTCTCTCTCTCTCTTTTTCTCTCTCTCCCTCTCTCTCTCAACAGGAAGAGAATATTGATTTCCCAGTCTTGGCCACCAGCCCCACCTCTTCTCACTATAAGCATTGAGATGAATTGAGTTTGTGTCTCTAAAAGCACTAAGCAATCTTCAAGAAAGTACCGCTTTATAAATTAAAAAAAAAAAAAAAAGCTTTTTTATTATTATTGGGTAGAAATGTTAGAGAGAAAGTTGGAGCTCTTATCAAAGGCTGTTGGTGCCCTGACATTCGCTGTCAGCTCTGAAAAGGTGGCTGTGAAACTCATTGTATCCAATCCTGGTTGGCTTAGGGCCCAGCCTACAGTGGGATTTCTGGCCAATGGCCCCGTACAGTGGGACGGCTGGCGCCTGGCCCAGGGATTAGAGAGCTTTCATTTCTTTGTCTCATTGATATTAGTCACAGAATCTCCCTTTTCATGCACAACCCAAACCCGTGCGGGGGTGGGGGGAGAGGGCAGAAGCAGAAATTGCTGCAAACTCTGAGCTCTGGTACTCCAGGAGGAAGAAGAACATTTCCAATTCCAGCTCTGTTATCCAACATCTGCATCTACTTCATTATGCACATATAGCAGGAAATGGACAGTTCAGCATATCTTTGAAAGAAAAATTGCTTTACAGATATAAGATACTGTCAGTTCAGTTCAGTTGCTCAGTCGTGTCCGACTCTTTGCAGCCCCATGGACTGCAACATGCCAGGCCTCCCTGTCCATCACCAACTCCCGGAGTTTACTCAAACTCATGTCTATTGAGTCGGTGATGACATCCAACCATCTCATCCTCTGTCGTCCCCTTCTCCTCCTCCCTTCAATCTTTCCCAGCAACAGGGTCTTTTCAAAAGAGTCAGTTCTTCACATCAGGTGGCCAAAGTATTGGAATTTCAGCTTCAGCATCAGTCCTTCCAATGAATATTCAGGACTGATTTCCTTTAGGATGGACTGGTTGGATCTCCTTGCAGTCCAAGGGACTCTCGAGAGTCTTCTCCAGCACCACAATTCAAAGGCATCAATTCTTCGGCGCTCAGCTTTCTTTATATAGTCCAACTCTCACATCCATACATGACTATGAACCGTACTGCCAGTTAGCCCTGGATAAACAAGGTTTTCAGATTCTCCAGGCTTCTTCTGCTTCCGCCTCTCCTTTCCCCTCTCCTTCTCTTTCTCTCTAATGAACTAATGACTATTCTGAAATTTCATCTCAAGGAGCAATTTTGGTAAACATAATTTGTGGCCACATTTTCTTTCATTCCTAGATGTGTGTGTGTGTGTGTGTGTGTGTGTGTCTGTACCCTTTGCCAAAAGACCATATGTAATATGTCATTTGTGGACAGGTTTCCTTTGATTCCTTCCTGGCTTGTGCGTGTGATTATGTATTTGTGTATAGGTGTGTGGTAGGTGCTCTGCAGAGCATCTGTACTAATATGTCCTAGAGTCACATTCTCCTTGAGTCTTGGAAAATGTTCCACTGAGTTCCTCAGGCTAAACTTTGGTCTCAAATAATAATAATCGTGGTTTCAGTATTCATGCCCAATGGAAGCTGAAAGTCATTTCCAAAATAAGACTAGGACTGTACCTTGCTAAATAGTAACTGATCTTAAACCACAGAGCCCGACATATCAGAACAGGATGGCTCAGGCTCACATCCCTTTGCCTGACTCTCCTAAAAATATCTTCTGATAAAAGAAATACTAATGTCTGAAGGACAGTCTATGCTGAGTCCATGGACATAATCTTGCTCTTTTTCCATATACGCAAAATTGCCGTGAGGGAGCAATTAGTTCATCTCACATACAAAATATGTATGTTTTCTGGAACCAGTTCAGTGGCAGAGGGAATTACTGAGTGAGAGAGTGAGAAAGAGAGGAAGGGAGGGAGGCAGAGAACCATAGATCAGATAGAAATGTCTCTGAAAATTTGCCGCCATCCTCATTAGAGGATTAAACTTCTGCTTCCTCAGCTCTGACAGAGTAATAATGACATCTTTCCTTATGTGTTCCTGATATACATCAAGTGAGAAAACATATATGAAAGACTTTGTAAAACTTATAATACGTAAAGAAAGAGGTATTGCTGTATGTAGTACTTGAAGGTGACAATTTTAAGAGGTAAAAGGAAAAGAAAGATGGATTTTGTTCAGATGAACACATATTAATTATGGACTTCCAAATCCCTGAAATTATATTAAAATGTCCAATCTCATACTCAGGACATCAGGAGTTTAGATCACTTGTTCTACTACTATATTTTAGAGAGACAAAGAAAAAGGTCAAACCTCACGGGTGATTTATCCAAAGTAAGAAAACGAATTTCGATATTTGGCAAAACTAAAACAATATTGTAAAGTTTAAAAATAAAATAAAATTAAAAAAAAATAAAAAATAAAAATAAAATTTAAAAAAAAACAACAAAATTTTATGAAATGCTTTCCATCTTAAAAAAAAAAAAGAAAGAAAACGAACCAGCAGCAGGTGAAGGGGATCTGACGAGGCTCACTTTTAACCTGATATTCTTGGGTTTGCATTCCTTACAAATGACAATTCACTGTTTTGTTTTTGAAACAAAGAGTCAAGAGAGAGGTGCTGGAGGTGATGGCCAGTTCATTGCCACTGTATCATCCGTCTTTATGGTGCAGGAGGAACTTGACTGAGGAACAGGGTTTGGTAAATGCATTAGAGCAGGGAAGACTTTATCAATCCAGAAAAATAGCGGGAACTCAGACATAAAGAAGCATGTTACACGCAAAGGCCACTGGGACAGCTGCCTGGCTACAATAAAAATGGATACTGGAGACAATGAGAAATGAAACACATTATGAAGGACCAAATTTTAGATAATGTCATTCAAAAACATCTTACCTGCACTGGAAAATTTTGGATTATTGAATCAAAGATTGACAAGATGACAAGTTCTTAAAAGATTTTCTTTCTTTCAATCTTTCTCCATGCGTTATACATCTGTCAAATTAAGCTTCCTAAATACTGCATACACTGTGTCAATCTTTTTCAGAAACCCCCACGTCTCTGCAGGGTCTATCAATACAATAAAGGCAGACTCAAGAGCTGCCTCAAAGTGACTCTCGGGTCAACTCAGGTTTGCTCCCAGACCTGGTCTCTGCTTCGGCCAAAACCGCCCACAAATCACAGCCAGCATTCTTACTGGACTTTCTTAGCTGGAATAATCGCTGTGTCTGACTCTACTCCTCACATTAAAAAACAAACAAGCAAACAAACAAAATTCTTCAAAATCCAATATAAATCTTTCTGTTTCTATTAAGTGTTCTCTCATTTTTCCTGACTTTGGCTGTGGGTGATTTTTCCTCTGGACTAAAGAAAAAGCCCTTCATTATAAACCCATGCACATCTGCCAGGCATGCCATATGTGTAACTTCTTGGAGGACAGGGCGCGTGTCTTTCATTGTGGCTCTGTCTTTGTGTGCCCCCAGCATAAGTACTGCCCTGGTCTTGAAGCAGAATCTGAAGCTTGACTACTCAGGCACCTATACACTGCACACATCCTTCCTGGTTGACTATCAACCAAATACCTATTAATAATAGGGGTGAACAATCTAATTTGGGAAATGAGCAAAGAAAAAAATGATTTCTTAATTAAGTGGTCTACTTTTGAAAGTCTTAGGATACAGCTTTTATTTAAGGGATGTTTATATTTAAAGGACTTGTTACTTCATGACATATTTCCTTTATACATGGATCTAGAGCCAATTTAATGCAGTGTCTGGCCCAGATTTTAACACAGTGATTTTAAAGATTCTTTACCAATTTAGCAAATGGTGATATAGTGTTTGTTAATAACCAAGCAGTGTTCTAGACATATTAAAAGGTTAATTTCCTTTGCAAACTTGCGTGGCAGGCACTGTTATTATCCTTACTTTTCAAATGGTAAACCAAGGCATGCACGCATGCTCAGTGGCTAAGTCATGTCTGATTCTTTGTGACTGCAGGGACTGTAGCCTGCTAGGCTCCTCTGTCCATGGGATTTTCCAGGCAAGAATACTGGAGTGGGTTGCCATTTCCTTCTCTAGGGGATCTTCCTGACCCAGGATCGAACCAGTCTTCTGAACTGGCAGGTGGATTCTTTACCACTGAGCCACCTGGAAAGCCCAAACCAAGGCACAGAGGGCTTAAATAAGTTACTAAAGGTCACACAGTCAGTCAGTGAAAGTCCCAGGTTTGGAACCAGTTACTCTGATTAGAGTCAATGTTATTAACCACTACACCTAAAGACCTTATTATTTGATTTTGTAAAAAATTTTCTTGAGGTCCATTTCAGAATTTTAATTATATACAGAATTTTAATTATATAAAGTGTACCCATGCTAAGTGTATAGTTTGAAGATTTTTAATAAATGTGTATTTTCATGTAACCACATCGATAGATTATTTGGTGGTTCTTCTATCAACCTCTCCCACCCTGTATTGCAGTCACAGGCAACGCTGATCTGCTTTTTGTCAATGCAGATTAGATTTGATTTTCCTAGAATTTTATATAATATAATCATACCTTACATACTCACAAGTGTCTGGCTTGTTTTGCACTGTGTAATGATTTTGAAGTTTATCCACATTGTTGTATGTATCAGCAGTTTATTCTTGTATTGCTGAGTAACATCTCATTGAATGGACCTACTACATTTTATTAACACATTCAACAACTGATGGATTTCCAATTTGGGTCTGTTGAGAATAAAAGTGCATTTATGTAAAAACTCTTGTGTGGGGTACAGATTTTTATTTAACTTGAGTAAATACCTAAGAGTGAAAAGTCCAGATCATATGGTAGATGCATTTTTAATCTATTGAATTTATTAACAGGTGTCAAACTATTTTCCAAACTGGTTGTATCATTTTATATTGTCTCCAATGCTTAGGATTGTCAGTCTTTTTAATTTTAGCTCTTTGGGTAGGTAGGTAATGGTATCTCACTGGGGTTTGAGTTTGCATTTCAAGCTTATTAGCATTTACATATTTTCTTTTGTGATGTGTCTGGTGAGACCTTTTGGCAATTTTTTATTAGGATGGCTGACTTCTGATTATTGAGTTATGTGGAATCTTTAATATCCTGGGTCACAATCTCTGTCAGACACATATTTTGAGAAACAGCTGGCCTCTCCTGTATCTGAGGCTGTGAAACCCATGGATACAGAAGGTCAACTGCACTATGCTGTTTTATATAAGGGACTTGAGCATGATTAGGTTTTAGTATCACAGAGGTCCTAGAACCAATCTCCCTGGCAAATACTGAGGGACAACTATACTTACTTTCATTGTCAGGATTGCCTCATTACTTTTAAGATGGCTTTCAAAGAGCGAGATTTCAACTTAGATAAAGTGCAATTTATCAATGTTTTAATAATAATTTGTGCTTTCATGTCTAACCTATGAAATCTTTACCAACTTCAGAGTAAGAAAGATTTTCTCCAACTCTTTATCTAGAAATTCTTTATTATTTGCTTTTACATTTAGGTCTATGGGCCGTCAACTTTTCTCTATGGTGTCAAAATTTGCTCCTTTCCATCTGGTTATTAAGTTCTTTCAGGATCATTTGTTAGAAAGACCATCTTGTCTCCACTGAAATATGTTGGAGTCCATTTGTGAATTGATGATTTTGTTCTTTATTACCCATGAAAATGAAGTAAAAGTGAAGTCACTCAGTCATGTCTGACTCTTTGAGACCCCATGGACTGCAGCCTACCAGGCTCCTCCATCCATGGGATTTTCCAGGCAAGAGTACTAGAGTGGGTTGTCATTTTCTTCTCCATATTATCCATGAGTCTCTACTTACTAAACATAATTAGTAAACAACAATTTTTGATTATTTTTATTTTATAGGAGGACTTGATACCAAGCAATGTGTCTTCCAAATTTGTCCTTTTTTTCTAAAAATAGAGCCTATCTGATAGACATTTGTTCCAAAGAAGATACACAGATGGCTCTGAGGCACATGAAAAAAAAAATGCTCAATATTGCTAATCATCAGATAAATGCAAATCAAAACCACAATAAGATATTACCTCACACTTGTCAAAATGGCTATCATGAAAAAGTCTACAAATAACAAATGTTGGTGAGGATATGGAGAAAAGGGTTTGGGACCTTCTTTACTTTAAGCCACATATGTCTGAAGCTCCCTGACCCATACTGAAGAGACTTGGTTCACAAATTAAAGATGCAGAGTCGAAAGATGGAAAGACCTGCGTCCTTGAAGACTTTAAAATACTAACTTGATCCAACTATGTTGTTCATGAGATAAATTCTCGAACTACTTAAGCCCTTCTTAGCTGAGTTTTCTGTTTTCTTATCCAGTAAAACTGCAGTCATTTAAAAAAAATTACCTTAAATTGAAGTAAGTTTTGTAATTTAGTCACAAAGATAAAAAAATAAAAGTTTTTAAAAAAAATTACCTCTTAACTATTCCAGAGAGAGGAAGGGAAATGTATTAATGAAACTTCCATTACACTGAGGGTGTGATGAATTGTCCTTTTGCATTCTAGGCATATTGAAGAACTCAGGGTGGTAATCAAGAATTTAAACGTCCTGCCAAGTAGGCAATCCAGGAGACGCGCTGGCCAATTTTTCAGCAGGTTGCTTCACATTTTTTAACTTCATGCTGATCACACTTCTCCTTGTATTTGTCACTGCAGAATCAGCCGCCTCATTTTCAAAACACCCTTAGGATATGTTATAATTTCTATGATTTCAAATCATCCTGCATGTAGTTATATTTTAGCCTGGCAACACCCATGCAGAGGGCTCACTAATTACCCTGGAGAGGATGGGGAGCTGGGATGAGCAAGTCAAGGTGACTGCTGACAGGCATTTTCGGGGGCAGAGAATGTGTGAAAGAGTAAGTTTGGAGTTAGTTATTCTTCACAAGAAACAGGGACAAGCAGAAGTCTGGTCAGTGAGAAGCCGCTGTAGCCTTCTAACTGGAATCTCTGCTTCTACCTTTGTCTTTGTGTGGTCTTTTCAACACAGCAGAGAGACCCTGCTAAACCAGAGACTTAATTGCCTTTCACCTCATTCAGAATAAAAGCGCAATTCCTGACGGAGGACACAGACCTTGCACAATGTGGCCTGCTACCTTCCTCCCCTCCATCCCCACCTCCACCCACTTGTCACCTCCCCAGAGGTCCTCTACCATCCCGCAGTCAGGCCTCAGGGCCTTCGCATTTGCTGAACTTTCCCTGGAGGTCCTTCTCCCAAATATTTTCTCAGCCAGTTCCCTCACCTCTTTTAAGTCTTCACTCAGGAAGTCTTTCCTCCTCCAAACTGATGCTTTCATCTTCCTTCATAGGCTTATATCTTTAACAAATTTTACTAATTTGTTAATTAATTTCATTTGCTAGTTTATATCAATAAAAGTGCAAGATATATGAGAGTGGGATTTTCATTTATTTTTGTTCATGGCTCTATTCACTCAAAAACTTAAGTGCTCAAAGTCAGCTAAATAAATGAAATGACTTGAAATCTTAAATCAACAGACAGACCCATGTCTGTGCCACAGGAAGAAGTTTCAATTTGAAATCGCACATTTCAGAGTGTGTTAAAAAGCATCTTCTTCTTCTTCAACTTTGTTGTACCTGCTGGGTTGACTAATCTAAACATTATAGATTTCTATTTCTTAAAAAAAAAAAAGAAAAAAAACCTCTTTTTCATCTTCCTTTATATTTTAAAAATACAATGGCTAAAAATGGTTATTATCGTCCCATCCAGCCATTATAATCTCTCATTAAGAGCCTAGGAAGCCTGGTGGTGCTGGTCACAGGACAATGTGTGTGTATAATGTCACTGAACTGTACACTTAAAAATTACTGTATATTTTACCACAATAAAAAAGTAAAAATAAATAGAAAATTTTTAAATGAAAGAATACAAACAAACATTAATAATGTTTGTCGGGGTTTCTTAATCTCAGCTCTATTAACATTTCAGGCCAAATAATTCTTCGTTGTGGGGAAGCTGTCCTGTGCACTGTACCATGTCTAGCAGCATCCCTGGCCTCTGCTCACTGGGCATAGTAACAGCTTCCTCCCCCAGGCTGTGACAACAGCAATGTCTCCAGTCATTGCCAAATGTTCACTTAATGGCAAAATAGCTCCTGGTTGAGAACCACGGATGAAAATAATTTTCATATGTCCCTATTTGAATAAAGGGTTATTTTTTGATATAACACATATAATAGAATGGAAATCATGGGGATCTCATGCTTACTTTATGGATCTCTTTAGAGAAGCATCATAATAACTGGTAGCAATATGTTACATTTGGAGATGTTAAGATAGTGTTTAAGAAGGTATCCCTGGCATGTCAGCGGTAACGAATCCACCTACCATTGCAGGAGACTAGGGTTCAATCCCTGGGTTGGGAAGATCCCCTGGTGAGGGAAATGGCAACCCACTCCAGTATGCTTGCCTGGTGGGCAAGAGAAGCCTGATGGGCTATAGTCCATGGGGTCATAAAAGTCAGACATGACCCAGCGACTAATCTACCACCACCAAAAAATGGATAACTCCTTGTTTAATGGCCTGGAAATTTCACCCCTATGAAGTGACAGTGAATACAGAGAAATCTCTTTCAGTACAGGATCTGGGAAAAATAATCATAAGTGATAATATGCATTCCTCCACAATTTATACAGGTAAAATCAGATTAAAACAAATATTGCTTTACTTTATTGGATAAATGGGATCACAAAAGGGACGCAGGCAACCTGAAGTTTGTATATGGAAGGAAGACAGCTCCTTATTCATTTATTTCATTTGAAGAAGGTGTGTGTCGGGTATATGGAGAATTCAGCTATAGGGATAGACCAGAGGTGTGTAGGTGAATTTCTGATGCTTGTGCTTTTGAAAAAAAAAAATTGATTGATTCAAAGCACTGCCTGTAGCGAAGGCTCTTTGTCCCCACCCGGCCCCTCCATGGAACATTTGTCCGTGTAGCCAGCAAAGTCTCTAAGATTCTAAGAGCTACTTCCCACAAAACAATGGTGTTTGGGGTTTAGGTTGATTCATGTAAATTTTAAGAGTTATATAAGTCACTTAGTAGCTATCTCTTAAATCGATTTGCAAGGAAGTTACTTCAGAACGATGGGAAACGGAAGGGAAGTATATTTTGCAACTACGTTTGGGGTCTGCAAACAATAAGTGGAAAGGAAGTAAAAGAAGCAAGAGAAAGAACAGAAAAGAACCGGTGAGCAGAGGACAATCTCCTTTTTGACCGTGCTTGGGTACATTTGCTTTATACTTAATAATTTCACGCAACACTTTCCTCTCATCTGTATCACAAATACTCATTTATGTGTTACTCAAATAATCCTAGGTATATTACCTTAACTTCTGTCCTCATTCGAAGAAAATGGAAATTCCAGAAAGAAAACCTCGGAGTTGGAGCCACGTGGATTAAGCCCCTAAATTCTTAAGTGTCAAAGAATGTCATTAAGTAGGTCACTAAATGCATCAAGGAAGCCAGAAAAAGAAAGAGCCCCCTAAAGGAAAGTGGCATTTAATTGGGAACTTTCAGACATCTGTCACTCTTTGTGACAAGCGCCAAAAAGTCCTTTGCACATTTAGTGACGCGCAGGTGGGACGGGACTGACCGCGGGAGTGACTGAAGCTGTGCAGAGGTTTGGGAGAGAGGGGGAAGGGCGTTGGGGGTGGGGTGGGGACAAACAAGGGCTTGGTTCTGAAGACTGTGGTTTTTCACCCTCAATAGCAACCACAAAAATCGCCTGGGGCCCAAATTGTAACCTAAGATACCCTCAACTGTCCATTTCAGGTCTGCTACTTGGTAAACTGGGGTACGCACCCACTGCAGAAGAGGTCCTGCGCAAAGTTTGCCGAAGGGATATTGCATCGGTCCCTGCTAAAAACGGAACAAGTCTTTCATTCTCCCCGCCTCTGGGTTCAAATCCGCGTGCTGGCGCAGGGGGTGGGGGCCGAGACGGCCCCCGGGAGAACCTCGCATTTAAGAAGAAGCTTCCCAATCAGCTCGCGAGGGAACGGCGCGCTCCCTCCTCCCCAGCCGCGTCTTCTCCCTGCCCGCTCCTCGCATCCCTCCCATTCTCCATTTCCCTTCCGTCCCCTCCCCGGCAGGGCGTGCGCCAGTCCGAGGCAGGATCGGGTTCCCCGCCTTCCAGTCCAAAAATCCCGCCAAGGGAGCCACAGAGCAGAGGAAAAGACGGAGTGGAGAGAGTAGAAGAAAGAGAGCAGGGAGTCACCGGGCGTGCGGGGGCGGAGAGCAGCGGCCGCCGCGAGCACCAGCGACTTGGGTACCTGGACTCAGGGCAGAAAAACCTCTCCCGGATCAACAAAGGCAGCCTGAGCGCTCACCGCTCTTTTGAGACTCCAAGTAAGTCGAAGCGAATGCGCGATTCCTTCAGAGGTGTCTCGGATCGACACCTTTCTGGGCGCCAGCGCGTGATACTGGTAAGAGTGGGAGAGAGGCTGCTGGTGTCTCTGCTCGTGGGGCTGCTTTCAACACTGAAGCTCTCCAGAGGCTTACTTAGGGGGAGTCAGGTCAGATAGTCAGGGACCCCTGGGTTTTGTAATGTTATGGGATGTGCATGTGGACTGGGTTCCCGGCTTCCAGCTGGATGGCGAACTTGCGGGGGCTTTGCCCTTTGTAGAACCTGAGCTAGTAGGTGTGTCTGTGGCTGGGTAGAGAAGAGAGAGAAAGTAAGGCAGCCTGAGCAAGCAGGCTCATTTTCCCATCCTTCCTCAGCTTCCCGGATGGCCCCAGGGCTTGCCAGCTGATGCGTTTCGGTTGGCATTTCTAGGTACCAAGTGGGAGCTTGTTCCTCCCAGTGCCAGCTACATTGCGCATCCCTCACAGAGCATCTGGGCACTCCTTGTCCTGCCTGCCAGCCCAGGAATGGTTCTAGAAATGGTTCTGTCCAAAGTTGAAAAGACACACCTTGCATCCCACTTCTCATTTGAATAATTTTAAGAATTGCCCTGTACCGAGACACTTGAACTTTTTATTTCCCCCACATAAAGCTAGGGTATATTGATTGCTAATTGGCTAGATTCCTAGTTTTTGAGTTGATGTGTCTAATAAGTTAAAATATTTTAAAAGAGAGGAATGTATTCCACTGCTTCCCTTCTCTACTTAATACATAAAACAAAACTTCCTTTCTCTTCAACTCACACACACACACATGCAAACACCCTTTTTTCTTTAACATAACACTACACTGAGTTTACTTATACTTTTGTTAACTTACCCCTCCCTCTGTTAACAGCTGCTTTATAAGTTTGCGGGATACACTGAAAAACTAGGAGTGGCATACGGGGGGAGGGGTGGCAATGACTGGGGAGAAGGAACAATTTGAGAAAAATTAAATTCCAGTCTTTTTGGCATTTGACATCTTTCATCTTGAGGGTTATTTAGGCATTTTGCTTTAACAGCTTGAGAGAGGTGATATGTGTGTGTGTGTGTGTGTGTGTGTGTGTGTGTGTGTGTGTATGTGTTGGAGGAAAGGGCCTGGGAGGAGGAACTATCAAGAAAGCTTTTAAACTAAAAACATAATGAAGCAATTTCATGATTTCAGGCAAATGTGGAGTTGATGAAACAGTAAAGCCCATTTTAGCCTCTTGAGCATCTGGGGATAAACTGATATTTGAAATATTGGAAGGTAATGGGAGTGAGACAAAAGAGGTGTCTCTCAGCGTAGAAAATAAAGCTTCTATTTTTCCATCTTCTTTGTGGTTTTATTTTTAAATAAATTAGGCATTCTAAAGACCAAATCATTAAGAAAATTTATAGTCCAGTTAAATTCAAAGGCAATTAAGTGGATATTTTCTTTTTTTCCTTCCTTTGGGACATGAGTTATTTCAGAGGAGCAACATTTGTACTTTCTCATTTAAATTAGAGGATGGCTTTTAAACAATTATTTCATTAAAAAAAAAAACCCTATTATTTTGTGCTTTAAGAAACTTTGGTGCTTTGAATTCTCTAATTGTACTTTAAATCGATATAAGTTGTTCTTCCTCCTCTTCCCAGGCCTCTTTTAGGACATTTTTTTCTCATGTAGTGAAAAGCCTCTGTAAGGAACACCCACCTGAAGCCATACTTAACGCCTTAGCTGCTGTGTTCCTGCTGTGTGCATTTCGGTACAAGTGTATTGTATTTTCAAAGCTAGAGCTGTGAAAGAAAAGAAACTCAGTTAATATGTGACTTTTTATTATCTGACTTTTTAATGGGGTCTTATATAGAATGAGAATAGTAACATTTAAAAATATTTAGAGTATATTATATTTATAACACAATTCTGTGGATTTCTAGACTTCTTTTCATGATATTGGGAATAATACATTTACCAATTTATTGAAAATTTCCATGTATACCTTAATCTTCACATATAGCAATATGTCACAGAACCCACGTTTTTAAATGAACATTTTTGATGTTTTTACTCTAGAAAACCTTGTGGCCTGGTTTGGATTTTCACAGAACCTGATCACTGGAAATAACTTGAGAGAAATAAGATCCTTAAATATTTTAATTGCTTTTATCAATAAAGTCAATCTTAGAAATTAAATATTTTGAGTTTAAATATTTTTTTCCTTTTGAAGATACTCTTGCTTTCACATTTAAATGACATTCTCATGTGCATTCTGATCATATTCTTATTTGCCATGTGGTATTTTATTACTATTCAAAATTTTCTCAGGAGACTGAGTTTGGTTGGCTTGTTCAAAATGGTGTATGAGTTAATCGCGGATTCAGGGCCAGTAGTCCGAATTCTGATTATGAATCCCAGTTCTCCAAATACACTTTTTAATATGATGACATAGTAAAAAGGGGAACTGTCCTTGACTCCCTCCTAAGGTAATGCCCAAACCAAGACCACCCAGGGTGATCAAGGGGCAAGCTGAGTGCAGGCCAGTCCTGTTGAAGAGATGCTCACCTTTAAGCATCTGGTGAGTCACATGTCTGCAGTTGCCCTTGTTCCCTTAGTTGGATGCTGAGTGGAGCCTCTCTAAGGGTGAGTGATGTTGTCTCTTTTGGCTGCAGTTCTAATGAATAATCAGAGAGCTTTTGTTTCCTCTTGACTCAGTTCCATGTCACATATGGGGTAAAATAATATTCAGATATGGAGCTTCTCTCTATGAGCTGGACCTGCTTTTTCCCATTGAGTCAATTGGCTTGAGTGGAATTTGGGCCACAGCCTTGTGTTGGAAAGCTGTTCTCCATGCTTGATGTTTATGTCCATTTCAAGTTTCCATCCACTGGGCCATGTTTCCATGCACTTCTTGCCAATCTTTTATGTGGCATAGTTTTCCAGGTGTCATACGACCTTTCTAGATTGTCAAACATAGCAAGCCCTTTGTTCCTCCCTATTTTAGTATTTGTAAATGACAAGTTAAGACTTCTGTGGTTTAGAGGGCTAACTATAATGTAATGTTATCAGAGGGCATTATAATTATGGTAACATTGCAGATTTGATTATGTAGATCACACTCACCACAAATTCCTATCTCTTTTAAGTAGGCAGGGAATACAGTGAATGGCATGCTCAAGGTATTTTGAGAAATAATTAAATTTCTTCTACACTGCTTTATTTTGGAGTCAGTTCTTTGTAGTAGATTTAGATAAAGTGACATTTCGAATAAAAACATCATCATAATGAGTTTCCTAAAACCAGAATTCTTAAGATTCTTAAAGTTCATAGTTAGTTAAAAGATCTATTGTTATATATTAATCTTGAATGAAGTAAGTCAATAGTAACTGACACTTGGGCTCTTAAGTCTAAGAATTGTGCTGAATGAGAACCAAAAACATCATTTTAAGGCACATATTTCACTGAAGGACAGTCATCTCATATCTTGGTATGAAAAGTGGAAGAAGTGGGAGGAAAAGCTGAGAGAGAGACAGCAAGTCCTCAAACTTCAGTGTGGAATTTGGGTGAAACTGAATCAGTCTGAAATTAAAGCCTCCAAGAGTGGGTTTTCCCAGGCAAACCCTCCCTCTAGGTGGTGCTCTAATTCTCCCTCCTCTTGTCTTCTCAGCCTCTCTGTCACCCCTGCCCAAGACTTCAGTTCCTCCTTTCCCAGCAGTGTTATCATTGGAAAAGCACATCATTTACCTCTGAGGATTACTCACTTTTACCACCAGCTCCACTCCACCCAGCCCATTCACCCCTTGAAGGCAGGGACACTCATTCATCCCTAGAACCCTAGAATATCTAGAATGGAACCATTGAAATGCCTGATAAATGTCTGATGAATGAGTGAAAAAGTAAGCTAATGACTCTGAATACCATTCTCTCTGCTCTTCCTCATGCTCCAATGACCTTGACTGTCTTCCGTACTCGATCCCTATAAACGTCACCTGGTACCAATTTCCTGTTTAAAACCAAGTACCCCATTCTCATCCTTGAACCTCTAGAAGAAGCTCTCCTCTCTTCCTCTCACCTCCATCATTGCAAACGTATAGATCTGCCAATTCTGTGGAGTGTCTTCCTTCTCACACTGCACCTTGTTCATTTTAAGGCCTTTGACCTTGCATGGCTCTGACTCACTTCCATAATGAAGACAGAAACCTTACCTCCTCTTTAACAAACTGTATTATTTGAAGCCTTAAGACTGAACACTTGGAACATTATTTTCATCATAACTTCAGTGTGGCTATAAGCTTTTGCTTTTCAGAACTAGTAGTATTTTCTCATCATATTTTCATAACAATTCTACCTAGGTAGGCTGAGCAGGACTTTTTTTTTAGTTGATAAGGATACAAGTTTAAAGAGGTTAAGATGACCCCATACAAGAATCTTGGAGTTCTTATAAGATCTTAAAATTCCTAGTTTGGATATTTTTCCTCCTCTATAATATAATGCCGTCTCTTCCTTTGGCTAGTTAATTTTCTCTCTGTTGCCTCTCACATCAAACCTAATCTCTAGTGTCTATGCAGTGAATGGCCAAATCACCCAGGGTAGTGATTTCCGATCCTCAGTGTTTATCAGAATGACTAGAGTCACGTTTTAGCATCCAGATGCCTGGGGCCCATCTCCAGAGATTCTGATTTGAGAGGTGGAGTCAAAGAATCCGGTCGTGTGACAGGCCACCTGAATGCCGGTGATGTGTTAGAAACATCAACTGTAACGCTCCATTATTTGAGCTCTAAGATGAAAGAACTGAAGGTGGATCACAGCTACACTTCTTACTAGCTGTGTGACCATTAGCAAATATTGTGATCTTTCTTGCTTCAATTTCCTTATTCCTAAGATGAGGCAATGATACTTATCTCCTAGGACTGACATGAATATTAATCCAGAAAATGAGTGTGAAGGACTGAACCCAGAGTCTGACTGCGAGAGAGTATTTGATGAGATAATGGAAATGCTGATTATGGGGGTGCATCCCTCCCCATGAAAGCCCACCCTTGCTCTTTCTGCCTTCCCCTCTTCGACTGCTTTTATGTCTCATGTCCAGCTGGCACGAGACACAAACAGACAAACAGAAACCTATGTGTCTCACAAAGGTGAGACTTTCTGCTTCTTGCAATGCTCCTGCCTTCTGTACTCTCAAATTATTCTAAATGTGGATCCAAAACCCCTTCTGAAAAGAAACACATGGGGCATGTGATCATGCTCCAGGCCCCAGGGAATCCGACACGTGAGGTCCCCAAATCAGGCTGTTGACCTTGGCCTTTCCTTTAGTGTCTGTGTGCTCCTGCTCAGCTGGGTCCAAGTCTTTGCAACCCCATGCACTGTAACCCACCAGGCTCCTCTGTCCATGGAACTTTCCAGGCAAGGATACTGGAGTGGGTTGCTGTTTCCTACTCCAGGGGATCTTCCCAACCCAGGGATCAAACCCAAGTCTCTTGCATCTCCTGCATTTGTCTGCTGATTCTTTACCATTGCACCACTTGGAAGCCCGCCTTAGTGTGCAGGAGAGCATTGTGCACACTGGACACTTCTTATCCAAGGTGCGAGCACTTCATTGCTGGCATTGTGATGCCCACAGCCATGTCCTCCCTGGCCCTGCTGCCCTCGTGGAGCTGCCAGCTCGGAGGAAGGAGTCCAGGTTTGAATCGCGAGCCTGCATTTATCTCACTGCAGTTCTGCCTGGTGCTGAGTACGTCCTGTAGGTCCTGGAACCTTAGGTTTCCTAGCTGTAAGATGGCGATGACGATGATGGTGGTGATATATGCTTTGCCTTCCTCGTGGGCTGGTGGTAAAGGGCAGTTGTGTCCATGCAACGTTTATAAACTGTAAACTGTTATTTGAAATATGACTTCTATTAATAAAATCAATAGGGCCAGTTCTGTTTCTTTCCTCAATTCTGCTGCTCATCATGATCATTTTCTCAGGACCTAGAGGCTGCCTAAGACGTCAGAAGGTAAGTTTGATCAGATGAAGTGAGTAGGAGGCGAGATGTGTGACAGGCAGGTGTGAAGAAGAGGAAATTTGAGTCAGAGTGAAAGAAAGGAGAGAAAAGACAACTCTAAAAAAGGTTAAACTAAAATGGCTATGAATTTTTTTTTTTTTTGAATTGTTTTACTAAATATTATGTTAGAGTGCTTCCTCAGAGTTGTACAAGATGCATACCAAAAATTCCCATCAGTTATTCTCAGTAAATTTAGGTTTTTATGGTGGATTAGCAGCCCTTTGTTTATACTATTGATGTGCTCCTCACACTTTTATTTGCATATCAGTCACCTAGAGATCTTGTTAAAATGCAGATTCTGGTCCAGTAGGCCTCTGGCTGACTCTCAGAGGCTGCCTTTCCAACAGACACCCTGGTGATAGCAGCTGCTGGCCTGGGGACCTCATGTTGAGTGACCAGCCAATAGTGTTTAGTTCCATAACCTTGGAAGACTAGGAGAGGAATCAGAACTCTCTAATCATGATGTCCATAGCTTAGTACACACACTGAGGGTCACTGGCAGTAACATGTCCTTCTAGTGCAAAAGCTGATCACGCCTGTATCTTCGTGTCCAAATAATATTTATAGTGTTGGATCATTTGCAAAGGAAATTGAGAGTCACCATCCGAATTGCCGTTGACTTGACTGAAGCCCCTTAGGAATACAAGGCCCTTTGTCAGATGTGATTTCAGGCTTCTTACGGGTACTCTGCTGGAGCTTTTCCCTGAGAGGGTGTAAGTGAGCCAAATACTGCCATTTTCATTTACCTTAGAAGCTGGCGAAGAAGTGTTCAGGAAATTCCATTCTTAGTATGAGAAGGATGTAATGTAACAGGCTTTCTGCATCCTACAGTATTCTCTTCTTGAAGGTTTGAACATCGTTTCTCTCTTGGAGGTCCCCTTCCATATCATAAGGGAAGTAGAGCAGGGAGCATCCATCTGTGTGGCTTCCCAGGAGACACTGGGCTGCCCAGGGAAGGAGCCAAAGATTTTTGTCTCAGAGTCCAGATTTAATCAGTAAGGAACATGTCTCAGTCCCAATTTTAGCTAACAGAGAAACTCTTTTTCACTCAGGATAAAATGAATGGAGACCATATAAAACTTTAAAATAATGTTTTCGTAATGGCCTTCCTCATTTGAGAATAATACGGCATCTTCTAACCTGGCTGAGGGATTATTGCTCTCGACAGCAGAGAATCACCTCTAAAGTTTTAGTGTATAGTGGCTTTCGTTTCTGAGCATTAGAACATCAGAAGGCTTCCACTGGGCATCTGCCAACTGGCCAGATGGACACTTAACAGTGTCCATGTTAAGCCAGGAGTTGGATCTTTGGCTTAAAAAAATTATCCTGCTGCTTTGGAGAATCTTATGTGAGGGCCAATTTAGTTCTTCAAAAAATTTTTTTCTATAAAAAAATGTTGCCTTCTGTGTACTATGTATTTCTTTAAATACGAGCTATGGTCCAAGATGATCAAACGAGGAAGTCTGAAGCTGCTATGTGAAAGAAAGCAGAAAGTTTATTAAGTTATTTTAACTGTTGGAGGTACTTACATTTTGAAACAATAATATAAAGCCTTTCTTCCCATCCTCTTTTAATTACAATATATGTTTAACTATTCAATTCAAGGCCTCTGGCAAAATTCAGAACCTTAAATTCAGCTCAGTGCAATTCAAACTTGTAAAAAGATTGATTAATTTTAATGATGTGAAACATAATGTGTTTTTTTATTACTATGTTTGCTATTAGGAAAACACAAATATACACCTGAAGAAACACACTATTTTTTCTCATTCTGGAATAATGTGTCCAAGCTACAGGATTTTCAGATCTTTAAAGTTATAAAGAAGGAAAAATATGACTTATAATTATGCTCAAAATAGGCACCACTATTAACACTCTGATACACTTTTAGAGTTTTCCTTATTTAAGTTTTGAAAATAGTTGTGCAAATAATAGTCCTGCTTTTTAGGTCAACATTGTAATCAAAATATGCTATATTTTTATAGGTTTATACACATTACCATGCACATTTGTTTCTACTAAGTGGTCCAGTTTAAGACGGAAATTCAATGTATTTAGCTTGACATCAGTAAATTTGAATCATAAAAAGCTTAGTAAATTAATATCATGGACTCTCATTAAAAAGTTGGAAATAGAAGAATGCTAACAAACAACCGTCATCCAATGAAGCAAACAAAAAATCTTTCTCCCAGCAAAGATGGATATTTAGATGGGAACAAATAATCCTGTGGACCTTAGTGTGTGCCAGTTAAAGGTCAAGCTGGGTAAACATTATCTTTCATTCTTAACCTTGAGGACCCTTCAGATACTATCCAGGGGTAAATGTCTCCCCAGGGAAGCCACAGCTGCCTGATCCCGCCCAGGTTCAATCTCAACCCCTTAGCAGGTCCCAGGAGCCTGAGGAACTTCTGAGCTGCTCTGGGCTAAGATGAGTGGGCCTGATGCACTGCAGGCGGTAAGCTTACAGGGGCAGCTGACCTCTCTAAGGCACGTCCCCCCAGGGCTTGGCACTCTTCGGGGAGTATTTATTTGCTCTGTTATTATTTGGAATGACTAGTGTACAGATTGGCTCTAGTTTAAAGTGAGTCAGATCACACTTGGGTTTGTCAACCACACTCTTGTTTGTAGAGAAGGGGGCAAAAGTTAAATGCTTTTATTGTTTGTGCCAGTATTGGGATTCCCACCAACTTGAGTCTGAAATAATTTCTAGCCTTTGAAAACAGCAGTTTGGGTCTGACGGTTAGGGATCACAGAGTTTGCCCTCTGATATATGGTATCGGGGGATTGGAAGGTGTACTTCAAGGCTGTCATAAATGAACTCGGATTGGAGAAACAGATCAAAAACAATTTAGCAGGAATAAGCAGGTAGAGGTGGATTTCTACCAACTTCTCTCTAACTCAATCCATATTTCCTAAAGGCAAGATAACTATGGGTTTCTAATATCTCATCCAGTGATTTCTCTTGCAAGAGGTTAAAATGAGAGCATTTAACTTCAAAGGCAGCAGAACCAAGAATGCAAAAGAAATAGAAGTGGACTTGAACTGAGACCTTAGGGAAAACATCCAACAGTCTGATAGAAGCCTGATGCTTGGGAGCTTCAGAGCTTACAGAGAACACTAGGAAGGGGTGAAAGTTAAATGCTTTTATTGCCTATGCCAGTATTGGGGTTCCCACCAACCCTTTCCTCCACTCTGCCTGAACTCTTTTTGGGTCCTTTGGGCTCAGTTGACCCTAGTGGGGTTCGTTAGGAGATTTCTCCCCAGTGGATTTGTCTTGTTTGCTTTCTAAATCTCCTAAGCTCTGCATGTCTCTTGGTGTAATAATGCCACGAAGTCATTCTAGGACAGGAGCAAGCCTGTCCCCTCCTTATTTCTCTCAGAGGAAGTATTTGCAGACAAAACAGTATCAGTTGTTCAAGTGAAGAGCTCCTGCCTTAAATAGGACATGAGCAATCTTGGATGCTGGGCTGTGAGCTAGACAAGCTGGTTGCTGGAGTCAACTTGTCCATAAGGCTTCTACCCTCTACCCACTGCTTCCATTCATATCTTCCCCACTCTTGTAGGGGGATCATGAAAGGAGATCAAGGAACAGACCCAGAGGCTCCCTTTCATGGGCACAATAGCATCCCTTCCGGTCCAGTTAGTTTCCTGGATTAGTTTTCTACTCTTGACTTCTACTCACCAGCTCTAATATGTAATGTTAAGTATCTTTGTTGAAATCAGAAAAAAAAAAAAGTTTAGACTTGGGCCTTTGTATTTAAAAAACTACGTATTGTTTCCTGTCTTCTTCTCATCTCAATCTGACCACTTCCTTACCTAATTTCCAAGTCCATATCAAGGTATGGCCACATTTATCATCATCTTTTGGAACTTGAGCAACTATTGAAAATAAGTACAGAACACAGGAAGGTGTGACCACTCTCCTTAAGGTGATTTTAATGTTTCTTCGGTGAGGAAGATCAGCCTAAAGTATTTGTATCTACTGTATATTTGTATTTACTATGACTCATAATGCTGCAGTGAGATCTCAGTTCCTGATAGGAGGCTAGGAACCTCTGAATTTTAAGAGGTGAGAAATGTAAGGGTTGAGTGCAGAACAGTTAGGAAAGCCTTAAGGAGCAAGTAAAAAAAATTCCCCCAGAAGGTGAAAATGGAGAAACTACGGGTCTGTGGCTTATTGAACTAATTTGACTTTTACTGAAATAAGGATTTGGAAATACCCAATGAGGAGTGCCATGTGCAATTGAGGAGCACTTAAGATACCTACTAGAAAAGATAAGACATGAAAATATTGAGTAGTGTTTCCTGAAGTAAATCTACAGATCTTATAGATTCCTCGAGATGGCATCTAGCTGATTTTATTTCCATTTCTTGGTCTCTATATGAAGGTGCTTCAATTATTAAATCATTTGGATTGTCTACCCTTGGTATTTAAAGGAAGTCACTGTGTTGGTCCTAAGTTTCAGTGGCCCTGCGTCTTCTTGCCGGACCTCTTTGTTCTATCCTGTACCTCTGGACAGTTGCTTCTAGTTCTTTCACTTTCAGTCAGTTCAGTTCAGTCGCTCAGTCGTGTCCGACTCTTTGCGACTCCATGAATTGCAGCACGCCAGGCCTCCCTGTCCATCACCAACTCCCAGAGTTCACTCAGACTCACATCCATCGAATCAGTGATGCCATCCAGCCATCTCATCCTCTGTCGTCCCCTTCTCCTCCTGCCCTCAATCCCTCCCAGCATCAGAGTCTTTTCCAACGAGTCAACTCTTCACATGAGGTGGCCAAAGTATTGGAGTTTCAGCTTTAGCATCAGTCCTTCCAGTGAACACCCAGGACTGATCTCCTTTAGAATGGACCGGTTGGATCTCCTTGCAGTCCAAGGGACTCTCAAGAATCTTCTCCAGCACTACAGTTCAAAAGCATCAATTCTTCCACTACCCAAATAGCAAATGGCAAATTGAGTAGTAGGTACTCAATTCATGTTTATCATTGCATAGAATTAAGACAACCTTTCACACAGGAAAGTTTGGAGCTTCCCTGGTGGCTCAGACAGTAAAGTGTCTGCCTGCAATGTGGGAGACCCAGGTTCGATCCCTGGGTCAGGAGGATTCCTTGGAGAAGGAAATGGCAACCCACTCCAGTATTCTTACCTGGAAAATCCCATGGACAGAGGAACCTGGTAGTCTACAGTCCATGGGGTCACAAAAGAGTCAGACAGGACTTCACTTTCTTTCACATAGTTTCTACTCACTTTCCTCGCTCTCCTGCACTCCCTTCACCGACCCTGGTGACATTTAATACTAACTGGCTGCCTTGACCAAAAATTGTGACATGAACAATCACTTTCTTTGACCTCTCTAGCTTTTCTACTCCATCTTTCATACTTAGGGATGTTTTCATAATCATTGTGCAGGCACTCAGAGTCCCACGCCTGTTGTGGTATGAAGATAGCTGTATCCAGGCTTCATGCTGGCCTTGGGCATCCTGAGTTTCCCTGGGTGTGCTCTGGGGACAATGGCAGTAAGTCAAGTTCAGGACCTTCCACTGCATCTGAGGCTCTGATCCTGGAAGTGCCAGGCCCAGGGAGGAGTCTTCATCCCCTATCACCAGCTATTTCTAGAAGCTGGAGACCTTGCTTTCTTTTCTTAGCACTTTTCCTTTTTCTGATCTGAGCACAGTTCACCAACATTACTAACTGAGTCCCTGAATGGTTAAGTAACTTGTTCAAGGTCACAAGCTAGTGAGAGGTAGCACCGAGAACATGATTTGTTTGTTTTTTGACTCTATCATGCGGCATGTGAAATCTTAGTTCCTTGACAAGGGATTGAACTCACACCTTCTGCTTCAGACACTCGGAATCTTAACCAGTGGACCATCGAGGAAGTTCAAGAAGTAGAATGGAGATTATAGATCAACTATATCTAACCGCAAAGCTCCTAAACATTACGCTTTTCCACCTACACCCGCTGTTCTGTGACAAGGGCTCAGTGAGTATCTGAAGATATTTTGACTCAGTCCCTTCCTTCTTCCCCTTTCTTGTATCCAGGAATATGTTTTCATGCTATGTATTTTATTTCTACCTCACCAGGGTCAAGAGAATCCACTCTTTTTGGACAAAGAATCCTGTTGTCAGACCGGATCGCCTGGATTGTATATTATTTTATTTGCCACTGCTTTCTCAAGCATTGGCTTGCCTGGCCTGGTGTTCAGTTGGCTTGTCCTGAGGACGGGCGTGGGAGGAGAGGAGATGAGGATGTCTGGGTGATGTGCTGTCTGTTCCTCCGGGCTGCTATCACCTGACCAAAGTGTTTGCTGGATTGCTGTGTTCCAGCCCCAGGGGAGGCCACAATGCCTTGTTTGTTTGTGTATGAGAGACTCTGGCTTTGATTAGCAGCTAGCTTCAGTGCAGCTGAACATACAATAGGGACCAAAGGATGGGAAAAAAAATCCCGCTACAGTTTCCCATTGGAAAGCATTCACTGTCAAGCTTGGAAATCCAGCAGTGGGGCCCAGATGGATAGAGGCTGGGAAAGGTTAGGTGATGGATTCTCCATGCCCTGCAGCTTGTTGTGTGTGATACGGTCAGTTCTTTTCGTAAAGTACTGAGCCTCTCTCCCTCGAGATGTCTTTTATGATTAAGGTTGGAGACTCGTATTGATGTGCTTTGACGAGGGGCAAAGCCTGGAAGCTGAAAAGCGTGAAGGAGCCCCACAGTGATAAGGGCAAGGGTAAAAACACTGAAAAGGATGCACCTATCTTAAAGGGCTAGTTACACGTTAAAAAAAGTATTACTTTGGCTTCATGGAAGAGCTAAAAAGTAACTATAACTGTACTTCTATCAATGAAGGAGGAAAGTAGCAAGTTTTTTTTCATTACATAGGCGAAGTTAGTGATTTCATAACATAGACACACTAATAACAGATTATTTACTTCATCTCATTAAGTTCAATCTTGTACCTAGGAAAAGCACCCCTGTCTGCTGGTAGCTGAATAATAAGATGTCTGCCTAAAGACTTGTCATTCATTCTTAGAAGAGTGTTTCAGTTATCAAGATTTTTTCATCAACAGATTAGTCATCTGAAACACTCTGCATGTTACAAAAGCCACTGTCCGTTATCCTAGCTTGTAGGTACCTTATTTGGTCTTCCAAAGAGGGACAAAGCAGGCTTAAAATCAGAAAACCACACAATGGTTAAATGGTAGAAGAGTGGTTATCAGGTTGTCTAGAAGAAGATACTCTGATCTGGCATGGAAAAGGGAGGCTGCATGAAGGAGGTGGGGTTTTGAAAGACAGAGTGGTGCTGTCCATGGCAGGAAGGCATGAGGAAGGCATTCGAGGCGAGGGCTGGAGAGAGAGGAGCAGCAAAGAGATGATAAAAAGTAAGATATTTGGGGACAGAGAGTAGAAGGGCTGGATACATGCAGACAATGGGTGACCAAGGAGTGAAAGTTAGGATTAGGAAAAAAGTTTTGGATAACAATAGCAAGACCCTTGAGATGCAAGCTGATCTACTTGAACTTTATCCCGTTAAATAATAAGGCATCTTTGGAGGTTCTGCACAAGCAAGGAGAAACTTTGCTAGAGTATAGGAAAGATTAGAGAAGTAACAGATTAGAGGTGGGGAGAATTCATTAGGTTTTAAAAAGTAATTCTCTGTGTACCACCCCTCCTCCCAAGCCCTTGATCTTTTCAAATTCTGGAAATCCTGTTCACACTTCGGTGCTTTGCTTAAGTACCATATCTTCCATGAAAATTGTCTTCATTCCTCTAGCTAAACTTAATACTCATTCCTTTTTCTGTTTCACAACTTTCTAAGATTTTTCTTTTATAGTTTTTATCCATTCATTCAAAAATATGCAATAAACACGATCTACTGGGCTCTATGTTAAGTACTTCCTAGTACAGAGATTGGAGAAGGCAGTGGCACCCCACTCTAGTACTCTTGCCTGGAAAATCCCATGGATGGAGGAGCCTGGTAGGCTGCAGTCCATGGGGTCGCAAAGAGTCGAACACGACTGAGTGACTTCACTTTCACTTTTCACTTTCATGCATTGGAGAAGGAAATGGCAACCCACTCCAGTGTTCTTGCCTGGAGAACCCCAGGGACGGGAGAGCCTGGTGGGCTGCCATCTATGGGGTCACACAGAGTCGGACACGACTGAAGCGACTTAGCAGCAGCAGCAGCAGCAGCAGTACAGAGATGAATACGACAGTGTCTTTAAAGCTCACAGTCTAGTTGGAGAGCAGGTCCATCAATGGCTAATGGGTGCAGGGTTAGTGCAGTGATCTAGATAAGCACTCTTGAAAGCCCATAAGAGAGATACCTGATTCATTTGGGAGTGGATTCATGGCAGGCTTCCAGGAGGAAGTGTCTCCGGACTTGTGTTTAAAGACTGAAAATGTGGGCGTTCCTGGTAGGGACAATAGTGTGAATCCTGACTTCATTTTTATATGGCAGTTATTTTAAATAGCTATTTCTCCCCTACTTAACTACAGAGGTCTTAGCCCAATGCTTTGCATGATGTCAAATGTCTGTAAGAATGAATAAACGAATGGATTTCTGATGCCTTCACATTAGTGGGTACTTAGGAGGAATTCTTTCTGGAGACACTATGAAGGAAAACAGAAGCTATCTGATATTAGGATAGAAGTCTAGATGTTACGATGGGTGTGAAGGGGGAGTAAAAATGAGATGCTGATCAATTTGAAAGAATTCCGGTCCCACTGATGGAAGAAACCTACAGAGAGAGCTGATACAGGAGAGGGGGTGGAGTGTCTTGGGCTTGAA
>NW_011495080.1:454746-466811 GCF_000754665.1 Bison bison bison
GGGGAATACATGTTATTCCTTTGCTGTATCTCATAAGGTTTCCTGGGATGCATTGGCTTTCAGGAGAACTCTGTAATCAGGTCTAAGTATTCCACATGCACATGGAATGGTCTGAAGCCACATCTTCCAAAAGAGATCAGTTGGCCTGTGAGTTGGCTTCTATAATTTGAGTTTATGTTTTAGATGTGCACTGATCACCACACTGAGATGCCCACATTTCCCTTGAAACTGCTGATTTTGCTTTGCTCGAAGGAATGATGATCTGCCAGCCGTGTACAGAGTCATTTCTTCTCCACCCAGTGGAAAAAGTAGTTATTCATGAAACACAACACCAGAGTGACCGTGGATGCCAGATTGTTATGGCTCAGTGAATATTGATTAAAATATGTGGAGAAACCCAAGTGCTGAGCCCTCAAAAGGAGAACGTGTCTTATGGTCAACGCTCTGCGGGGAAGGAAGGCTCCCCTCCCTCTCTGGTATTTTCTTTCTCCAGCTCCAAGATCCTCCTTCAGAGTGAGGGCAGAGTCGAGGTAAATGGATCATTTTCATTTTCTTGCCTTAAAAATTATTCTTCCATCGTTGCCAAGAGCAAAGAAAGCTCAGGAAGTCAAAATTGTCTGGTTTCCAATCCCTAATTCATGTGAGAGTCAGAAGAGGCAGGAAATGGCCTGGGGACAGAGATTAGCCAGTTTTCTAAGAAAACCATTGTGCCTAGGATACATTATATGTTTTTATTGTTACAAATTAGGACTTAGTCTCCAGCTTCTGTTCACAGTAATTGGGAACCTGTGAGAGTGAAATCTTACGACTTTTATGAAGGTTTTACCTCTTCTGTTTCCTTTGACAAATAGGTAAGCTTCTGCCAGGGGGAGCCTACTGTAATACAATTAAGAATCTTTTATCTGCAGATTCTCCAGTTGATATTAAAATTTGCTTCTCTATAATGAAGCTAGCAACTAACTTTCATGTAATATTTCTCCATTCACGAATTGCTTTCATATATTTTTTCTCTTTCTGTCCTCAGAGCAATCATAGGTGATCAGTTTTAATAACTTCACACCTTATACAGATGAGGAAAAGAAAACTTAGAGAGTGGAGACTTGACCAAGGGTTCTCCAAGAAGGTGCCTCATCTACCTCATAGGATAGTTTGAGGAGTTTTCATAGTCTGTAAAAGTATTTTGTGGAAAAAAAATACAAAGAAAAGTCAGCATTCTATTCTTTGCTGTGTATAGATTGTGCTTTAAAACATTGGCTTGCAGTATTCTAGAGCAGTTTCTTAAAGAACAGTTCACCTGCATTTGGATCTCCTGGGGTTGCATCCTCCACCTCTGCAGCCAGAAATTTTAGGTGAGGGCTTGGGAAAATTAATTTTTAACCAGGCCATTTCATATGAAGCAAAGTTTGAGAAACTCTGTGTGTGTGTGTGTGTGTGTGTGTGTGTGTAAAAATTTCACCTTACAGTTGTTGAGAATATGGTCTATTATGGTGCTAGCTGTCTTCCAGAAATTATTGGAAATAGATTCTAGGTTTTAGACCAGTCTTTAAGACTGGTTAACTTTGTTTCTGAGTTAAGTAATTTGAATCTTGCAGGCTTCCACTTTCTTAATTGTAAAACAAGAAGCCTAAAATAAAAAGATCTCTGAGATGCCTGAAGCACTTTGAGTCAGCGGCTGTCTTCTTGCCAAATGTTGGTCTCCCGAGTCTTTTCTCTCTCCTCATGAAACACCCTTCTGAATGTGCTTCAGTCAGTGGTTCTTAATATGTGGTTCCTGATCTGCAGCATCCGTTTCACTTGGGAACTCGTGAGAGAGGCAAATTCTCAGGTACCACCCCAAACCTGTTAAATTAGAAACACTCAGACGGGGGTCAACAATCTGTGTTTTAATCATCCCTTTGGTGATTCTAACACATGATGAGCTTTGAAAACCGCGGACTTAACGCATTTCTGATCCTGGCTAATAAATGCGAATATGTAAAATGTTCAATTACATCTTGTTTTCTTTGACCTGTGCAGCAGCCAAAAGTCTACAGTTCTCTATTGCTCAAAGAAGGGCAATAAGGAAAATATGATCTCTGTGTTTTTAATTGATGACTTCTGAGAGTAAAGAATCTGATTTTGCATGGTTCTAAAGTAGCTTCTCTTATACATAGAGTTAGAGGTTATATGAAAGTTTGGCAGAGAATTAATATTTTCAATTATGGGCGGTTTTTGTCTTGCATGGTTCCAATGTGCATGAAGTTTGGTTACCACAGTTTAATTAGCACCAGGTCCCTGACAACATGGGTCAAATTTTAGTATATAAGTAATTGCATAAAGTACAAATTAAACTGCTAACTTCTCAGTCCCCAAATAGAAAGAAAAAGAAAGTGAAGTCGGTCAGTCATGTCTGACTCTTTGAGATCCCATGGACTGTAGCCTGCCAGGCTCCTGTGTCCATGGGATTTTCCAGGCAAGAATACTGGAGTGGGTTGCCATTCCCTTCTCCAGGGGATCTTCCTGACCCAGGGATCGAACCTGGGTCTCCCACATTGCAGGCAGACTCTTTACTGTCTGAGCCACCAGGAAATCCCTCAGTCTACAAATCACTCCATAAATAACAGATTTGCTTTATAATCAGTGAGCAGTCACCTCATTTCTTCCATCCCTTGCCCATCAGTGGTCCCTCTGCATCAGTAATTCATTTTATGCACAGACAGTGAAGTCTGGAGTATTGTTGCCTCCTTGTCTCCCAATGACATTTTTCAGAAACAGACAATTTAAAGAAGAAATTGGCCAACAGAGATGAATTGCAGGCGAGAAGTGAGAAGTGATTTAACACTGGAAGTGAAATTCAAATGAAACATAAATGGAGTTAGAGAAGAAATATCTATCTGTAGGTGGGTACGTTGACACTGCTGCCAGTTGAGAAGCTCTGCGTTCGCAGCCAAAGACACTTAGTGGAGACAAGCTTGTCGATATAAATGAGGAAGACAGACAAAACAAAGGATGAAGATGTCCCGAAGGAACTGATGCTGGCAAGAAACCCACTTTAATGGAATTCTCAAGTATATTTTAAGATATTGAAAGCATGAAGAATAAAACTCTGGAGGCCAATCCAAACCTAGAGAGCCATGACAATTGGCCAAGGCATCGAAAGATGCTCACAATGTATTGTAATTTACACAGTGAGAAGACAGCAAGCTGTTCAAAGTAGTCATGATAAATATTTTTCCAAAAAAAGAAACACTTTAAATCTCAATATTTCTAATGTTATAAGTTACCATATACTAAGTATGAGCTTCCCTATATTTTTAAAATTTCCTATGCGTTTACAGGGGCTTCCCAGGAGGTGCAGTGGTGAAGAATCTGCCTGCCAAAGCAGGAAACGCAGGAGACAGGGGTTCAATCCCTAGGTTGGGAAGATTCTCTGCAGTAGGAGATGGCAACCCACTCCAATATTCTTGCCTGGAGAATCCCATGGACAGAGGAGCCTGATGGACTTCAGTCCATGGGCTCACAAAGAATTGGACACGACTGAGCAAGGATGCATGATGTACAGTACATTTACATCTGATACTAAGAGTTTTTAATGATTTTGCAAAAACTTTTGAAGCTCAAGGAGCAATCATAACTGTTCCTAATTATTATTAAGGTTGCTTTCCATGATTTCAGTTTACATGACCATTTTTATCATTTCACATTTCTGTGTAAAGCAGTGGCTGTGTATATCTGTCTATATATAACTATATGAGATTACATGTTTTGTATTTTTAAAAGAGTATAGATGAAAACATCCACCCATTTAATCACTCATCAGGTATTTATAGGATGCCCATATACTGTACTGTACAGCGACACAAGGATGAAAAGGTAAAAGGTACCTACTTATATTCTTGATAAATGATGAACCAAATAAATAGACACGATTTCAGTTAGTGGTAAGTTCTAAGGAAAATAATAAAGAGCAATTAGATGGAGAATGATTGTGTTTATTGAAGGAATGGGGGATAGTTTAGGGAGGAGGGTATCAGGAAAGACCTATTGGGTTTCTACTAAATTATTTTCTGAACAGTGATAAAAACACCTGCCAAATCTTATCAACTACAATTTCAGTTACTAAGTCTAAACTTCTTATTCTGTAACTTGTAATACAATATATTTTTGAAAATTAGCTATTAAATACTTTCCGTTGTTTTGTTTCTAAGTCATGTCCAACTCTTGGCGACCCCATGGGCTGTAGCCTGCCAGGCTCCCCTGTCCATAGAATTTTCCAGGCAAGAACACTGGAGTGAGTTGCCATTTCCTTCTCCAGGGGATTTTCTCAACCCAGGGATCAAAACCTGTGTCTCCTGAATGGGCAGGTGGATTTTTTTTACCACTGAGAATGCTAGGATGCTATTTCCTCTCCTAATTCAAAGATAAGGATAGATAGGGATAAAATGGGGCTTCCCAGGTGGCTCAGTGGTAAAAAATCTGCCTGCCAATGCAGGAGCACGGTATGAAACATACTGTTTTACTTAGCCTAGTCATGTATGGTCTGTTTTAAATAAAGCAAAACCTTAATAATGAACCATAATAATGAATTTATGAATAGAACCTTAACTCAAGACTGAAGCATTAGACAATATCTTATTTTTATTGATTATACGTATTTAATCTGGAACCATATGTGTGAATCCCAAGGGCTGAGGGTGTATTTCAACTGAGAAATGAATATTAAATAGGGTTTGGACAAGGAGAGGAAAACATATGCTGACATTCATTAAAAATGTTGCTGAAACTTTAGTACATAGCTTGCAAAAATCATATTGTTATAGAGAAATTATAAATCCACATGTAAAATACTTTTATTATCTGTCATTTAAGAACTTGACATCAATGATAAGCACTATTAATGACAAGAGAAATATTGTCAATATCACATATGACTTTTGTCTTTAACACATGGATATAAACAAAGACATTAGCTTATTTTTTTAGGTGGTGAAATATGAAACTGTGCCTATATATACATATATATATAGTCATTTCATTCCTATTCATATATTCATAATGTGTACATATATACATACGTAGATGTATATAGAGAGAATTGTTTAAAAATTGTTAAAGCCAAGCAGAAATTCTAATCATATTTGGTTTAAAGGATTGTCTTCTTGCAAAGCAAGCATTTCTTTGATTCTTGGTCAACTGTGAGCAGGTCGAAGGCTGCCCCGAGGCTAACTTGATAAGTGGTGTTAACCTGAGGGGCCCAGGGTGGTAGAGGCGGGTTGCTTTGCTTATTTTGCCACGTGTGGTGTTACTCAGCACCACTTGGAGCATGCACACAGGACTGGCAATAGCAGGGGAGGCCTAGTAGCTGTCGGGTCACTTCCTTAACTGTCCATTAGCTTGGATGCTCGGAATGGGACACAGTGCACACTTTTCAATACTCCTTACAGAGTCACAGCACATATAGCTCACCTCAGAGCTGACTGGACGTCTGGGGAAAATCAGGCCAGAAGGTCTAACACAGAGGGCTCCCCCAAGCCCAGCTTGCTCTGCGAGATGAATAACCATCACGCCCAGACCTCTGAAGAGGAATAACAGGGTCTCCTGTGGGGCAGGTGGACAGTGAGCTGCAGGACCAGAGAGGCCCGAGCACTGGTTTATGGAAGCCTACTGCTGTTAGGAACGAAATTCAATTGCAAAGCTAACATCAGAAAATCAAGAGAAAACGGATGATGCAGACTTTTACAATGTTCCATTTCTCTGTTTCACGTCCAGCATCATATCTTTTTCTACAGTATTTCTGATACATGTCATAATTCTCTTTCCCTACCTGAACACCTTCCAGAAGATTTTTTCCCTTTCTTTATCTCTCCCAGCCACAGCTTTAAGTTGTAGATGGAGTAAAAGTACTCATAATCTTATAAATAAGTATGTATTAATTAACACCAGGGCCAGGTATTAAACGCTAAGAGGAAAACAACAGAATAGAATAGTTAGAAAATATAGTTCACATTTTAAACTTGACACTAAAATGGTCTGCTTTAAGAAAGATTCTAGACCCCACATATGGGTTTTATTTTTTCTATCAGGTGAGTGAGGAGCCAGGGTGAGCATGGGGGAGGGGCTGTGTGTGCATGTGTGGGTGAATTGTGATGAAAGAGGGACAGGAAAAGAAATAATAGACTATTTTATTCTTCCATGGCATAAAATAATAAGAATTAATAAAAATAAATTGGAGGATGCTCAATGGTTGTCATTTAGGTATGAATGTATGTTTGTGTTTTCCAAGCACATACTGGCCATACATATAGTATGATGGGAATTTCAGAGCTAGAAAGGAGGGATTTGTTTTCTGCCTCTTAGAATGTTGGAGGAACTCATCTACGTAGATTCTTAGTTAGTAGAGTATGTATCCAGGGGTGTATCAAGGAGGGCAGTGCTATTGAGTATGGACTGAAACAGACCCAGGCCCTCTTAACATTCCTTCTGACCCTTTGATGTCACTTAAACTCTACCTTCAACATAGAAAAATACAGTGTTAGTGAGTCCTGGCAAAGCTGCGTGATGCTGGAGGCTGGGCAGCAGACATTGCCCACAAGACAACCCAGAGCCTGCGCCCAGCCTCCAAGCCCTGAAGTCTTGGCAGATTGTCCTTCTCCTCGTCTGGGCAGGTTTGAATACTCTTTGTGGATATCCAGAAACAGTCTGAGATCTTGGTCAGATTCTGATAAAATGGAAGACAAAACCCTACGGGGAGAAATCCTGAGTTTTCCATTTCAGTGACTACAGAGGAAGCTGAACAGCCAAAAAAAGAACTGTGAGCTGTGTGCGGAGAGCGGCTGTCTCAGTAAAATGACAGAGAGACAGTTTCAGTCCCTGGGAGTGCTTTGCTTCAATGTCAAGTTTTAAGGAAATACTGAAAAGCAGAAATCTCAGGTTATGGGTATTCAGGTCATGCCCGCTATGGAGACTTAAGCTTCTGGAGAGGAAATGGAAGGGGGAAAAAGCTAACCTTTGCAATTGTTTGTTTTAGTCAGTAAGTTGTGTGTGACTCTTTTGTGACACTGGACTGTAGACTGCCAGGTCCTCTGACCATGGGATTTTCCAGGCAAAAATACTGGAGTGGGTTGCCATTTCCTTCTCCAAGGGATCTTCCCAATCCAGGGTTTGAACCTGTGTGTCCTGCAGTGCAGGTAAATTCTTTACCACTGAGCCACCTGGGAAGCCCAAGCTTTGCAATAGATAATGATTTTTGTGCTGGGAACTCTGATAAATCCATTATTTAAATGACATTTAATCCTTAGGGTAATTCTCTACAGAATGGAAACTAATGAACCCCATTTTATGGATGAGAACATTGAGGCTGAGACTTAAGTAAATCGCACAAGGTCTTTGGGTTTGTAGGGCTTCCCATGTGGCTCAGTGGTAAAGAATCCGCCTGCCAATGCAGGAGACACAATTTTGATCCCTGGATTGGGAAGTTCCCCTGGAGAAGGAAATGGCAACCACTCCAGTATTCTTGCCTGGGAAATCCCATGGACAAAGGAACCTGGCAGGCTACAGTCCATGGGGTTGCAAAGAGTCAGACATTACTGAGCAACCAAGCAGGCATGAGCACTTTGGGTTAGTAGGTGAGATCTGAAAGCAAGTGTGTGTGTTACTCCAGAACTCAAGTTGTCAGCAGTTATGCAATATCACATAATTTAACTATTACTGGGGTGGATGGGCAGATAGGTAAGTAGATAGCTGTGTAGATAGGTAGGCGGATTAGAAGCTTCCCCCTTTAGCAAGGTAAAAAAGGGAGAGACAATGACACTAGTCTCTAAAATGCCAGAGAACAAAGAATCTTGGGTGCTGATGGAAGGAAAGTTAATTCTATGTATTGAGTGCTACGCTTACTGCTTTCAAATACCTTATTTCACTTAAAGGGTTATTATCCTATTTTGCAAATAAGGAAACCATGGTCTTAGAAAGGATAAGTAGATATCTGAAAGTCCTCAGCTAGTGATTAGCAAGGCTAGATTTGAACTCTGGTTGTCTGACTCCAAAATCCACGCTGTTTATGACCTCACAGAGAATGAACAAATGCCCTAAAAGATAAAAGAGGACCAACACTCTGCTCAGAGATGCCTGTGGCCGCTGTTCATTCATGTATTCATTCATTCATAGCACAC
The DNA here is from genome assembly GCF_000754665.1 of Bison bison bison. NCBI lineage: Eukaryota > Metazoa > Chordata > Mammalia > Artiodactyla > Bovidae > Bison > Bison bison. The sequence continues at coordinate 462,894 of NW_011495080.1, forward strand.
AGATTTGTGAGTCAGAGCTCTGAAATGGAACACAAAGTTAAATGAAACTTAAGAGACTACCACTCTGTGGTACATATACACAATGGAGTATTACTCAGCCATTAAAAAGAATACATTTGAATCAGTTCTAATGAGGTGGATGAAACTGGAGCCGATTTTACAGAGTGAAATAAGCCAGAAAGAAAAACACCAATACAGTATACTAACGCATATATATGGAATTTAGAAAAATGGTAACGATAACCCTGTATGCAAGACAGCAAAAGAGACACAGATGTATAGAACAGTCTTTTGGACTCTATGGGAGGGGGGGGGGATGGTTTGGGAGAATGGCATTGAAACATGTATAATATCATATAAGAAATGAATCGCCAGTCCAGGTTTGATGCAGGATACAGGATGCTTGGGGCTGGTGCACTGGGATGACCCAGACGGATGGTATGGGGAGGGAAGTGGGAGGGGGGTTCAGGATTGGGAACACGTGTACACCCGTGGCAGATTCATGTTGATGTATGGCAAAACCAATACAATATTGTAAAGTAATTAGCCTCTAATTAAAATAAATAAATTTAAATTAAAAGAGACTACCACTTGCTGTCTTAAAATTATGTATAATGAGCCCACAATATATAAAATAAATATAGAGAATATATAAAAGGTAATATTTAATGTGGAGCCATGTGTGATAAAACACTTTATAAAAGGATTTGTTTGAAGTCTCTGGAATGGCTTGGATTACTATCAAGGTCAGCATGAGAATGACAAGATGCTGATGTTCTTGGACCATTGCAAACCTTCATCTCCAGTGGGCTCTCTGCCACTAGATTGCTTCTTGTGAAGAAAGGTTTCAAGTCTATTTAATCCAGGAATTCTTTTTTTTATTTTATTTTTAAACTTTACATAATTGTATTAGTTTTGCCAAATATCAAAATGAATCCGCCACAGGTATACATGTGTTCCCCATCCTGAACCCTCCTCCCTCCTCCCTCCCCATACCATCCCTCTGGGTCATCCCAGTGATCCAAGCTCACCATCTACTTCTTGAGCTCCAACTGTAATTATGTCAGCCCTTATTCACAGATCTTATGTTACTCAGTGTCTGTTGATGCATTTCCTTCCTGCAAAGACGATAGGGGACTCTGCTTAGTTTTTTTTTTTTTTTTAAAATATAACACAATACCCTGCAAGGCATCACTGCTTATGTATCAATTGTTTTACATATAATTATTTTACTATATTTAATTAAGGTGTTCTCTTAGTAAGGCCCTATAAAATCCAATGACAGACAGAATAGAGGCCCATGGTTATCTGTTATTGCATTTGGTGATGTGAGACTGGAACATTTTGGAGTTTCTGGGATGGTGGAAAGGAAGTCAGTGAAGTTTCAAGGCCTAGAGGGTTTCCCAAAGTTGAGATTCCTTCATATGTGGTCAGGAGTTTTGGGTCCCAGGGGTTGCCCCACTGGGGACCTCTGCAATTCTTCTCATATTTTTACCTACATTCTCACGCCCACTGCTCAGTTAGAAAGTTTAAAGAAGAAATTATGATGCCAGAGGTGCTTGTATGTTTATCAAATTATTGATCTTCAAACTTACATGATATTCTCCATAACCACATGGGAAGAAATCTAAAAATCACATTCTGACCTCTGAGTTGAACACAGGCTGGGATGACAAAAGCATGTTAGATCCAGAGATCAGGACCAGGAGGAAGAGGCCTGGAGCCTGCGTCCGCTTTCCCAGCCCTCTGGTCTCTCCCCACTCACCCAGGGCCTCTTTTCATCAAGCCTGCCATCCTAAGTGATGGATTCACTAACACAGTCTCAGAAAGGCTCTTAGGTAACTGATGTGATTTCTGATTAAGATTGCTATGCATGCGTGGAAATAAGAAAGAGAGATGCGGAGACAGAGAGAGAGAGACCACCAACCTGAGAGGAAGCCCATGTCCAACAGAGAGGCGGGCTTGGTGACAGACAAAGCAGTTAATTGTGAGCAGTTCCACCAAGGGGCCTGGGAAACTCGTGCCCAGAGGGGCGACTGTGACCCATTTGGCACAGGCAGTGCTGGCCTTGCATATTTCAACATCCTCCATGGTCGAACACCTGGGTTACCTCATGAGTGCAAGCCCTGTTCTTAGAGATTTATGACGTTTACCAAATCTGGCAGCTGGCTCATTTGTAGGAAAGGTGATGCTTTGGGAAGCCACTCTGAGACCCCACGCCCTCCCTGGGGGCCCTTTAGCACCTCTGCTTATTGTTCTTGCTGAAATGCCCGTCAGTTTCTACAGCATGGAAAGTGCTTTCCACTCTGTTTTGGGCCCTCTCGATCCTTTGGTATCTGCCATTGGTCATTTTTGAAATCAGCCCCCTCTTGTTTGAAAGACAGGAGGCCTTTCTTATTAGTGTGAGGTGACCTTGGCCTGTTGTTTTAAAGTTTTCTGCCATTGGGTCACTTGGCGTGTGATTATGGAAAATGCTTCACTCTGAATTTCTCAGGAACGTGACTTGTTTGTCATCCCAAGGATTTTCTTATGTTATTTGAGTTCCCTTACTAGGAAGGAGGCCCTCGAGATGGAAATTCCAGGGGTGGGCTTGAGAGCAGAGGGTCAGCACTTTGCTCCCGGGGTGCACAGTGAGTGAGTGGGGAGCCTGAGACATGGGCCCAGGCAGCTTTGACGTGTTAATTTCTGCTGGGTCTCCAGTGATGTGATGCTGCTGGTCGGAGAACTATGCTTTCAGAACAAGGTACTTTAGACATGAAGAGAGAATCTCAGAATCGGTTTCCTTTAGAGCAAGAAGGATCTTGAGAGATGATCCTTTTGAGAGCTTTACTGACTGCATTCAGTAGAGCCTTAGAGCCTGAAGAGGTGGCTTAGGGTGGATGCTCAGGGTGGGCAAGGGGAGGTCCCCCATCTGGGTATAAGATACAATAAGAGCAACTTATTTTTCTATGTTTTATGTAATTGAGTTTTATACATGGCCTTATTTGATAAGAGGTTTTTGTTACTCAAAACGAAAGTGGAACTAAACTACCATTCTAGTCCACCATTTTCTTTTTAATATGCAAATACAGAAACAAAGCCAGAGACAAGATCACACAGCAGCGTAACTGAGTCCTGCTGGCGTAACATCATCTACCTCTCTCCTTTCACACTGTACAGTTTAGCTGCCCATTTGTGTGGGACTCTTGTCGCAGCTCCAAACCCACTCTTCCACACACTACCCAGTGGTGCTGGAGTCGGGACCCTGCAGACACATTTCTGTTTTTCTAGCTGGCTCTGGGTTAGGCTCTCAGGTTTCCCAGGTGGTGCTAGTGGTAAAGAACCTGCTGCCAATGCAGAGACATAAGAAACGTGGGTTCGATCCCTGGGTCGGGAAGATCCCCTGGAGGAGGACACAGCAACCCACTCCAGTATTCTTGTCTGGAAAATCCCATGGACAGAGGAGCCTGGTGGGCTACAGTTCATAGGGTCACACAGAGTCGGACACAACTGAAGTGACTTACCATGCACACATGCACGCAATGGTTAGTAAAGGGAAATTTAGGGTAACTCAGGGGTTTAAGTACCTGGGTTTTATCTGAGTCCAGCTAGATCTCTCCTTTTCAAATTTCAGGAACTCTACCTCCCAATGTCCTGACTTTCACACTAGAGACCTGGTGAAGTTGTGACTTCAACATAGTTTAACATTCTGTAACGCATACCACTAAATGTTGTGTTAGATTTTCAGTAATGTCAGCTCAGGAGTTACAAGACATAAGACATTCTCTTATCTCTTAAGGGTTGCCACTTCTCTTCTGTGATTTGTGATAAGAACTTAGACTTGAGCTTGTCCCTTCTTTCTCTAATCACTGCAGAGTAATCAGAAGAATCCAGCCCACGCCATAGTTATCCTAGCTGCTGCAGTGGTCAAGGACATCA
>NW_011495080.1:466911-487023 GCF_000754665.1 Bison bison bison
CAGCCATCTGGGCTCTCAAGGCACGTTCTTCAGTAGGCACTTTATCACAGTCAACCACAGGTGTTCATTTGATTAATTGGGATGCCGTTGCATTGCATAATTACTAGCATCCTATTTTCCATTAGCATGGAGCCCATCACTGTGTTCAGACCTAAGGACACAACCAAACCAGTTCCTAAATGCCGTCTATGAGGTTCTGATTCCTGATCTCACGCCTGCTGTCGATTTCTGGCTCAATCAGGACTAGCCACAAGATAAACCAACACACCAATTATTTTAACAGAGAGAATGAGTATATATATTGGTTAACTATGTATAAAGTTATTAGCTAGATAACTGAATGAAACACTGAGGAATCATCAAGTATCCCAAAGCAGCATATGGGTTTGGGCCCAAGAGAACATAAAAATAGGCAGAATGTAGACAGACTTCAAGAATATATAATTTTCCTTGACTTCTAAGCCTATCAAATCTTCTGAGACAGAGTCTATATTCTTACAGCACTTTTTACTTCTACAATGCCAGCTTTGCATTCTGCTATTAATATCTCTACACGTGTCTTCTGTTCACAGTGAATTCCTCAATGGTGACTCTCATCTCTGCTGTATGCCCTAAAACATAGAACAAAGTAGGTCAGTAAATACAGAAAAGAATAATGAGTCATGATACTGCTGAACCTGCTGTAATTAACAGAGGACCCAGTGCAAACCCTATTCTAGAGTGCAGGCTTGTCTTGGGATACTATCTTTAGGGTATCATGCAGCCTTCTGAAAATTCTGGGTTTGTGGCATAGCTTAACATTCTCCTTAAATGACTCTAAAACAGATACTTTCTTCTGCCTTCCTAGTGTGATTTCTCAGCAGGTAAATTAAAGAGGCTGAATAATAAATGTACGTCTCTACCAGTCCAGTAAGACTGTGTGTGTTGAACATCCAGTGCTGAAAAGAGGTTATATTCCAAGAGGATATGAGTTTTCATTGGGTTCCTAAGTGCATTAAATAAAGCTTCTCAATCCAACAAATAGGAGAGCTATAATACACTAGATTTCAATCTTTTAGAGATAGATGGATAGATAGAGGTAAGATTTATACTGGTCTTATGAATTTTCAGAATAGTTACTCATGTATGAATTGAAATACAAAATCTTAGTAAGAATTTATTTCATCCTTTGTCAGTTATGGAAGGATGGGCTGAGAGCAGAATTTGACAAGGGAAAGCGTGAGTTTAAGTCAACTGTTTTTTTAGTTGCAAACAACAAAATCTCCTCTGTGTAGTTTAAGCAGTGAGATATTGATTATGGGACAGAGATACTTCCCAGAGTTATTGAGAATGCTGAAGAAATGGATTCTAGGTTGAACTTCTGGGAGTGACTCTTCAAAACCCACCCCAGAGCTGGGTCACTATAGGAGTTGCTGCCTTTGCCACAAAACAGCTCTAAGATGGGTTGGGAAATATAATTCTCTTTAAAAAATTATTCAGTTTTCTTACTCTTTCTGCTTTTTGCTTTTCACTTGTTGCAGCTTTGGAAGGGGGTTGGGGTGGGTGTTGAACAAGACAATATGTGATAGAAACTGGGAGGTAGACAGGTCAAATAACCCTGAAGAAGTCTCTTTGGAGACCTGGGTGGGAGTGAGCGTAACCAAGAGGACTCTTGGCTTCCACAGGATGGGTGAGAGATGGACAACCAAAAGGGAGAAAGAGAGAGTTATTAAAATACCTAGTAGCACTTGGTAACAATATCCTAGTATAAATAACATAGACCATAGCACAAAATTATTTTAGCATTTTTATTATGTTCAATCTTTGATTTTTCATTAGATCCTCAGAACAACCTTGTGAGGTAGGTAAAAATAAAGTAAATCAGTTTTAGTATTAACTAATTCCTTTACTCCATAATTTATGTTTTACACATTTGTTTTATAGTAAGAGTATGACTCTATTTAAAATTCAATATTTTAACATTTTTATTAAAAAGACAAATAGAATTTTCTAGCTCTCCACCTTTTTTGTCTGCCCTGGACCAGAGGTTAACAATCTCCCCTGTGTTAACAGCCCCATATTTTTCATTAAATATGGAGGAGGGATAGGGGAGTAGTTTAAAACATAAATAACAACAATCTTTCAAAAGGTAGGTATGTAAACTGAATTTGAAAGTTGAGACACAGAATGTGGCTCAGAAACTGTAGGGATCACAGCTAAGCATCAGGCAAAGAAAGCGAACGAACCACCCCGACAAGATGTCAAGCCAGGCAAAGTTTATCTTCAAGCATCTTCCATTTCTCATTTCAGTACACCTCCCACCCACTGGTTCCCTGTCTCATTTACCCTAATCTCTCTCATTGGTAGAAAAGCAAGTAAAACCGTCCTAAGTAACGTGTGCTGCAGAGACTCCTCAAAGAGAAACGAATGGATTCACGTGGCTGCTTCGTTGCTGTACACCCTACTTTGTATTCATTTTCCACTGGAGAATGATTGCCACTGTATAATTTTAAAATTGGCTTTGAAAACTACTGGCACCAAAAATAGACAATAATTAATATCCTGTCCTTCACACTGGAAAACATCACACTTCCCCCATGTTGGCAGTGTCTGGTAGTTTTAATGGATTACTTAGAGCTTCAGAATTGCCACCTATACTTTACAATCAGGTCTTTCTACCTATGCATAAAGCGGCTAATGGATTATATAAAGCCATTTCCTCAGGCATCCCAACCACCCAGTTTCACAGAGAAACTCTATCCAGCTCTCCCTCTATACTCTGCTTTAGGAGTCATTTCAATGTCTATTTTGGATCCCATCCTCCTCTTATTTTATCTTTCAGTCCCAACTTCATCGGGCCATCTGAACTGATAGGATAGATCATCCACTTAGGTCTAGAGATAACAATTTCCATTTGAGCCTCTTAGTTGGCAAAATACCAATCTCAGACAGTTCAGGGTAACCCAGTAAATTTGGAGTTAGTTGATTCAAACCTTATTCTGCCCTAGTATTCACAATTCCTAGAATAGTGTCTTAAGTTCCATGGAACTTGGGGAGTGTCCTCGAGAGAGATGGCAAGATGGAGTTTGGGGCATCTTATCAATGGTCATTCTGTTTTCTGCAAAGATTTTAATCCTCTCCTGTGTTAGGATATGGGCTTCAATGGCACTAGTGGTAAAGAACCTGCCTGCCAATGCAGGAGATGTAAGAGGCATGGGTTTGATACCTGGGTGGGGAAGATCCCCTGGAGGAGGGTATGGCAACCCACTCCAGTATTCTTGCCTGGAGAATGTTATGGACAAAGGAGTTTAGCAGGCTACAGACTATGGAGTTGCAAAGAGTCGGACATGACTGAATGACTTAGCATGCATGTTTTAGAATATAGACTGTGATGATTATTAGATCACTCCAGTGAAGTCCCTATTATGATATCTTCAACAAAAATTTGCCTTACCAAACTCTGAACTCCAAACTCACCAGCATTTTGGCATAACTGACCATGGAAAGGAAGGCAGGCAGATAGCTAAGCTTTCTAAGGGTTTTAATAGGTTTTAGTTAGTTGATTTGAGAATCTAATCACCACTGGTAGCATGTAGGACTGTGTAAAAGTGTGCATGTATTTTTATGAAATAATGATGTGAAATAGAAGAATTAGTTCTGTGCTGTTCTTTTCCCAGACTGGTAAATCAAGTTTCCCTATATCCCTTCTTCCTTTAAGTAGCTAGACAAAACCATAATGCAGCCCTCAAGAGAGAATGCCTAGAGCAGATCATAGGAAAAAGAGCACAAAATTTATGACTTTTGAGTGGTGATCAATTTGGAGGCCTCCAAAGCCAAGGGGGACTCAGGGCATAAAATTATAACAACAAATGATGAATTGGTTCAGTAAAAGATGGTTCTTCCTTCCCCCCAGACTAAAGATTTTCCAGTCGGTAAGAAAAGCAAGTTAGAGGGAGTAGGATTGCTAAGATCTATGTATGTCCCTCAGTAGGGATCTTGTAATGCTTTCCTTTGGGGAAAAGAGGGCAGAAAACATAATCCTAGACAGTTTAGAGGTTCCATGAGCAGCTGAAGCTGTTTCTCACTTATGAAGAACACAGCAGATCTTACATATATACATATATTAAGTATATATACATTGTATATTGTGTGTACATATTCAAATAAGAGAAACTTAATCAGGATGGGACATGATAGAAAGACCATTGGCTTAGGTTTCCTAAAATATGGGTTCTGGCTTCAGTTCCACTGTGGTCATGTTTTGATTGTATGACTTTGAACAAGACATTTCATTTAATTTATCTTAGCCTCTTACCTCTGAAAACTAAAAGGAGGAAGACCAGATGGCCTCAGTAATATGTTCCATCTCTGGATAACTATGATTTTGACAACTTATGCCTGTATGTTTAGTCTGAGTTCTTAAACAGGCAAGAATGAATTTTAATGTTGGTCTGGTCAGAAAGAAAAATTAGAAAAAATGGATTGTTCAGAAAGAAAAATCAGTATGAATAAGTCAGCTCTCCATCCAGTTAGAAGCATTCTTTAAAAATATTCAAGTAGCCTACCCATCCATACCATCTTCCCTGGTGGCTAAGATAGTAAAGAATTTGCCTGCAATGCAGGAGACTTGGGTTTGATCCCTGGGTCAGGAAAATCCCATGGAGAAGGGAATGGTTACCTACACCAGTATTCTTGCCTGTAGCCCGCCAGGCTCCTCTATCCATGGGGTCACAGAGTCGGATACAACTGAGAGACTTTCACTTCACTTCAAACATTCATATACTTATGTAATGATTTATTCTAATAGACATGTACTGAATGATTTCCGGGTACCAGGTTTGAGAATTTCCAGGTACCTTTCCTGTCCTGCCCTTAAAAGGAGCTTACATTGTCAGGAATTAAATTGTTCTCAGATGCTATACTTCAGTGGATCCAGCAGGAGGCAGTATCAGTGACTTGGGACAAGAATAAGAAAGAACTTTCATGAGCTGGGCTTTCTTGATAGCTCAGTTGGAAAAGAATCCAACTGCAATGCAGGAGACCCTGGTTCAATCCACTGAAGAAGTATTCCACTCCAGTATTCTTGGACTTCCCTTGTGGATCAGCTGGTCAAAAAACCCACCCTCAGTGCAGGAGACCTGGGTTCGATCCCTGGGTTGGGAAGATCCCCTGGAGAAGGGAAAGGCTACCCACTCCAATATTCTGGCCTGGAGAATTCCATGGACTGTATAGTCCATGGGGTTGCAAAGAATCAGACACAACTGAGCGACTTTCACTTCATGAAAGCATCCACCAAATGCCCAGAGTTTAACACTCATATTCTAAGTAAGTGGCATGTCCACCACTGACAGCTGGTGAATTTTAGTTGTTCCTCTGAGTATTGATTATTTGTGGCATGTGTGGAAAATTAGTGTCATAGACCAAATGGTGCAAGTGTACACCAATCCAGTTATTTTCATATGCCTCTGAAGCCTTGAAAACTGAAGTGATTGTGCAAGATTGCGTGTTCCCAAGTGGCAAAGCCAGAACAAAAGGTGTAGATCCCTGTTCCTTTAACGATGTGATTTTTCTTTCCTTATTTAGCTCTGCTGCTTGAGCAATGGCTTTTTATCATGGTATCCTAACACAAATCTGATCTTTCTAAAACAAAAGTCAGCTTTTATTTTGAAGATGAATTTAGACATCTGAACATCTTGGGAGTTGTCATATTTAGCGATGCAAAGTAAAGTCAAGTAGATCCTAGCAAGGAGGTAAATAAATTCAGAGAACATTTCCAAAGCTGCTAGAAGATGAAAACTCAGCTATTTTTGTTATCCTTGGTCCAGATTTTTCTGTTTCTATAAAAAAAATTGTGAGTTAAGCTGTATAACCATTGGTTTTGGCATTTTTTCAAAGGTTTTCTTTCATTTTGCAGAAGACCTCATTTATTCCAAGTTCTCCCAGCTCCCAGGAGGTTGGAAACCCAGCCAGGGCATCTGATTTATATAATTAGCCTTTCGTGAGTATGGATGGCCTCTCACTCCAGCATGAAGTGAGGTGAATTTGAGGAAAAACACTCTTCCTTTATCCTCCTGCTCACCCTCCCTCCCACTCTAGTTCTCATTTGTAACCCGATTTACCAGGGAAAGCAATGATTCTACAATCCAGTGTGATCTCAGCCTGTCAGAGCTTTCAGCCAGAAAGACTTAGAGGCCATCAATTTCATAATAATGGGTGTATAATGACGGTCCCTTTGGTATTGCTCTCACCCAAATCCCCATTTAGAGACGGCGACTGGAAGGACAAAGGCTAGTGTTTCAGGAAGGGCAGATTTAGGGTAGATCAGCCATGGAAATCAGCATTGGCTCACATGTCCAGGACCTAATGAGAATCTGGCAGAGGCCCAAAAAGGAGCTGAATCCTCTCTGCCTCTGCATTCTAGTCCCCATTTCAGGGCTTTTCATGAAAATCTGTAGGATTGTAAGGGAGGAGGTGAGGGAGCCACGCAGGCAGGCAGTCATGACAGGATCATTAGCTGCAGGTTATTCTGTGTCCTGCTTAGAACTCTGATAGTAGAGTCCCTGATGGCTTCTTCCATCAGGGATTCTTCCACACTCATCTCCAGTCCCACTTTGTGTGAGATGCTCAAGGGCTTTGCCCTTGATGGTGGTAATACACACTTGAAATTCACGAGATTTCCACTTGATGACTTGAGCTCATGTGAATTTGCCAATTTTCCTATCGGCCTCATCTGTATTTTTGTCCAGTCGTAACACATGACCTCCTTCAAGCATATTCTTATGCTCAAAACCTAAGTGCTAGGAAATGTTGATGGTCAGAAGAGTATCACTGACAGATGGAAAACTAGGAAACATGCAACAATTATTTAGAACTAATGCCAAATTTTCTGGCAAAATTGTTTTAGACTTTATTTGAAAGTAACTGAACTATGTTAGCAAGCAGGTGACTCTGTTGCTGTGAGTGCAGTTCTTATCAAGATATAGGGGTGCAAGTGAAGTCCCACTGGTGGAAGAGGAATGGAGCACAGAAACGTATTCTTGGTCTTTTTTTTTTTTTTAATCCAGATGCGTGTGTTTTTGCCTTGGATTCACATAAAATGAAAACTTTTTCTTTGAAGTGTTAATCTCAGAGATGGCATGCATATGGAAAAAAAAACCAAAGTTTTTACATGGATGATTAATAAATTATTAAATGTTTACATCTTGTGAGGGGGAGGAGGAAATATGGTGAATGCTGCAGAATTATTGAACTCTATCTAGCCTTGAGATTGATCTGAATTTAATGTTGATATTTCTTCACACCTAACATTCTTAGGTTGAGAGGAACTACTCTCTGTTTTCTGGCCTCTATGCTGTAATCAGGTTGATCGACTGAGAGGCCATTGGCCAGTCTGAGTGAGGCCACTTTCTTAGATTGCGGATGTCAGATTGCTGAACCAAGACCGCTGAAATAAAGATCAACTCTGTGTGTAATGGAGGATATGTCTGCTATCACTTGCTGGCACATAAAAGCATTTCCTCTGAATGAGTGTAGATTTTAAGTTCTTAGTTTTTAACTCTGAGAGCAAGTGTCTCACTTGCTGTTATGTCCTGGATCCCAGAGGTTCCATCAAGATGTTTAAAGAAATAAAAGTCCCAGAGGCTCGGGCCTTCTCCCTTTTGTTCTTTTTTAGCTGTGTTCTTGTTTAAGAAGGTGTGGCACAAGTGAGAGGCATTCATTTTTGAGACAGTTGGCCCCTTACAGATAACTCGATTTGGAAAACATGCAGTGTGGCTCTTTAGTGCCTAGGTTTTCATTTTCATGAACTCACCACTTGCCCCCGACACCAGCCCCTTACTCCTCTCCATTTCTTTCCTGGCACTTCTTCTCTTTCACCCTCTCTGCTTCTTGGCTTGCTTTTCAGCCAATAGGGCTTTCTTCTTCATCTCCTGCTTATTGATGAATGAGTTTCATTCATCTTTCTCTCCTTTTTGGGGGGTGGGGCAGCAAAGGGGAGTGGGCTGGTCTATGAATAGCTATAGACTTTTCCTGCTCCCATTTTTCCACTTGACTATTCAGATCCATGGAGACAGAAAATGGAGGGGAGCAGCAGGGTGGGAGGCACCGGGGTCAGAGGTCAAGAGTGGCCACCTTTTGAATGAAAGCTCGTGATTTCCACTGGGGATAACATATTGTCACCCAAAGTAACTGTGCAAGTACTTGGCTGTCAGAACCCTCAAAGCAAAGGGAAAGAGGTGAAAGAAGGGGGATAAAGATCAGAGAAAAGGGGAGGAATGCAAACCCTGGGGTCAGTTAACATGATTTGCAGTGTTTTTGAAGAACACGTTTGGTGACTCCATGTGGGAGTCATTATGCTTTGTATCTGTCTCTGTATCTTCTTAAGGGGTGGACCTGGAATATATTGCACAGCCTGTACACAGATTACAGCCTTCCTACCTTGTAGACAACTTTATTTAAAACCATTTAATTATGTGGCAAACTGTTGTGCAACATCAAAGCTTTTGGTGGGTGAGGGGTGATACTACATGTTAAATTTATTGTCATTTCCTAGAAACTTTGTAAGACTAGCGTTCAAAAGGTCTTTTACGGCCCTACTGGGCATTTCATATGCACTTAAGTTTATCTCTTTTAGGAGCTTAGTGATTGTCACTTGGATAAACTATAAAAAATTCTATAGATGTAGTTCAGTGAGTGGTATTTGCTTGGTCTTTCACTCATACATGCTGTTTTAACACCCTCCCAATAAAAATGTGATGAGGAACAGATTAATAGCAGGATGAAATTGTAATTTTCCCACTAAATTTTTAAGAGCTGGAACTCCATTCTGTTCATCTTTAGGCCCATAGCACTAACCTCAACATTATTTAGTAATTGTACATGGAAATAATGAATGTTAAACAAAGGGAATCTAAGAACTTTTTGTCATTTTAAGTACTTTCTACATGATCAGATATTACTTAAGTATAAACTGCTGTGTAATATCAAAGCTTTTTTTGGGATGAGGGGTAATGCTACATGTTAAATTTATTGTCACTTAAGTAATATTGTAACACTTAAGTAATATATGATCATGTAAAAAGATGATGTAAAAATCATGTAAAGATGACAAAAATTCTTAAATTCTCTTTGGTAACATTCATTATTTCCATACACAATTACTTGGTTTATATCAAATGATCCTACTACAAATTGAGAGTCATCCTAAGAGAAGTTTTCATGTGATTGGGCTTTAGTTTTACCTGGGAAAATGTTTTCATTCTAATAATACAATAATAATCAGATGGAATTCTCAAAATATAACCATTCAACCTAAGTCTACAATAAAATAAAAAGATGTTCCATAAAACAGCCATTGAAAAATCTGGTAGCTCATCAGAATCACTTGGGAAACTTAAAAAAATTCTTCCTGGGCTTCATAATTGATGACTCTGATATACGACTTGTTTTGTAAACTATTGTCATAGCACAGGGAAAGTAAAGGAATAAGTCTTGCAATCAAACTCTTCAAGTCTGAAGCACTTAGTAGAATTCAGGGCCATATACAACAAAATTCCATTATAACAACAACCAAAAAATACAAAGAGAGTGTTATGAAACAAAGCTATTTCCATGTCTCATGCAGCTGGCCCATAGAAACAGTGCCTTATTGATATGATTACAATAAATACTATACAATGAATAAACACGAACATCAAGTGCTTTCTCTTTGAGGCCATATAAGTAATAGCTATTGTTTTATGAAGAAACTAAATTGTATACAGTTTACATTGAAAGCAGGGAGAGCAGAGCAGAACTGATACACTTTTTGAGTTATTTTGAGATATTTATGCAACTGTGTCCTACCATTAAATAGCACATGCTATATATTCCAACCACCTACCAAGAAAATAAAATGAATAATTCAATGGAAATGGAAATGGCTTAAAATTATAAAAGCACCAAGTTAAGTGTATGTTGGAGTCCTCTGTTGCATTCTTCCTAACAAAATTTCATATCAATGACAGTGCACAATATTGAATACCTTGTGAAATTCCTTATCTGGAGATCATACCCAGAGGTGATGTGAGGGGGAGGGTGCTAACGATCCAGGAAAACTTCCTGTGATATTCGGCATTGTTGGTGGTAAATAAAACTTGTTTGCATCCATTTTTGATTCCCACTCTTCTTTCTGGCTCAGATGGTAAAGAATCTGCCTGCAGTGCAGTAGACACAAGAAACATGAGTTCAGTCCCTAGGTCGGGAAGATCCTCTGGAGATTCTTGCCTGGAGAATCCCATGGACAGAGGAGCCTGGCGGGCAACAGTCCATGGGGTCGCAGAGTCAAACACGACTGGGTGACTAACAGTTCCATACTTTCATGTTGCTTTATGTAGTCTACTCTGAATTTTTTTCACTGAATTTCATCTGATGGCCAGAAAGTTTTGTTTTCATCTTAGAAGCAATAACATTCTTCCTATGTGTTAAATATCATGACTACACAACAACATTCCAGCTATTTGGTAACTAAGGGTCAGGAGACCTGTTACATCGCCTCTGCTTTGTTTCTTACTGTCTGTGTTAACTCCTTTTTTAAGACTTTATTTTTAATTGGATGATAATTGCTTTATAGCATTGCGTTGGCCTCTGCCATACATCAGCATGAATAAGCCATAGGGACACATATGTCCCCTCCCTCTTGAACCTCCCTTCTGCTTCCCACCTCCTCCCACCCCTCTAGGTTGTCCCAGAGCACCAGGTTTGAGCTCCCTGCGTCATGCAGGAAACTCCCGCTGGCTATCTGTTTCATGTATGGTAAACGGGATATATGGTATGTTTCAGTGCTACCTCTCTCAACTCATCCCTGCCTTTCCTTCCCCCCGCTGTGTCCGTCAATCCTCTATGTCTGTCTCTTCATTGCTACCTTGCAAATAGATTGATCAGTACCATCTTTCTAGATTCCATATGGAAGTGAAAGTGAAAGTGAAGTCGCTCAGTCGTGTCCGACTCTTTGCGACCCCATGGACTGTAGCCTACCAGGCTCCTCTGTCCATGGGATTTTCCAGGCAATAGTACTGGAGTGGATTGCCATATAAATACATCAATATACAGTATTTGTTTTTCTCTTTCTGACTTATTTCACTCTGTATAATAGGCTCTAGGTTCATCTACCTTAATAGAACTGGGTCATATGTGTTCCTTTCTTTAACAGCTGAGTAATATTCCATTGTATATATGTACCACAACGTATTTATCCACGTGTCAGCTTCTTCATGACATTTAGCTTCTCTGAGGACTAGGCTTCACTTCTGGAGGATGGGGATAATACAGATGCCCCCTTTGCTTCACAAAATTGTTGGGATCAGATAAGAAATCTGTACAATATTCTTTGTAAATCATAAATTAATGAAAACATGTAGGGACCGTTTAGGCTTTACTTTCTTTCTTTACTATGCTGACCTCTATTAAAAATTTTTTTTAAAAATTCTTTAATGCAGGATCTTAGTTTCCCAACCAGGGATTGAACTGCACTCCCTGCAGTGGAAGCATGGCATCTTAATTGCTGGACCAACAGGGAAGTCCCTATATTGACTTCTCTTAAAATCTCTGTATAATTTTTATTTTGCACAGAAATGACTTTTATAATTTTATTTCTAAAAAGAGTGCCTTTTAAGATGTGTTATGTGAAAACCCAGGAAATTAAAAAATAATAATAAATTACCAGAACTTTTTTTTTTTTTCAGAACTTTTAAAGAACCTATATTAACACTGTGATTCTTAGCCTGGATTTTTGACTATCAAGAGTCAAGTGTTTTGGGTTACCTCTGCTTTGTTAGGTCTTGATCTTCAAATGCTAAGGTATAACTTTAAATGATGATACTAACTAAAAAAACCATGCCGAGTTCAAAGAAAAAGAAAATAGCTTTCACGTTCGCCTGGTTTAATCTGAATTCCTGGAATTCTGCTTATTCTGCACCTGTCAAGTGATCACTGGTCCTTTTCGTGAGAATCCAGCATTTAAACGCCTGTTACACGTGGTGTTCTGCATGGAGTAGGCATGTTGTACATTTCTGTTGATTTTATATACATAATTCTCAGCCACTTTTGGCATCCTTCAGAGAAACTCAGGACCCTTCTATTCAGATAGAATTGATCAATATGTTCACACTTTCTCTCCCTTTTTAAACAGCCAGTCCAGTTGTTATGTGAGGATAACATGATGATTATCTTTCTGTTTTCTTTCCCATGACTGTCTTTAACTACAGCAGTGCTTTACTTTCACATGTCAACTCTTATTTCCCAAACTGCCTTGGTTCATTTCTCTCTCTGACACATTTTGTACATCTTTAGGATATTGTTTAGGAAACTCTAGTTGTATAAGGATGTTGATTGCAGAAACAACATTTTTAGTGTATCCATTACAACACCTTTTATATTTTCTCTCTCTAGAACCTCAGCCTGCTGCCTCCTTTGCAATTATCCAAAATATCCTTGAAGTGGCTGTTTACAAATGGGGAGCAAGCGAGAATTCACTTTAAGGTACAGGTGGAAGGATTAAATTATGAAAGAACCAACACCTAAGAACATGGCAGGAATTGGTTAGACAAATTTTGTACTATATTCAGAATAGAAGTTGGGAAGTGAAACCTTTAGCTGGGCAAGGTACTGCTCAGGAATCGAAGTTATGATGCCTTGGGGTTGAACTGATGAATTCAGGAAAAAATGAAAGCCCTGTGAAGATAATCTGAGACACAGAGAAGGCTTGCCTTCATGCTGTTAATACAATGCCCTTCTCCAAACCTGCATGTGCTGTGCTGGGCTTAGTCACTCAGTCGTGTCCGACTCTTTGCGACTGCCTTGGACTGTAGCCCACCAGGTTCCTCTGTCCATGGGGATCCCCTGGGCAAGAATACTGGAGTGGGTTGCCTTGCCTCCTCCCAAATCCCCCTAGTCCTTCTTTATTGGTCAGGAGACGTGCTGTACTGAGCGGGCCTGCCAGCCCCTGGTGCCTGCTTGTGTGTGCCATCAGAGCATCTAATGCTCATGCCTGCTCATCCCTTCCAGGACCCACCAGGCTTTACTGTCTCTGAAACACCTTCAACTCACCCTGACTCCCAAGAAGAGTGAGATCCTTATTCATTTGTTTCCATGTTACTTCGATATCCTCTGTATCATTGCTGGGTGATTTTGTGAGTTTTCTCCACCAGGCTGTGGTCTCCTTGAGGGCAGGTACCATGCCGTGTTTTGCCTTCTGTCTCTGGTCTCTAGCACTGTAGCTGACACCTGTGAAATACTTAATAAATAGAAATGAAAATAAACACACAAGGAAATAAGGGAAAATTGTTGAGCACTTTAAAAATAGCTGGTGTGTTTTTATACTTCCCAAATTATCCTCCTGGGACCAACGAAACCTGTGCCTTAGACCCTATGGCCACCCTGATGGCCTGATGGGATAAAAGATATAAAGGTGCTTAAATTGTGAATTTCATTTTTAAAATGTATTTATTTTTAATATTTATATATTTATTTGACTGCCCCTGGTCTTCGTTGTGGCATGCAGGATCTTTTTCGTTTCAGCCTGTTCTTAATTGCAGCATGTGGGAACTAGTTCCCAGGCCAGGGATCGAACCTGGGCCCCCTATATTGACAGCAGGGAGTCTTAGCCACTGGATCACCAGAGACGCCCCTAAATAGTGAATTTTAATGCAATACTAATGTCCTATCTATCTGTCATCTAGCAACAAAGAAAAAGGACTCATTTTAAACAGAGAAGAGGTGACATTGCTGCCTGGTGGGGGACAGTCACCTCACCTAAGGCCCTTGGTCCCCACATTGCTCCCACCAAAAGATTTAGGGTAAAAGGGAATGGGTGCCCCATGAAAGGATTAGCCCTGATGAAGGACAGTTTTGAGGGTTTGGCTGGTATGGTACAATTTGGGACTTCTGTGGCCTTTTAAGTAAAGCATACCTTTTACTTGGGGGCCCCTGTGATTCTAGAGTCAGAACAGTGTCTCTGGCAAGAGTCAGAAGTTGAGTTTTTTAGGGCTGATTCTCAGGCAGAAGTTAAACATAGGAGAGTAGTGTTTCTGTCCCTCTCACAAGGGCAGAAACAGCGATGAGAGATTGGGGCCGATTCCCTGTCCAAGGTCACAGGGTGTAATTGGGAGTGTGTCTCATATGCCCAAGCATGGTGTTTAGTTGTATTAACAATGTCTGCCTCCTCTTTGGAGGTGACCGCCCATCACGTTTGGTGGTTTCACCAGGATGCTCCTCTGCGGCCTGCACGGTGCTGCCCTGGGTCCCTCAGAGGCCCCTCCGAGGTGCGGCCAGGTGCCCTCTGCACTGGATGGCACAGCACCTCCTAGCTGGGGCCCTAGCTTCCTTCCTTAGGACCTGATCTTTTGAAAACTCGGCATTCTCATCTGTACAGTGGGGTTAACAGTGATGGCTAGTGGGGTTATGCATGCATGCTCAATCGCTCAGTCGTGTCCAACTCTTTGCGACCCCATGGACTGTAGGTTTCCAGTTTCCTCTGTCCATGGGATTTTCCAGGCAAGAATACTGGAGTGGGTTGAGTAATTGAGATAAGAGCATACAGAGCATTTAGTATTGTGCCCAGAACCAAAAGCAAACAATAAATAACAGTGTTAACTATTATAAATAGTAGCTGTCCACTCTGGGCACTGGGCACGGGCACTGGGATGCCTGTGACCTTGGGGGCTATCAAAGGTTAGGTGTGGGCCATATTGTCCATGAACAGTATTCTGGCTGGGCATGCCCCCAGTTAGTAGCATGGACCCAGAGAGGAGGCTCGATGCAGTTTTATATTAAATCCCAAGGGGCAGTGAACATTCTCTTTGCTCTTAATACTTCATATGGAACTCTTGAGAGTTCTCCAGTTGTTTCCCATTAGTCACAGGCTCACCAGTTCTCACCTGGAACTGATCCCATGATGAATCTGGAAAAGAGCGAGGGCTCAATCTTGCCAGTGGCTCGGGGCTATTAACCAGGCCTGAAGTGGTGCCATTTCTCTAAATCCCTGGATATATGACAGATCTTGCTTCATTTCTTTGCTCACGAGTGAAGTTCTGGATAAGAAACCAAAACAGAGTTAGCTCTTTGGAAATTCCTGGCAGTGAACCCTAACCCCTGCAGAGAGGTGGTGCCCATGAGCAAAGTGGGCTGAAAGAGTTGGATGCTTCCTGCTATTTTGGGCAGGAAGGCAGGAAATAGTCCTGATTTACAATAATTATGGGCAACAGGGCCAGGAATAAAGCAGGGCTTCTATGAAAACAAGCTGTTCTCAATACGGTATGCTGAGCCACTAGCAATGTGCACAGAATTTTGACTCGGTCTCTCTTTGTCTCCGTGGCCAGCCATCCAGTAGCCATGTATTTATTAATGTGAATTATAATAAGAGGTTGATAACTCTTTAATTACCAATATTTTGTGTTAAAACCTATTAACATAAAACAGAAGGAGCAGAAAATCTGAAAAAAAAAATCACATTAAAGAGTCTACCGTATTAAATGACTGGGACACTTTTCTCTGTCTGATGTCTACTCAAGAGACCCAGAAGCCTTTTGGACAGTTCAGATCAATATCTGGCTAAGTCAGAAAAAAGAAAATCTAAAGCATATTTACTCAGCTAATGAATACAGTGTTTGGGATTAGTTCAATCAAAATTTGAATTAACACCAATCTCAGGATTTTCAAAAATTCAAGATTAGAAACAATAATGTTTTTATATTGAAGAATTATTTTTCTGTACTCTTCAAGTGGCCCAGGGACCTATTTTTTGTTCATTCTTGCTCCTTAATCCTTGACTTAGGGATTTCATGTTGAAACCGTACAGAATAGTTGCTTGTGACAGTTCTTTGCTGCCTGCCATGTGAGATACCTGTGTCGTGAGCCTAACAGGAAACAGACCCAGGCAAGCTTGGATGGACAGGAAACAAACTCTTCCGCATCCGAGCCCAGCAGAGGGAAGCTTCCCACCCCACAGCATCCTCCTGACCTAATGTATCCGTCCTCTGGGATCTGTTCTATCCAACCCTTCAGTTTCCCTCTCCAGTGTTTGCTATTCTGCTCCGAATACCAGGAGGCTGACCTTTATAGGAAATATCAACAGATTCTTTGCCATCTGGCTTTTGGTTGGCTTTGGTCAGTGGAGGCACAGTCAAGAGATCACAGAGGAGTGACCAGGGCTGTTTCCTGAGTGTGCAGAGGTTGGTCCTTTGGGGCCATGGTCTCCTACACTTTGAGCTCTCCCGAGGTTCTAACAATGATTCCTTCCACTTTCCACCTCAGATAGAAAGGTGGTGACACCTTCTTGTTGCTCACTTAAGGATGTTTCAACACCTTCTCTTGATTTCACTTTGTGGCCCCATGACTGTAATCCACCAGGCTCCTCTGCCCATGAAATTTTCCAGGCATGCTGGTGTGGGGTGCCATTTCCTACTGCAGGGGATATTCCTGACCCAGAGATTGAACTCAATCTCTTGCATTTTCTGCATTGGCAGGCATGTTCTTTACCATTAGTGCCACCTGGGATGCCCCCTAACTACTCTTACATTATTGTAACTAATACGTTCGTTAAACTCTCCTCAGTAAATCCACGTGAATGTGCCATCTGCTTCATATGAGACCCCTTTCTGTACTGCTGCGTGAAACCTCCCTTCCAGAGGGACTGGTTTCAGTTCAGTTCAGTTCAGTTCAGTCGCTCAGTCGTGTCCGACTATTTGCGGCCCCATGGATCGCAGCACGCCAGGCCTCCCTGTCCATCACCAACTCCCGGAGTTCACTCAGACTCACGTCCATCAAGTCAGTGATGCCATCCAGCCATCTCATCTTCTGTCGTCCCCTTCTCCTCCTGCCCCCAATCCCTCCCAGCATCAGAGTCTTTTCCAATGAGTCAACTCTTCGCATGAGGTGGCCAAAGTACTGGAGTTTCAGCTTTAGCATCATTCCTTCCAAAGAAATCCCAGAGCTGACCTCCTTCAGAATGGACTGGTTGGATCTCTTTGCAGTCCAAGGGACTCTCAAGAATCTTCTCCAACACCACAGTTCAAAAGCATCAATTCTTCGGCGCTCAGCCTTCTTCACAGTCCGACTCTCACATCCATACATGACCACAGGAAAAACCATAGCCTTGACTAGACGAACATTTGTTGGCAAAGTAATGTCTCTGCTTTTGAATATGCTATCTAGGTTGGTCCTAACTTTCCTTCCAAGGAGTAAGAGTCTTTTAATTTTGTGGCTGCAGTCACCATCTGCAGTGATTTTGGAGCCCATGTGTCTTAAATATCCTCTACAGCATTTCCACTTCCATGTAAATTTCCAAGTCCCTCCATAATGCAGAACCAAACCTAAGCCAAACTTAACCATGCTTGCCTGACCGGCCACTATAGAGGAAACTGGTGGCACAGATTCTTTGGGGAAAAAATGATCATATGTTATTTTATAACATGCTTTATTAGAAAGTATTATTTAACATTATTTACTTGGCCTTGACTTATGGAAGGTTCTTTGGGCCAAGTCCATTTCCTTCAGTTCTATACATTTCCCCATGATGTCAACCTCTTTGTCATGCACAATGGAAGAGATATCTGCTGATTAAAATCAGTAATTGGGATACTTTGTCAATTGTTGGTGCAGTCAAGTAAGCATGAAATAGTTCCATAGCCACACTGTGACAAACTTCTGAGGCTGCAACAGACACAACCAAACTAGGACTTCTGAGGCTATCAGTCTGCCCCAATCTTCAGGGTCTGATGGAGACCAGGAATGTTGGGAGCAGCTCACATACCTAGAAAAATAATCACGTCTCTGTGTCTCACTGGTGTGCAATTATGAGCTAAGTGGTGTGGTGCCTGGTGTTGTTAAGCCAGAACTTGTACAAAGTGCCCTCTGTTTCAGCAAGCTTCAACTTAGCCACTGTGAAATCAGAAACCCCCCGCCCACCTTTCTGCTGCTGCTGCTGCTAAGTCGCTTCAGTCATGTCTGACTCTGTGCGACCCCATAGACAGCAGCCTACCAGGCTCCCCCGTCCCTGGGATTCTCCAGGCAAGAGCACTGGAGTGGGTTGCCATTTCCTTCTCCAATGTATGCAAGTTAAAAGTGATAGTGAAGTTGCTCAGTCGTGTCCGACTCTTAGTGACCCCATGGACTGCAGCCTACCAGGCTCCTCCATCCATGGGATGTTCCAGGCAAGAGTACTGGAGTGGGGTGCCATTGCCTTCTCCGACCTTACTGCTACTGCAGCAATATTCAAATGATTGGCTACAAATACATAGGGTGAGTTTGATGCTGCTGTTGTAAATCAGTAGCATGTGTAAGAATATGTTCACTGGAGAGACAAGTAATATCAAAGTGATCTCTTGGCATCAGGCAATAGATAGAGAGGTGAGCTCCAAAACCAAACTGTCCCCATTCTTCTACATCCCTCCACTAGGGGTCTCTGTTCCTTCAATGCATCTCTTCCCGTGCCAGTTTTACTATTGAAATATTTGTGTTTTAATATTTGAATTTTTGCTTTTGTTCGAATTTCCCCAGAATTAGGGTATTTCAATATTTTACATCTCAAAAGTTTTCTTGATTGCTTATGAAAGTATTTTATTATGATCCTTATTCAAAGTGATGATAATGACAATATGGCTTTCAGTTTATCAGGTGGCTTCACATGCATATATTTATCTCATGTAGTACCATTCTATCTAAAATTGAGAGAACAGATTGTTTTTATATTTAATACGTGAAGAGATTTTTCTATTTATACCTCAAGATCTCATGATTTGCTCTTGATTTTTCAGTAAGTGACTGAGAACTCTGAGACCAGCAGAAACAAGGTCTTCTGATTAACAGCTATTGCCTTTCTGTTGCATCATACTGCCTACATATTTGAATCTCATGCACTAATCACTCACGGTACAAGTGATCCTCAAATGGAAAAGAAAAGAGGGAGACGCTGAGCCAGCTTATTAGTACCCTAGTTTGGTGCAAGTTCCTCCACTAGCTGTTCCACAGGTTTCTGGAGGGCATCTGGTGTGGCTGTTTGCCCTGGAGGAGTGGAAAGCATCATTACAGAGAAGGCTGGCCAATACAAATAATATGGGAGCCAGTATGTAATCTTAATTTTTCTTGTGATCACATTAAAAAGTTAACAAGAAATGGGTATGATTAATTTTAATAATACATTTTATTTAATCCACTGTATACAAAATATCATTTCACCATATGCTCAATATAAAATGAATTAGATAATTTTTATTCATTTTTTTCATACTATTTTTGAAGTTCAGTGTGTATTTTACACTTGTAGCCCATCATAATTTATACTAGTCACATTTCAAACATTCCCCTCGGATGCATGGCTGTTTTATTGAACAGTGGGGCTCTAAGGTAATGGGAAGTGGCCCCCTTATCTGGTGGCATGAAGATGTACATACAGAGTGGACATCCCTGTCCTTGGTGTTGCAGCAGCACTACAGTGATGTCTGTTTTGAAAATGTCAGAAGTATAGTCAGGAGTATTCGTGCTGAAGGCCAACCAATAAGGGAAGACAGTTTTGAATAACAACTACTAGACTGTAAGCTCTGTCTACAAGTCTGAGCTTGTCTTATTCATTGCTCCATTTTTTTTTTTTTTTTGGAAAATAAGTTTTAATATAATTTTTTGAAAAGTATATATGCATGTATTTGAAAAGGATCAAATAGTTATACAACTTACTAATAGAGGTCCTGTCCCACCCTAGACACTGTCTTTTTAAAGGCGATGGCTTGCAACTTTTTTTTAAATTTTATTTTATTTTTAAACTTTACATAATTGTATTAGTTTTGCCAAATATCAAAATGAATCCACCACAGGTATACATGTGTTCCCCATCCTGAACCCTCCCCCCTCCTCCCTCCCCATACCATCCCTCTGGGTCGTCCCAGTGCACTAGCCCCAAGCATCCAGTATCATGCATCGAACCTGGACTGGCATCTTGTTTCATACATGATATTTTACATGTTTCAATGCCATTCTCCCAAATCTTCCCACCCTTTCCCTCTCCCATAGAGTCCATAAGACTGTTCTATACATCAGTGTCTCTTTTGCTGTCTCGTACACAGGGTTATTGTTACCATCTTTCTAAATTCCATATATATGCATTAT
>NW_011495080.1:487123-490014 GCF_000754665.1 Bison bison bison
TATATGCATTATTATACTGTATTGGTGTTTTTCCTTCTGGCTTACTTCACTCTGTATAATAGGCTCCAGTTTCATCCACCTCATTAGAACTGATTCAAATGTTTTCTTTTTAATGGCTGAGTAATACTCCATTGTGTATATGTACCATAGCTTTCTTATCCATTCATCTGCTGATGGACATCTAGGTTGCTTCCATGTCCTGGCTATTATAAACAGTGCTGCGATGAACACTGGGGACACGTGTCTCTTTCCCTTCTGGTTTCCTCAGTGTGTATGCCCAGCAGTGGGATTGCTGGGTCATAAGGCAGTTCTATTTCCAGTTTTTTAAGGAATCTCCACACTGTTCTCCATAGGGGCTGTACTAGTTTGCATTCCCACCAACAGTGTAAGAGGGTTCCCTTTTCTCCACACCCTCTCCAGCATTTATTGCTTGAAGACTTTTGGATCTCAGCCATTCTGACTGGTGTGAAATGGTACCTCATAGTGGTTTTGATTTGCATTTCTCTGATAATGAGTGATATTGAGCATCTTTTCATGTGTTTGTTAGCGCTCTGTATGTCTTCTTTGGAGAAATGTCTGTTTAGTTCTTTGGCCCATTTTTTGATTGGGTCATTTATTTTTCTGGAGTTGAGCTGTAGGAGTTGCTTGTATATTTTTGAGATTAGTTGTTTGTCAGTTGCTTCATTTGCTATTATTTTCTCCCATTCTGAAGGCTGCCTTTTCACCTTGCTAATAGTTTCCTTTGATGTGCAGAAGCTTTTAAGTTTAATTAGGTCCCATTTGTTTATTTTTGCTTTTATTTCCAATATTCTGGGAGGTGGGTCATAGAGGATCCTGCTGTGATGTATGTCAGAGAGTGTTTTGCCTATGTTCTCCTCTAGGAGTTTTATAGTTTCTGGTCTTACGTTTAGATCTTTAGTCCATTTTGAGTTTATTTTTGTGTATGGTGTTAGAAAGTGTTCTAGTTTCATTCTTTTACAAGTGGTTGACCAGTTTTCCCAGCACTTGTTAAAGAGATTGTCTTTTCGCCATTGTATATTCTTGCCTCCTTTGTCAAAGATAAGGTGTCCATATGTGCGTGGATTTATCTCTGGGCTTTCTATTTTGTTCCATTGATCAATATTTCTGTCTTTGTGCTAGTACCATACTGTCTTGATAACTGTGGCTTTGTAGTAGAGCCTGAAGTCAGGTAGGTTGATTCCTCCAGTTCCATTCTTCTTTCTCAAGATAGCTTTGGCTATTCGAGGTTTTTTGTATTTCCATACAAATTGTGAAATTATTTGTTCTAGCTCTGTGAAGAATACTGTTGGTAGCTTGATAGGGATTGCATTGAATCTATAAATTGCTTTGGGTAGTATACTCATTTTCACTATATTGATTCTTCCAATCCATGAACATGGTATATTTCTCCATCTATTAGTGTCCTCTTTGATTTCTTTCACCAGTGTTTTATAGTTTTCTATATATAGGTCTTTAGTTTCTTTAGGTAGATATATTCCTAAGTATTTTATTCTTTCCGTTGCAATGGTGAATGGAATTGCTTCCTTAATTTCTCTTTCTGTTTTCTCATTATTAGTGTATAGGAATGCAAGGGATTTCCGTGTGTTGATTTTATATCCTGCAACTTTACTATACCTATGGATAGATCAACTAAACAGAAAATTAACAAGGAAACACAAACTTTAAACGATACAATAGACCAGTTAGACCTAATTGATATCTATAGGACATTTCATCCCAAAACAATGAATTTCACCTTTTTCTCAAGCGCACATGGAACCTTCTCCAGGATAGATCACATCCTGGGCCATAAAGCTAGCCTTGGTAAATACAAAAAAATAGAAATCATTCCAAGCATCTTTTCTGACCACAATGCAGTAAGATTAGATCTCAACTACAGGAGAAAAACTATTAAAAATTCCAACATATGGAGGCTGAACAACACACTGCTGAATAACCAACAAATCACAGAAGAAATCAAGAAAGAAATCAAAATTTGCATAGAAACGAATGAAAATGAAAACACAACAACCCAAAACCTGTGGGACATGGTAAAAGCAGTCCTAAGGGGAAAGTTCAGAGCAATACAGGCATACCTCAGGAAACAAGAAAAAAAGTCAAATAAATAACCTAACTCTACACCTAAAGCAACTAGAAAAGGAAGAAATGAAGAACCCCAGGGTTAGTAGAAGGAAAGAAATCTTAAAAATTAGAAGCAAGAAATAAATGACAAAAGAAACAAAAGAGACCATAGCAAAAATCAACAAAGCCAAAAGCTGGTTCTTTGAAAGGATAAATAAAATTGACAAACCATTAGCCAGACTCATCAAGAAACAAAGGGAGAAAAATCAAATCAATAAAATTAGAAATGAAAATGGAGAGATCACAACAGACAACACAGAAATACAAAGGATCATAAGAGACTACTATCAACGATTATATGCCAGTAAAATGGACAACGTGGAAGAAATGGACAAATTCTTAGAAAAGTACAACTTTCCAAAACTGGACCAGGAAGAAATAGAAAATCTTAACAGACCCATCACAAGCACGGAAATAGAAACTGTAATCAAAAATCTTCCAGCAAACAAAAGCCCAGGTCCAGATGGCTTCACAGCTGAATTCTACCAAAAATTTAGAGAAGAGCTAACACCTATCCTGCTCAAACTCTTCCAGAAAATTGCAGAGGAAGGTAAACTTCCAAACTCATTCTATGAGGCCACCATCACCCTAATACCAAAACCTGACAAAGATCCCACAAAAAAAGAAAACTACAGGCCAATATCACTGATGAACATAGATGCAAAAATCCTTAACAAAATTCTAGCAATCAGAATCCAACAACACATTAAAAAGATCATACACCATGACCAAGTGGGCTTTATCCCAGG
>NW_011495080.1:490373-494842 GCF_000754665.1 Bison bison bison
GAAAGCATTTCCTCTAAAGTCAGGAACAAGACAAGGGTGCCCACTTTCACCATTACTATTGAACATAGTCTTGGAAGTTTTGGCCACAGCAATCAGAGCAGAAAAAGAAATAAAAGGAATCCAAATTGGAAAAGAAGAAGTAAAACTCTCACTGTTTGCAGATGACATGATCCTCTACATAGAAAACCCTAAAGACTCCACTAGAAAATTACTAGAACTAATCATTGCTCCATTTTTAATGACTAGTCCACTGCCCAATTTGTCAGTAAATGAGTCCTCGATGGAATGAATCAGATAACTCTGAGATATTTTTTACGTTCCTTTTTGTTCATACTAAGTCTTCAAAGTCTGGCCCGTATTATACATTTACTGCATATCTCAGTTCAGACCACCCACAGTTCATCCACTCAGTGGCTATTGTATTAGACAGGAGAGGTATGGACTGTTGGGATATTTCACTGACTCAGTTACCTACTGATGACCCAGAGAAAGTTAATTTTTTTCTGTTTTTTGTTTGCCAGACTCTCTGTAAGCATACGTTCCTATTTAAAATTACAAATTGCCTTATAATAGAGGAAACAGTAACCAAGATACATGACATTCACATCCAGTCCTCCACCTACTTGATGAAAACAATTACTATCACCTTCATTAGGAATTGAAGCAGTTTGGCTAATGGAAATAGGATATGTTTTTATTTGTCTCCTCACCTTCCCCAAGATGTACAAATATGCAATACCACAGGGACACATAATTAAAAGCACTGAGGAGAGGTTAAAGACACAATAGATAATGAGCTTTTCAGTAACTGCTGCTTGGTCTGTTTTCTGGTGGCTGGGGCAGAAGGCAGAGAAACTTCCTAACTGGCCAAACTCTTTTGGTGGGGCAAGAGATGTTCTGATTGGGAGCAAGTGAGCCTCATTTGCCTTCTGACCAGACACTTAGATTGCCAGGTAAAGCAGCCAGGGACGAATTTTTTTTTGAAAAGGAACATAAATGTTTAGGACCAAGACTGTTCCACTTTGTGCAACACAATGCAGACTGTGCCCTGCTGAGGACTTGAATTCAGCTGTAGGGAGAAAAGCAATGTGAAATTTTGTACCAGGACACTTTATGGGCCCTCAGCAGCCCACTTTAGGACTTAAGCAGCCATGTTCAGAACTCAAACTATGGCTGGAAGGAAGAACTCCACCAGGCTCAGCTATAAAAAAGTAACGACAGAAGGACAATTTAAAAAAATGTCAGGGATAGTGCTAGTCACTCAGTCATGTCTGACTCTTTGTGACCTCAGGGACTGTAGCCCACCAGGATGCTCTGTCCATGGGATTCTCCAGGAAAGAATACTGGAGTGGGCCATGGGTTGCCATTTCTCCAGGGGATCTTCCCAACCCAGGGATCGAACCCAGGTTTCCTGCATTGCAAGTGTATTCTTTACCATCTGAGCCGCAAGGGAGCTAATTCCTAAAATGTGGACGTCCTTACATACCTGAAATTGGTCTAAATATGAATGCTATTTCTTTCTAGGAAATGAAACAAAAAAGCAACCAAATTGTGAGTACATATACAACAACAGACTTGAGATATACTTACTATGCTCTGTGAACATTTTTTTCTTGGGTGGTATGCCAAAACTTTTCTTTTGCACATTCTAGACATTTTATTGTTTATCTGAAAATGCCAAGATGAAAGCCCTTTAAAAATTACAGCCACAATATCATTATCACATCTGTTGAAAATAGCATTTAACATTTACTGTTCTACCCTTTCTTAACATGATATCTATTTCCATAATAAATTGTTCAGTTGAAAAAGTAAGATCAATTGCCACCTTCATGGTGCTGTGCATTGTAGAATCATGCAATGCTCCACTTCCCAAGATAGCATATTTCTATCTTCCCTCAGAAGAAAGTGAAGAAGAACTAAATAGCCTCTTGATGAAAGTCAAAGAGCAGAGTGAAGAAGTTGGCTTAAAACTGAACATTCAAAAAACTAAGATAATGGCATCCAGTTCCATCATTTCATGGCAAATAGATGGGGAAACAATGGAACCAGTGACAGACTTTATTTTCTTGGGCTCCAAAATCACTGCAGGTGGTGACTGCCCCCATGAAATTAAAAGACACTTGCTCCTTGGAAGAAAAGCTATGACCAACCTAGACAGCATATTAAAAAGCAGAGACATTACTTTGCTGACAAAGGTCCATCTAGTCAAAGCTATGTTTTTTCCAGTGGTCATGTATGAATGTGAGAGTTGGACTATAAAGAAAGCTGAGTGCCAAAGAACTGATGTTTTTGAACTGTGGTGTTAGAGAAGATTGTTGAGAGTCCTTTGGACTGCAAGGAGATCAAACCAGTCAATCCTATAGGAAACCAGTCCTGAATATTCCTTGGAAGGACTGATGCTGAAGCTGAAACTCCAGTGCTTTGGCCACCTGATGCGAAGAGCCAGCTCATTGGAAAAGACCCTGATGCTGGGAAAGATTGAAGGCAGGAGGAGGAGGGGATGACAGAGGATAAGATAGTTGGATGGCATCATTGACTCAATGGACATGAGTTCGAGCAAACTCTGGGAGCTGGTGATGAACAGTGAAGCCTGGCGTGTTGCAGTCCATGGGGTCACAAAGAGTTGGACACAACTGAGAGACTGAACTGATCTTCCCTGAGCACCCCAGCAACCCGCTCAACTAATTCCACCCTTGATTATTAGCATTTCAAGTATGCTGGCCCAGAAACTTTATCAAGTGTATGATGCATGGCTTGTAAAGGTATTTAGGGGTGCTTGCATTTTGCTTTTTCCCCAGTAAGTAGTTTTACTGCCTGGGAGGTGAAAAATGCCTGCCTCATATCATCACAAATCAGTTTCAATGATTATTTCTAGTACCATGACTCAGAAAGTAGGAGCTGGTTCTTCATCATCTATTTATGGATTCTCCTTTTTCTCTCTTACCTCTTGACTAAGGTGTGAAGCAGTTTTAGGTCTAAACAAACTCTGTTGTTGAGCCTCTCATGAGCCTCTCATGAGACCCTGGTTATGTTAGCTCACTTATAGAACCAGGAATAGCTCCAGAAAAGGAACGCTTCCCTGAGAGTCAAGAGTAGGGTAGCCAGTCTGAGGCCTGTGGGCTGCAGGATGGGCTGTGCTGCTTGAATTTCCCAGATACAAAGGCACATGGCGGGTGAATGACATTAGGTCCCTAGAGGAGGATGCCAAGCAACATAATCCTGATAAGAATGGGCAATTGAAACCCTGGCCAAGTTACACCTACTTTTCAAGTGTGTCAAAAGAACTCATGGACATTTTTACCCACTGCCTTTGGCTGGAAATTTATAGATTCCAGCAAATCTGATTGGAAACGCCATTGAAAAAGAGCCAGATATTTTCACTGACCATAAAAGAGAAAATAAAGGAAGGAAATTCCTTTCAACTCACTTCAGCTGGAGTCTTGAGAAAGCGTCAGTCTCTTCCTTTGCTCAGAGTGCCTGACTAGGTTAAGGATGTTCTTGGGAGAGTTAATTGACATTTGTGACTCCAGGCAAAACTGGGCGTCTGGAATAGTCAGGGATTTGGAGGCAGTGGTAGATGCTGAGTTTGTGACATTGGTGCCCCCGGCTACATTAACGGGAACGAGGAGTGATCTGTTAGAGAGCCTCGGTCCATATTTAATTCTCAAGCTTCATTTGGCTCTTTGGATATTTAATAGTAACTGTGTTACTTTGACCTAAATAAAATCCCTTGTGATTATACAGTGGAAGTGAGAAGTAGATTTAAGGGACTAGATCTGATAGACAGAGTGCCTGATGAACTATGGATGGAGGTTCGTGACATTGTACAGGAGACAGGGATCAAGACCATCCCCATGGAAAAGAAATGCAAAAAAGCAAAATGGCTGCCTGGGGAGGCCTTACAAATAGCTGCGAAAAGAAGAGAAGTGAAAAGCAAAGGAGAAAAGGAAAGATAAAAGCATCTGAATGCAGAGTTCCAAAGAATAGCAAGGAGAGATAAGAAAGCCTTCCTCAACGATCAATGCAAAGAAATAGAGGAAAACAGCAAAATGGGAAAGACTAGAGATCTCTTCAAGAAAATTAGAGATACTAAGGGAACATTAGAAAATTAGAGATACTAAGGGCTCGATAAAGGACAGAAATGGTATGGACCTTACAGAAGCAGAAGATATTAAGAAGAGGTGGCAAGAATACACAGAAGAACTGTACAAAAAAGATCTTCATGATCACGATAATCACTATGGTGTGGTCACTGACCTAGAGCCAGACATCCTGGAATGTGAAGTCAAGTGGGCCTTAGAAAGCATCACTACGAACAAAGCTAGTGGAGGTGATGGAATTCCAGTTGAGCTATTTCAAATCCTGAAAGATAATGCTGTGAAAGTGCTGCACTCAATATGCCAGCAAATTTGGAAAACTCAGCAGTGGTCACAGGACTGGAAAAGGTCAGTTTTCATTCCAATCCC
>NW_011495080.1:495192-495678 GCF_000754665.1 Bison bison bison
GATACTGTCACCCTGCTTATTTAACTTCTATGCAGAGTACATCATGAGAAACACTGGGCTGGGAGAAGCACAAGCTGGAATCAAGATTGCTGGGAGAAATATAAATAACCTCAGATATGCAGATGATACCACCCTTATGGCAGAAAGTGAAGAGGAACTCAAAAGCCTCTTGATGAAAGTGAAAGAGGAGAGTGAAAAAGTTGGCTTAAAGCTCAACATTCAGAAAAAGAAGATCATGGCATCTGGTCCCATCACTTCATGGGAAATAGTTGTGGAAACAGTGTCAGACTATTTTTGTGGGCTTCAAAATCACTGCAGATGGTGATTGCAGCCATGAAATTAAAAGATGCTTACTCCTTGGAAGGAAAGTTATGACCAACCTAGATAGCATATTGAAAAGCAGAGATATTACCTTGCCAACAAAGGTCCATCTAGTCAAGGCTATGGTTTTTCCAGTGGTCATGTATGGATGTGAGTGTTAGACTG
>NW_011495080.1:495778-498758 GCF_000754665.1 Bison bison bison
TAGCATATTGAAAAGCAGAGATATTACCTTGCCAACAAAGGTCCATCTAGTCAAGGCTATGGTTTTTCCAGTGGTCATGTATGGATGTGAGTGTTAGACTGTGAAGAAAGCTGAGCGCTGAAGAATTGATGCTTTTGAACTGTGGTGTTGGAGAAGACTCTTGAGAGTCCCTTGGACTGCAAGGAGATCCAACCAGTCCATCCTAAAGGAGATCAGTTCTGGGTGTTCATTGGAAGGATTGATGCTGAAGCTCAGACTCCAATACTTTGACCACCTCATGCGAAGAGTTGACTCATTGGAAGACTGATGCTGGGAGGGATTGGGGGCAGGAGGAGAAGGGGACAACAAAGGATGAGATGGCTGGATGGCATCACTGACTCAATGGACATGAGTTTGAGTAAACTCCAGGAGTTGGTGATGGACAGGGAGGCCTGGTGTGCTGCGATTCATGGGGTCCCAAAGAGTCAGATATGACTGAGCAACTGAACTGAACTGAACTGATGTTACTTGGATGTGACTAGGCTGAGTTTGGATCAAATTATTTTGTAAAATGGATTCACTTTAGTGTATTTTTTGAGTGGCAAAAATACACTAAATAATATACAATACTTATAAGGATTGCAGAAAATTTAGAAAGCATTAAAAGAAAATTAAAATGACTTATATCACTTCCCTAGTAGCTCACATGGTAAAGCATCATTTGCAATGCGGGAGACCCAGGCTTGATCCCTGGGTCAGGAAAATCCCCTGGAGAAGGAAATGGCAACTGACTCCAGTATTCTTGCCTGGGAAATCCCATGGACAGATATGCCTGGTGGGCTGTAGTTCATGGGGTCGCAAGAGAGTTGGACACAACTTAGGGACTAAACAACAGTATATCCCACAGGACCCTAAAAATGTGGTATATTGTATGTGTGTGTGCATTTGTAGTTTTTTTATTAAATGGGGTTGTAGTGTATAAATTGAGTCAACAACTTCTCATGTAAATAGATGTCACAAATTTTCATGTGGATAGTGATAGATCACATGTAATGGGCACATAGAATTCCATTTTATAGCTACATTTAATGGATCCATATTGGTGCTGGTGGTTTAGTCGCTAAGTCATGTCCAATTCTGCAACTCCGTGGACTGTAGCCCACCAGACTCCTCTGTCCATGGGATTTCCCAGGCAAAAATACTGGAGTGGGTTGTCATTTCCTTCTCCAGAGTATCTTCCCGACTTAGGGATCAAACCCAGGTCTCCTGTATTGCAGGCAGATTCTTTACTGACTGAGTGACCAAGAAAGCCATTAGTAGATCTGATTTCTAGAAAGCTAGGAGATCCCATTACTGAGGTTCTAATTTCATAGTGACAGTCATGTTAACCTCCTCTTATCAGTCCTAAGAAGACAGCCATAGAAATCAGATATACAAAATTTGTGTTTCTGCCAAGAGCTATATGAATTGGGCAAGCTGCTTAGCCTCTTTGATTCTGTTTTTGCTACCTGTAAAATGGTAATGATGCTACCTGTTTTGCAAAGTTGTTGTGACTATCAAATAAGATATGTGTACAAAGCTTTGGTATAACACCTGCATTTAAGTGCAAAATAAATAATAATCTCAACTTGTTTCAGTGAGGAAAAAAGCAAAAGAAAGTGCAGATTTACATTATTTTCTTTCAAACTAAATCCACCATCCAGCAGAAGGGCTGATTGTGCTGTTTTTCTATTGTTAACTAAAAGTGATATCCTATAATAATATCAGTATTAATGAATATATTACATTAATTAGTTTTCTTGAGAGATGATAGGTCTAAATTTTTCAAATTGCAATGGAAATTTTGTTTTCCTCAAATAAATGTGTTTTCCATCTCTATGCTAATATTTATGCTTGATTTTTAGGTCACTAAGTTGAATGTATTGATTTTCATTGGAGACCCATAGAATGAGGTGAAATATCCTCTAGTGTATAAACAATAATTACAAATCATACTTAACATATAAAATGAACTGGGAGGTGAGAAGCAACCCTGAGAGTGAAGCCAGGCAGAGCCTCTGAGTTACTCCCATTTTTCTAGGAAATATTTGGCCAGGAAGATAGTGCTATAAGGGGATTCCCTGGTGGCTCAGATGATAAAGAGTCTGCCTACAATGTGGGAGACCCTGGTTTGATCCCTGGGTCGGGATGATCTGCTGGAGAAGGAAATGGCAACCCACTCCAGTATTCTTGCCTGGAGAATCCCATGGATGAAGGAGCCTGGCAGGCTACAGTCCATTGAGTCACAAAGAGTCAGACACGACTGAGCAATTTCTCTTTCTTTTCTTTCTTTCTTCTCTAGTGCTATAAAACCAAGTCATAACTTTGTTGCTTCATAAAATTCCCGAATGTATTCAAAAACATAGCTTACTTTTCTTGGCAAATTGTTCCCCAGTTAGAGCAATAGATTGCTTACCTGGGTAAAGAGTTTGCTTATCAAACAGCAGTTCACTTATCAAGACACTTTACAACCTTTGTTTCACGAAAACTTTATATCATGAACTTTGCTCAATCCTAGTAAATTCCTTGGGCTTCTCAGGAATTGTTAGTGGTAAAGAATCCACATGCCAATGCAGGAGACATAAGAGACATGGGTTCAATCCCTGGGTCCTGTGGTCAAGGTTATATCTTCCTTACTGTAGTAGGTTTAGTACAATTAGCTTTTCTTAGTTAACAAATTTTTCTGGTTGGTCTTTTGTGAGTAGAGTCTATAGGTAATAATAATTATGATATGCACCACTTATAATTTGGAAAAAATGTATTAAAGAAAAGAAATCATCTAGTAAATAGGTCTCCCTGGCTTCACAGTGGACCATGTGGTAAGCATTTTGAGAAACACATACATTATATAACTTTTAATTCCATAGGACACTTTGTCATACTGAGCAAAGGAGCTGCATTTACATTTTCATGAAAACTTTCAAGTTTTAATTTAATTTTGTTATGGATAAGGGTCATATTT
>NW_011495080.1:498858-528403 GCF_000754665.1 Bison bison bison
CAATATATATATATATATTTTTTTTTTTTTTTTTTACTATGTCCACAGAGTCTTATACATTACAACACTAAATAAATTCTAGTTGATGGATTAGGAGCTGAAGGATCAATTTAAAGTCACTCCTCTTTAAAATTCTCTGAGAAACAAAATATACATTTTGTTTGTACTTAGATCACATCCCAAGCAGAAAAGAACTCCATGTCAACCCCAAAATAGCCGATAAGCTTTACATTTGGTAATTCATAAATCCCTCTTTATAAGTCCTCTGGAAACAGTAGTTATTTAAAGGAAGCACTGTAAGTAGAAGTTAACAGTGAAATTGTTCACAAATTATGATTGTGGAATGTCAAGAGAGGATAGAGAAAAACTTACTGGCAGATCAGCAACTATTATACCATATAGGGAACAAGTCTTGTTTATTCAGCATGCTCCTTTGTCAACACACCACTAGAATAAGATTCAAGCTATGCAGTAGGATTGCTGATGATTTCTTGTCTTGAAACATGGTTGAGACATATTATATAATAATTAATTAAGATTAAGATCAAGCTAACTTCTTATCTGGCTTCACTACTAACTAGCTATGTGGTTTGGGGTAAGTTATGCAATCGATTAAATCTTCAATTTCATAGTCTATTAACTGCAGATTAACAGTGCCTGCCATAGTTTATCCCACAGTGATTTAGCAGAATTGAACAAGATAGAATCATACCATCTTGGGGTTGAAAAGTAGTTAATGTTTTTTTTAGTCTAATTAGTGCTTTAAAATGAAATGTGCTTCAAAGGAAAAAATTTAATACCATATATATAAAATTTTAAACATATCTTTGAATTTTTAACTCATTCTGAAAATACTCCACCAAAGTTTTTTATGAGTCTGTTTTATGAAGAGAATTGCCTTATCAACATTTACAGGGTCTTCCCAGGTAGCATGGTGGTAAAGAATCCACCTGCCAATGCAGGAGACACAAGAGACACAGGTTGGATCCCTAGGTCAGGACGATCCCCTGGAGTAGGAAATGGCAATGCACCCCAGTATTCTTGCCTGGAAAATTCCATGGACAGAGGAGCCTGGTGGTGCATGGAGGTCACAAAGAGTCTGACACAACTGAGCGCACACACACACACACACGCACGCACGCACACAGTAATACACATACACACCACCAATTTGTTCAGTCTAAGTGAAGGGTTAAGTGGAAAATAATATCTTTACCTTTGAGGGGTAGACTGGTCCTGGTTTCTCCTGATTCTCTGTTTTGTTAAACTCTTTGCAACCCCATGAATTGCAACACCCCAGGCTCCTCTGACCTGCACTGTCTCCTGGACATTTGTTGTCAATGTGATGTCTCTGCTTTTTAATATGCTCTCTAGCTATTACAAATCTACACAGCATATTAAAAAGCAGAGACATCACGTTGACAACAAAGGTTCGTATAATCAAAGCTATAGTTTTTCCAGTAGTCATGTTCAGATGTGAGAGTTGGACCATAAAGAAGGCTGAGCCCCGAAGGACTGATGCTTTCCAATGGTGGTGCTGGAGAACACTCTTGAGAGTCCCTTGGACTGTAAGGAGATCAAACCAATCAATTCCAAAGGAAATCAGTCCTGCATATTCATTGGCAGAACTGAAGCTGAAGCTCCAATATTTTGGCCACCTGATGCGAAGAGCTGACTCATTGGAAAAGACCCTGATGCTGGGAAAGATTGAAGGCAGGAGGAGAAGGGGACGACAGAGGATGAGGTGGTTGGATGGCATCACGGACTTAAAGTTTGAGCAAATTTTGGGAGATAGTGGAGGACAGAGGAACCTGGGTGCCGCAGTCCATGGGGTCTCAAAGAGTAGGACACAACTTAGTGACTGAACAATAACAATAACTCGGTTAGTCATAGCTTTCCTTCCAAGAAGCAGGCTTCCCTCAAAGATCAGTTGGCAAAGTATCCGCCTGCAATGCAGAAGACCCCGGTTCCATCCCTCAGTGGGGAAGATCTGCTGGAGAAGGGATAAGCTACCCATTCCAGTATTCTTGGGCTTCCCTTTTGATTCATCTGGTAAAGAATCTGCCTGCAATGTGGGAAACCTGGGTTCAATCCCTGGGTTGGGAAGGTCCCCTGGAGAAGGGAAAGGCTACTCACTCCAGTATTCTGGCCTGGAGAATCCCACGGACTATATAGTCCAGTCGGTCACTGCTGAGTGACTTTCACTTCACTTCACTTCCAAGGAGCAAATGTCTTTTAATTTCATGACTGCAGTCACTGACTGCAGTGATTTTGGAGCCCTAGAAAATGAAATCTGTCACTGCTTCTACTTTTCCCCCTTTTATTTGCCATGAAGTGATGGAACCAGATGCCATGATCTTAGTTTTCTGAATGCTGAGTTTTAAGCCAGCTTTTTCACTCTCCTCTTTCACTTTCATCAAGAAACTCTTTAGTTCCTCTTCACTTTCTGCTATTAGAGTGGTATCATCTGCACATCTGAGGTTGTTGATATTTCTTCCAGTAGTCTTGATTCTAGCTTGGAATTCATCCAGTCTGGCATTTGGCATGATGTACTCTGCATATAAGTTAAATAAGCAGGGTGACAATATACAGCCTTGACGTACTCCTTTCCCAGTTTGGAACCAATCAATCGTTTCATATCCAGTTCTGAATGTTGCTTCTTGCCCCTCATTCAGATTTCTTAGAATATGAGTAAGGTGTTCTGGTATTCCCATCTCTTTAAGAATTTCCCACAGTTTGTTGTGATCCACACAGCCAAAGGCTTTACAGTAGTCAATAAAGCAGTTGTTTTTCTGGATCTCCCTTGCTTTCTCCATGATCCAACGAATGTTGTCAATTTGATCTCTGGTTCTGGAAGTTCTCAATTCATGTACTGTTGAAGCCTAGCTTGAAGGACTTTGAGCATAACTTTACTAACATGTGGAATGAGTACAATTGTATGGTAGTTTGAATATTCTTTGGCATTGCCCTTTTTGGGGATTGGATGAAAACTGACCTTTTCCAGTCCTGTGGCCACTGAAGTTTTCCAAGTTTGCTGACATATTCAGTGCAGCACTTTAACAGCATCAACAGTATTTTAAATAGTTCAATTGGAATTCCATCACCTCCACTAGTTTTGTTGGTAGTAATGCTTCCTAAGGCCCACTTGACTTCACACTCCAGTATATCTGGCTCTAGGTGAGTGACCACAGCATCGTGGTTATCCAGGTCATTAAGACCTTTTTTGTATAGTTCATCATTGTCTTGCCACCTCTTCCTAATATCTTCTGCTTCTGTTAGGTCCTTACTGTCTGTTTTTTGTCATGCCCATCCTTGCGTGTGTTCCCTTGGTATCTCCAGTTTTCTTGATGAGATCTCTAGTCTTTCCCATCTGTTGTTTCCCTGTTTCTTACTTTGTGGCCTTAAGAAGGCCTTCTTATCTCTCCTTGCAATTCTCTGGAACTCTGCATTCAGTTGGTAAATCTTGCCCTTTCTCTCTTGCCTTTCACTCCTCTGCTTTCCTCAACTATTGTAAAGCCTCCTCAGACAACCACTTCGACTTCTTGCATTTCTTTTTCTTTGAGGTGGTTTTGGTGACTGCCTCCTATACAGTGTACGAATCTCTGTCCATAGTTCCTCAGGCACTCTGTTTGCCAGATTGAATCCCTTGAATCTTCTATTCATCACCTCCACCACATAATCATAAAGTGAAAGTCACTCAGTCTCTGATGATCTCAGCTATCTAGCAGATGTCAATACTATGACATCTGGGGCCTCCAATCAGGGAAAACTGAGTTGTTGGGGGGACTGCTTGACTCAATCCAAATGACTCATATGTGCCTTTGAGTTTTTAAAAATAATTTCCCCATATTTTCCTGTATCTTTTTGCTGATAATGATATACTTAGAGGCAGCATTTATTATCTTTCTTCTAATTTACTACAGACTTGAAAAACAGATAGCCAAACCTGCAGAATTATATATAAAATTCAAAAGATAATGATGGATCTCCTAAGGGTATCAACCCTGTGATACTGTTTCATTGGGTTTGGCTGGTCAGTTTTAAATTTTTTTCATTCATTCAGTAAATATGTGCCAAGTACCTACATAATTACTAAGTATAGAGATCAAAAGATATATAGAACACAGGTTTTAGATACATAAAATTGCTGGATTTATTTGCCAATAAAGCAAGGTGTTATTGTATGGCTTAAATAATATGATCTAGGTTAGTGCTCAGTTGCTTCAGACACATTCAACTCTTTGCAACCCTTATAGACTGTAGCCCACCAGGCTTCTCTGTGCATAGGATTTTCCAGGCAAGAATACTGGAGTGGAGGGTGGCCATGCCCTCCTCCAGGGGATCTTCCCAACCCAGGGATCAAACCTACATCTCCTGTGTCTCCAGCATTTTAGGGGGATTTTTTTACTGGGAAGCTCATGACCTAGGTTAGCAACTACTTTAAATTTAGTTAAAACTTGCAACTGCAAGGTTATAATCTATTTGTGTTGTTCCCTGCTGTCATTGTCATGTTAGACATACTGTAATCAGTGCTAACTTTGTCTCTTATTGTCTATGTAAGAGTTATCAAGAAATCACCTCATTTACTGCTAGAAAAATTAAATGAAATTTACAGTGGATAGACTCCAGCTCGTATAAGGAAGAACTTTCTATTTGAGCTTCTTAAAAATAGAAATGTACTTGTTACTTTCCTACCTGTATTTAATTTGGATTTGAACTTTTTTCTTGCTTTTTGAGACAGAGACTAAATTACTGATTTTAGGGTTTTTTTCCCCCTTTCAATATAAGTATCGTGTGGTAGAACCTGTTATCTGGCGTTGTATCCATCTCACAGTGTTATTGTCTGACTGGAACTTCACTGTCTTACTCAAGAGGTATGTTTTCCAAATACGTGTCAAAATTTCCTGAAACCAAGATTCTTTATGGCCATCAGATCACTATTACTTGCCACTTTCTCACACAACTAAATAAGGTTTATTTGGTGTGAAGGAACCATTTTGATCTCGTTACTCTTTTATAAATTCCAATGGTAGTTTTAGGCCTCAGGCTAATTATTTCTAGAAGGGAGGCAGTTCAGTAAGTGGGGCATTGATGCTTCCGAAAAAGGGGGGAAAGAAAAATCTTCAGCTTCCTTCTTGGACATGGAAACCACGCAGAAGGACTTCACAGGATCTCTGAAGGGACAAGGAGCAATTGATTCTCATGCACCAGCATACGGTCTCGTACTCAGGTCCAAATTCCTTCACCAACAGCGCTTTCAGTGAATCATCAGATGAAGGAAGATTGAGTGGAAGGCACCATGTGTGTGAGAGGAGGATGTTGGAATGAGGTGAAAATAACCATGTAAGCAGGAACAGAAAGTGGGCTTTTAGAGGACAAGGCGAGTGAGCAGAATCACAATCCTTGATTTTAATGTTTCTAGTTTCCAGTGTTAACATCTCTTTCAGCATATTTTTTAGTAGTGAACTTTTCACCATTAGTGAAATATGATGAAGAATGCAAAGAATGAGGCAGACAGAGTGAATGGGGATGAGGTATCCCAACCAAGCTGCAAGGTCTCTTGCTGTTTTAAACTAACCTGATGTAATGTTCTCATTTTGGAAGATGTCACTAGGTCCCTAATGAAGTGAGTTTGCCAGGCTTCTAACAAGATTTTCCTCTTTCCCAAAGCAACACTCTGCATAATCAATTAAGCCTTTCCTTGATTTCTTTTTTTTTTTCTTCCCATTCTTCTTTATTTTTTTAGTCAATGAGCTCAGCTCTAAATGAAAGCTAGAGTTGTATGAACTGAATTGGCTGGAAATAGTAGCTGAAAGGCGTGCAAATCAAAGCTGGCAAGTTTCAGCTCTTCCGTTCTTGAGGGAGAGACTAACTTCAATCCAGATGGCTTCCTGGGCAATTGTTTGATTATTCCAGCGCTTTGTTCCTGGTATGGAACCAGGCATTAATAACCCAGCCTTTGCAAGCTAAACCAAGAAAACACACACCATATCTTTACCTTTAAGTGGCTTAGTACCCATTTAGACACTTCCACCAGTGTGGGAACTGTGTAGGAAGGGATTTTACATCACTCATGGATTGAGGGAGGGTATGTAGAGAAGATAACCATCAGGCTGTTTGATCCTAACCTAGCATAGGGCCTAAACTACAGAGAAAAGAGAAAACTATGAGCTCTGAAGTCAGTCAGCTCCATCTTCTTTGGTACCTACACCAAGGACAAAGGTTTCTAGTGTCTTTGTGAAAGATGTGAGTCTATATTCGTATCTCTCTGCAGAGATCTTTCTATCGATCTATCAATCGATCTATCTATCCATCTATCTCCATACACACATTTGGGGGATGAAATTATTAATATTTGTTATTTTGCTTTTGGAAATTATTTGCCTTCAAGTCAATCCCACGGATGGTCTGGTAGGCTGCAGTCCATGGGGTCGAGAAGAGTCAGACACGCCTGAGCAACTTCACTTTCACTTTTCAATTTCATGCAGTGGAGAAGGCAATGACAACCCACTCCAGTGTTCTTGCCTGGAGAATCCCGGGGACGGCAGAGCCTGGTAGGCTGCCGTCTGTGGGGTTGCACAGAGTCGGACACGACTGAAGCGACTTAGCAGCAGCAGCAGCAGCAGCAGCAGCAGCATTCATTTTTAGAATGTTACTAAGTATATTCAAGAACTCCTGCAAAGTGAGAAAATGTAGAGGTTTTTTACAAGGATCTATAGCTCCTCTAGGGGCTTCCCAGGTGGCTCAGTGAGCAAAGAACCCACCTACAATGCAAGAGATGTGGGTTCAGTCCTGGGGTAGGGGAGATCCCTTGGAGGAGGGCATTGCAACCAACTCCAGTATTCCTGCTGGGAGAATCCCATGGACAGAAGAGCCTGGTGGGCTACAGTCCATAGGATTGCAAAGAGTCAGACATGACAAGTGTCTGAGCATGCACATAACTCCTTTAAAAAGTAGTGATAGCTCTCCTGTACTGTACAAATAGCATTCTGATGGGCAAAGACTTAAATATGGATGTGGTTCTTGTATTCTCTTTCTACATCAGTTTCTAGAAAGTGTAAAGCCATGTATCAATAAATTATTAGTGAAGATCATGACATCTGGTCCCATCACTTCATGGGAAATAGATGGGGAAACAGTGGAAACAGTGTCAGACTATTTTTTTACGCTCTAAAATCACTGCAGATGGTGACTGCAGCCATGAAATTAAAAGACGCTTACTCCTTGGAGGAAAAGTTATGACCAACCTAGATAGCATATTCAAAAGCAGAGACATACAACAAAGGTTCATCTAGTCAAGGCTATGGTTTTTCCAATGGTCATGTATGGATGTGAGAGTTGGACTGTGAAGAAAGCTGAGCACCGAAGAATTGATGCTTTTGAACTGTGGTGTTGGAGAAGACTCTTGAGAGTCCCTTGGACTGCAAGGAGATCCAACCAGTCCATTCTGAAGGAGATCAGCCCTGGGATTTCTTTGGAAGGAATAATGCTAAAGCTGAAACTCCAGTACTTTGGCCACCTCATGCGAAGAGTTGACTCATTGGAAAAGACTCTGATGCTGGGAGGGATTGGGGGCAGGAGGAGAAGGGGACGACAGAGGATGAGATG
This sequence comes from Bison bison bison, assembly GCF_000754665.1. Lineage (NCBI taxonomy): Eukaryota > Metazoa > Chordata > Mammalia > Artiodactyla > Bovidae > Bison > Bison bison. The sequence continues at coordinate 506,467 of NW_011495080.1, forward strand.
GCTGGATGGCATCACTGACTCGATGGACGTGAGTCTGGGTGAACTCCGGGAGTTGGTGATGGACAGGGAGGCCTGGCGTGCTGCGATTCATGGGGTCGTGAAGAGTCGGACATGACTGAGCCACTGAACTGAACTGAACTGATATAAGAGTTGGACCATAAAGAAGGCTGAGCACTGAAATTGATGCTTTTGAACTGTGGTGTTGGGGAAGACTTTTGAGAGTCCCTTGGAATGCAAGGAGATCAAACCAGTCAATCTTAAAAAAAAAAAATCAATCCTGAATATTCATTGGAAGAAATGATGCTGAAACTGAAGCTCCTATACTTTGGCCACCTGCTGCCAAGAGGTGACTCATTAGAAAAGACTGTGATGCTGGGAAAGATTGAAGGCAGGAGGAGAAGGGGACAACAGGTTGAGATGGTTGGATGGCATCACTGACTCAATGGACATGAGTTTGAACTAGCTTTGGGAGATGGTGAAGGACAAGAAAGCCTGGCATGCTGCAGTCCATGAGGTCACAAAGAGTTGGACATGACTAAGCGGCTGAACAACAACATATAAGAGTACATGGCAGGCATTTTTTATTCTACCTTCTCTATTCAACTTTGTGGTTAAGAACATAGATTTAATTTGGTTTTGGCTGATCTAGGTTCAAATGTTATTTTTTTAAAAATTGAAGTTGACTTAAACACTCTTCTAACACTTTGTGATCTTGGGCAAGTTATCTAGATTCTCTAATTTCTGTATTTCTCACCTGCAAAACTGGACTAATATTGACTCATTTCTAATGTTGGGACGATAAAAGATAAAGCTTTTAGCACAGAGCAAAGCCTTTAATCCATGATGGCTACTGTATTTCCCTACTCTTTATTTTTCCTTTGCCTTTTTCTTTATTTTTCTTTTGTAATCCTTCGAGATTGTATATCTTTTAAAAGCTACCTTAAAATTATTGAAAGAAATTGGGCCATAAATCATTTAAATAAGTAATCAAATTATTAGCAAATATTTAAATTTTGATTCCTAAAGAAATTATGGTTTAGAAGTGTTTATGAAATTTTCAATATCACCTAGGGATCTTGACCTTGTTGGAATGAATAGTTTAGCAGGTCTGACGTGGGACCTAGTCTGAATTTTTAAGAAGCTCCTAGGTGCTGCTGGTCTCAGAGTAGTGCTTTGGGTAGTAAGAGGTTCAGAAGAGAGGCTTGGAACTTTATAAAAACACAAAGTATTGAGTGCCTAGCACACTTTGAATCACAACCAAAAGCAGTGAGCTGATGTCTTCTTCTTTAATGAGTTAAAAGATTCCTTTCTGTAATCCAAATTACCTGAAGGAGTCCCATGGGATTCTCTTTCTGACAGGAGTCATTGTCTTTCCAGCCCTTGTGAGTCATGGCATTCCCTGAGCAGGCGCCTTGGTCCTTTGACTCTTGGACAATCTTTGCCATTACGCTGTGGCACTTCTCAGAGCCTTTCATTATGTCAGGTTGAATATTTATTAGGCTCTTGTAACATAATGCTGAGCTAAATAACATAGATATTCACTGGCCAAGAAACAGTTTCTAAAGCAATGTTAATTTAATGATTGGTTCAGAAACAGCTATTTGGGGATTTTTTTAGCTTCTCAATTTCACTAAAACATACCATGTTAAGGTTACCAGTGATTCCTTATTGCTAATTCCTATAGACACCTTTCCCTGGAATTTGACCCTGTTCATCATTTCTTACTTCTTAGAACTTCCTGTTTGCTTGGTTTCCATGATTCAGCTTCCTTTGCTTGCCTCTTATTCCTCAGTTGCTACTCCCAATTCACTTAAAAAAAAAAAAAGAAAATTTGGCCACACCACCAGGCTTGTGGGATCTTAGTTCCCTGACCAGGGATCAAACCCCGTCCCCCTGCAGTGAAAGCACTGAGTCTTAACCACTTGACCACTAGGAAAGTCCCTCCTCCCACTTATGTAAGAATCAGAATTCTCACGTCTTATGCACATCCTCAATTCTTACTCTGTGTCTTCTCACTCCATGGTCTCTTTGGGAAATCTCAAGTCTGCCTACTTATTCAGATAGCATATGTTGACTTCACTTTAATTTCCATCTCTAGATCAGAACTCTTCTTCCAGATTGATAACTTCTATCTCGTTCAACCCAAATGTCCTACTGGTACCTCAGACTCAACATGTCCAAACAAATCTTTACTACCTTTCCTTAATCTTAGTCCTTAAGTGTCTTTAAGCAATTTTTTTTAATGATCTGAAAAGTAAGGATATTAGAAGAACCTAAACATTCAGATGTCTGAGTATTAATATATTAATAGATATTTCATAAACCATATTGTATATAAATATTTTTATATATATTCTGACATTTAATACATGTCAGTTGCTGAGAATACTGTCCTTAGCATAGATCATCATGTGTATTACTTGGGAAACACTTGAAAACCATATTCTCTATGTTGGCACCTATTTCTGGATTAAAGATTAGAAACTGAGACATGTCCTATATTTCTCCTTCCTTCTCCTTACATAAGTTGTATGTTCAATCAATGTGATAAGCCCAACACATTTTACCCCTTAAATAACTTTTTCTCTTTTTACTTTTTTCTAGTAAAGCAGAAAAATTGGCTAGTAGAAAAATTAAAAATAGAACTGTCATATGATATGTATCCAGAAGAATTAAACTTCAGATCTCAATGAACTATCATGGTCATCACAACATTATTCACAATAGCCAATTTAGTAGAATTTTTCTAGTAAAGTAGAAACTTTTCTAGTAAAGTAGAAAATAGCCACTTCACTTTTTTCTTCTCTCAATCCCTTTTCCAGTGCCACAGTTTAAGTCTTCTCTGTGTCTTACCTGGATGATGTGAACTGGCCTTCTCTAAGCCCTCCTGAGTCCAGGTCCACCATCTCCCGTTCACTCTGCTAACCTATTGCTGAGCACTCTCTCAGGTTCACAGCTGGCCATGGTCCTCCTTCTCTCAAAATTCTTCATAGCTCCATATTTTCTCAAGTAAAATATCATTGCATTTCTCATGTGACCCTTACATATGACAATCAAGAAACAACAAGATTAGTCTCTTCCATCTCTTAGTTCCTTTTCTATTTCTCAAATTTTCTCAGTGGTGCTTGAGCAGTTTTTAATTAATCATTGATTCCTAGACTATATCACACTTATTCAAACCTGGAGGCCTTTGCCTGGATGTTCTTCTTTCTCTAACCTAAAATATTATTTGAGACTAAACTCAAAACTAGTCTCCTCTGATAGCTTTCCTTAAAGTCTTTGAACATAACCAGGTAACTTTTTTATACCCATTAAAAATAAGAAGAACAAAGCTATTATAGAAATTTTTAATTATAGTGCATCATTATTTTATCAGGAAATAGTATTGGATTTGATTCAGGATTTTTATGGCATCTATTGAGCTAATCCCATGATTTTTCTCCATTATTGTCATAATTCTGCCAATGTAGTGAATGTGTTGGCTGTTAAAACAGCCTTGCATCTTGGAATAAACACCACGTTATGATTAGCTTTTGTTTTATATTTACTGGATTTTATTTACTAATATTTTAGAAATGTTTTTATGTTTATGTTCATTAGGAGTGTATGGTCATTAGGAGGTTTCTTGTAATGTCCTTGTTAAGTTTTGTTATCAAGTTCATTCATACTGAATTTTTTTCTACGTATACCAATTATCCTTCACAGTCTCCTGGAGTTTGCTTAAATTCATGTCCATTGAGTCGGAGGGCAGCAGAAGATGAGATGGTTAGATAGCATCACTGACTCAGTGGACATGAATTTGAGCAAACTCCAGGAGATATTGAAGGACGGGATGCCTGGCATGCTGCAGTCCATGGGGTTGCAAAGAGTCAGGCACAGATTAAGAGTTGGGCACAGAACAACAAAAACCTTAGACTATGATTCTGGATTGGTCTATTTCTTTTTTCCAGTTCTGAGTAATTCATGTCTTTTGAGATTTTATTATATGTAAACCCTCTTGGTATTATGTCTTCTAGATTAATAGATACTTTTCTAATTATGAAATGTCTCTGTTTTGTTAATTCTTCCTGTCTTGACATCTACATTGACTAACACTACTATAGCCACACTAGAATTTTTTTTATGATTGGTTTGCTTTCAATTTAAAAAAAAAAAATTATACTTAATTTATCTTTTATAGATAGCATGCAGTTCAATATTGCTTGTCTCTTTACTTGACATTGTGTTTTTAATACATTTTGTTTGCTTATATTTAATGCAGTTATTCATATGTGTTGATTTGCATACACTTTGTTGCTATTTCTTTTTATCCCATTTGTTCTTTGTTCCTTTGTCCCTTCTTTCCTGATTGTTTCAGGTTAATCAAACCTTATTTTACATTGCATTATAATTTTTCTACTCTTTTAAATTATTACTCTTTAAAGTATTTCTTTTAGAGGTTGCATTAGGAATTGACATATGTATCTCTGACATATAACTTGCTATTTAAAATGAATTTTATACTATTTTATGTAAGTAAAAAATCCTTAAAACAATATAATTGCATTTCCCCCATCATGCCTATAAAGACGATTTTCAAAGTGGTTCCAGCTAACAGATTATAAGAGTTAAAGTTCCTGTACATCTTTGCTAACATTTGGTATGGTTATTCTTTAACTTTCAGTCGGTTGAGTGGCTGTGTAATAGTATCACATAGAGGTTTCCTGATAATGTTGGACATCTTCTGATGTGCTCATTTGCCATTTGCGTATCTTCTTTGAAACTGTGCAGTTCTTTTGCTCATATTTTTATGGGTTTTCTTATTACTGATTTGTAAATGTTCTCTATGCATTCTAGTGGAAATCCTTTGAAAGATAAATATTTTACATATATATAGTTATGTAATTGGTATTAGTATATTGATCTGGTATCCTGTAACATTACAGAATTCATTTATGGTTCTGGTAGCTTTTGGGGGTAATTCCATTGAATTGTAAATAGAAACTTATTTCTGGAGGGTTCTTTGGTAATTCTAGGTATCAAATTAGGAGACCTGGTATAGTCTGTCAATACATTCAAGACATACTGGTTGAGATTTTCTGTGATTTCTTTGTGGTCAAAAAGTAATACTCAGTTCCTTTTCTGGTCCAAGTTTAGTCTGCAACAGACCAGTCAATAAATTTAGATCCCTTTTCAAAACTCTCAAAAAAAAAAAAAAAAAAGAATAAATTCTCACTTGCCGGGTGTGACGTTTTCATTACTTGTCTGACCTTTGTGGCAGATGCAGAACTTCTCTGAATTGATCCTGATTGCTCTTCTACCAAGTCTCTGCCTCACACAGCCATAAAATATTTATTATTTAGTGCCCACCCCCCAAACAAAATGATGTGAAATACTCTCCTAATGCTTAGCAGAATGTTCAGTTCAGTTCAGTCACTCAGTCATGTCCAACTCTTTGTGACCCCATGGACTACAGCACACAGGCCTCCTTGTCCATCACCAACTCCCGGAGCTTGCTTAAACTCATGTCCTTCGAGCAGTATGTTAATGAACATGAAAATTTGCATGCTGTTTTGTTAATTATATTTTTGATTGGGTCACTTCATTTCAACAAATAAAGCTACTAGTTATTAACGAGATGCCATTTGAACTCAGTAGTTGATAAAGTTGTATCCAGTTGTTTACAAGAGTATGAGAATGTGGTAATCTTGAAGGAAATATGTTTTCATTTGATGTTAAGATCCACATATTTTTTAAAAAGTGTTTTCTTACTGAGCTAGGCTGAAGGAATATGGACTGTGTCTTCAGTCAGCATGGGGCATTTATCCATGATTTGTTAACACTATTGACTCTTGCTTTGAGAAACTAATTAAGTTTGCCAGTACCCACAGCTTTCTTTTGATTTTTACTGCCTAAAATTGATAAATACTCTTTAAAATTTGCAGAAGAAATCTTAGCAAGAATATTAGATATTTTTTTCATCAAAAATACGTTTGTTTTACTTGCAACATTTTTACATCTTCCACCACAAAATATGGCATATACTCTTCGTGTGTCTTTGGCTCCATAAAGCTTTTGTCATTTGGAGAGTTTGTGAGATCAAATATAATTCAAATCTGTGTCTCCCTTATAACCTAGCCTATTATTTTTCACATACTATGCGGTCACTAAATATTCACTGATAATAATTATGATTTCAACCATCTGCCTGCTATGGCTCCAACTTTTCAATATCACACTTTCTTCTTTTACCAACAAACCAAACTATTTCCTTCAAATTAGTCTCTTGATTTCTCACCTTAAAATTTCTTCCATTTACCCATTGTTGTTTAGTTGCTGAGTTGTGTCCAACTCTTTGTGACTCCATGGACTGTAGCCCTCCAGTCTCCTCATCCATGGATTTTCCAGGCAAGAATACTGGAGTGAGTGGCCATTTCCTTCTCCAGGGGATCTTCCCAACCCAGGGATCGAGCCCTCATCTCCTGAATTACAGGCGAATTCTTTACTGCTGAGTCATCAGGGATTATGTTTCTTCCATTGGAAATGCTCTTCGTTCAAGATTTACTTACTTAATCAAAATTCAAACTACTTTAAAAGGAGGTATTGCCACCCTCTTTATGAACCTACTTTTGGGGGCTTCCACCCCTCACTTTCTTCCTCTAAGAGGTACAGGGGTCACTACTGATGGAGCACCTAACGTGTGCCTGTCAAGATGCCAGATATTTTATATCTGTTATCTCATTGTAATCTTTAAAAAAACTAGGAGTCTGCATAATAAAACTTTAAATTTCTTTACCACAGAGGGTATTGAGAATAAAAGGGAGTGACTGCTTTGTTCACATCACAGATAAAATAAGTGACAAAGTTTATATGGAAGAAATCTGGCTGACTCCAAACCCTCTTCTTTTTCCATATATTAAAAAATTAGTTTTTCATGCCTTATGATTCACTGTCTTATTTTCCTCATAATTGTAGTCATACTTATTATACTGTGTGTTTGATCCTTGATAAGAAGACATAATCATGTCAAACATTAAAGTATGGGATAGTTAAAATAGACACTTGTAAAGTTCCTGTTTTTGCTACCCAAAACAAAGCATTTTGCATACTCAAATATATTTCATATTAACTACTTGAAACATTTTCACATTTCTACTTTTGAAAAAAATATTGTTTTGTAACATCATATCCCCTACAGACTTTCAGAATGGCCAGACCAGTGACTCTTAAATGCATTTTTTCTGAATTTCCCTGGTGGTCCAGTGGTTGAGAAGCTGCCTGCCAATGCAGGGGACGTGGGTTTGATCACTGGTCCAGGAAGGGCAACAGGGCAAGTAAACCCGTGCATGGCAATGACTGAAGCCCACGCACCCTAGAGCCCGTGCTCTGCAACGAGAGAAGCCCCCGCAATGAGAGAAGCCACCGCAATGAGAAGCCTGCATACTGCAACCAGAAAAGCCCGTGTGAAGTCAAAAATAAATAAAATTAATTGGAAAAAAAGAACAGATAGTAGTATCCGGTTTTAAAAAATAAATACATTTTTCTTTCTTGACAAATGAAACCTTACAAGGAAAGTCGTGCAAGAGAAGTTGCTGCAGGTGAAGCTGAGATAAGGGTGGGAGATATGGTGTGACTGTCAGTATCATCTCAGGTTTCTTTCATGCCTGGCAGCAGCCCTTGACCTCTCCCTGGAAACAGCAGTTCTCTAAAAATCATTGTTTAGCCTAACTTTATTTTTCTAATGAAAATCAGAAGAGATTCTTAAATGTGTGTGTGTGAAGTTTGTGAGTCTTGGAACATGTTCTTGACTCCCAAGTACTATAAGCATTATAAGTACTTTGGTAATAAATACCTGGAAATGAACCAAAGTACACAGAACATCCACAACATGGGTAAACAAAAATAATAAGAAAGCGGAAAGAGAAACACACATACTACATGAAGGGTATCGAGATGACCGGTTGAGTATTGTGGCTGCCCCTTTCGTGGTAACTTAGGGTTTTTGTTATGTTTATACAGCATGCCGGCTTCCCAGATGGCGCTAGTGATAAAGAGCCAACCTGCCAATGCAGGAGACCTAAGAGACGAGGGTCTCATCCCTGAGTCGGGAATATCTCTTGGAGAAGGGCATGGCAACCCACTCCCGTATTCTTGCCTGGAGAATCCCATGGACAGAACAACTTGGGGGGCTACAGTCCATGGGGTCACAAAGAGTTGGACACGGCTGAAGTGACTTAGCACAGCATACAACCTTCCCCTCTGCCTGACTTCCCCTTGCTTCTCTTTTCCTGAGCAGTTGATAATGCTGTCTGTCTTTCTCCCTCACAATTTTCATGATTAACTCATTTCCTCTTCCTCCTTTTGAGGTCCACCCACTGTTAGCTGGTACTGTACACTCTATTCTAATCACATTCTGTCACTGAATATATTGTATACATCATCTCCGCAAATTCATTTATTTGATCCCGTTTGCCTGAAGTTCCCTTCCTTCCCTCATTTCTTTATTTAGAAGACCAACTATTTTTTTTAAATCTGATAAAATATACCACAACCCTCTACCTCACTCACCCTTGCTAAGCAAAATTATCACTTGAGCCTGGGTACTCAAATAGCACTGTGTGTATAAGTGCTTCAGGATATTTAACATAATGAATCATGTCACTCATTTCTCACATTTTTTTCCCAGTTACACAGAATTCTTTCAGGGGAGGGCTGAATCATATTCTTTTATCATGTTCTTATGCCTAGTAGACATCCAGCCCTCAGTAGGTACCCTAAAAATTGGTGAATAAATACCTAAAGAAAATGTCCTAAAATATCACATTTCTCCAACAGGGGCCATTATGCTGTGAAAATAATTCAGCCTGAAAGCTACCCATTTTTATTGTGTTATACAAAATTAAACAAATGTCATACTATCAATCTGATTGATATGTACTTAGTTAAAATCAAAGATGGAACATGGTTGAATTCATTAATGGGCTGTGAGTAGAGTGTATCTGAGGTCATGAACACACATGCTTGGGACACATTCTTTTCAAGGCTTAATGTTTAAGTCAGGCAGCTTAACAAGGTCAAAGTGAAAGGCTGGTTTAGCAAAAGATTCCATTGTAAACATAATGGTTATTTATATGAGACTTTAGGAATCTAAGGCAATGATCAACCATTTGAAAATAAATCAATTTGAGGATTATGACTTGAAGAAGGGTTAGTGAAAATAAAAGTGACCTATAAAAAGGAAAAAAAATTACTATTTCGCAGAGCTTTAGAAAGATAGATCACAAAATATCTAGAAAGTTTTGGTGATGTGTAATATTTGATGTATTACAAATCATTCATAGACTGCTCTTGTACGTATGAAACTGCTTTAGATCCTGGTTGTTTCTAGCTCAATTTTTTCAGTGAATCTTATATCCATGGCATAGACAAAGAGCTGAGGCATCACTTTAGCATGAATACTACTTCCTCTATTCAATGCCATGTTTTAGCTATATTTTTTTGCTAGCAAAAAATTTACTAAGTGGCAACTTTGTGCTGGGACCCTGTCTCAGGTATTTGAATAAAAGGAGGGCAGTAGAATAGTTTCACCACACAAGAGGTATAATATGCAGTTGCAAAGTTATATTTTTTTTCATTTCATACATGTTAAATTGCATAACAGTTTCATTCATTCTCAACATGGAGCCTCTATACTTTAGTGAACTCCAAAGAAATACTGGGGATAAAGGTCCTTCAGTTTCTTTTAACCTTTTAAGAAGTCAAAAGCCTGAACAAATTTGTGTCCTAATAAAGCTGAACAAGTCTTTAGTTGGCATTAATTAAATCATATCTCTCTGGTTTTTTAAAAAAATTTTATCCTTTGATTTTAGATAAGATTAGACAGCTAAAAGTGTCATGCTCATTATTTCTTAATGAAAATAAGTACTTCCTTTTAATAAGTAATATGAGTGTAGGGGTGAACTAACTTTATTCAGCAACTAGTAATATATTTCTTGATAATCTGGGTTAGCTCTATGTCTACAACTTAGTTTCCACAACAAATATTTCTTGATATTCTATGTTAGCTCTGAGTTTGCATCCTGCATTTTCACAACAAACCTCTCAAGTTATTATAATCATACCCACTTTGTAGATGTCAAAACAGCAGTTTAAATGGTTGTGATTTGCCCAAGAACATTCCAAAAATTATATGGTAGAGCTGAAGTTTAAGCCAAAGCTTCTGCCTCTAAATCCTATATTAGTCATTCCAAACAAATCACTAAGAGACATATTCCAGCATCCTTGTCTTATGTTTACACCAGATGTTAATCATCTTTAAAATTTTAGATCCTATTAAAATACTAATACTTTTCCTTCTCATCAGTGATTTTTTCTATAGAAGTGACCGGGATTTGATCTATTAACACTTCCCCCACCTAGTTGGTTTCTTTAACTGATTTCGTTTCATCCTTGAGCTTCATTCATACTTATTAGTGATTGATATAACGTGACAGTGATTTCCAGACACCAAGCATCTAGGGTAGTCTTCTAGTTAACTGTTAAGCCCCATGAAATTAAATCTGTCAGAGTAAGGACAGCAAAAGTTGGCAGTAGGAGGAGTGAAAATAAGTAAATTATTCAAAAGACCTGAGCTGGCTTAGCAAGGCTTATTCTGCCATTGTTCTAGTTCCCTCCGTTCGAAAAGTAAGTCCCGACCCTGACCACTTCCTTAAGTCAGTATTCTTGCCTCTGTGCTCATCTAGCACGTGTTGGAGAGCGGCAGAGATACACCATATGGAGATACTTCTGCCTTTGTTTGATGCTAAGGACAAATAAAGTGAAAGAAAGTGAAAGTGAAGTCGCTCAGTCGTGTCCGACTCTTTGCGACCTCATGGACTGTAGCCTACCAGGCTCCTACATCCATGGGATTTTCCAGGCAAGAGTACTGGAGTGGGTTAAACAACCAACAGATACCACAAGCAAGGGAAGCTCTTATCTACACACATTCAGTTACTCAAGTTCTTAACACTGCAACAAGGCACCAGCATGCTACTTTTTTTTTTTTTTAAATAATTTGACTCATCTCTTTCCTAAACTCCTTTACTCTCTTTTAAAAAATAATTGTTTCCTTTGCTCTACCCAGAAGAATCTAAAGTTACCAAAACAGAGGCTTAAGCAGAATGGCAGCCAAAACAGGAGGAAGGGGAAAAGATAAGTTGAAAACTCAAACCTATTGCTGATCACAAATTTTACACATTTTCCCTGTACGTATGGAATTGTGTGCATTTTCTTTAGAACATCTAAAAGCTGAAATTAACCATTTGCCCACTAATTAAGATTCCAAATTTTTCTGAATTCATAGGGGGAAACAATATAAATAGAGTTTACTTTATTCTATTAACTCTAACTCTCATCCCAGTTCCTCTCTCCTTTCTTCCTCTCTGCTACCACTACAGTTAAGATCCCTGTTTAATGGACGATTCTATGATTTTAGAACATTTTTTCAGAAAATTCTGGCCTCTGTGGGATTTTTCTCTTGAAATAAAGTGACTTTAACTTGATTGAAAGAAAGCTTTTTAAAAATAATTATAAAAGTAAGGTTAGCAATGTCAGACTAGAAATGCTGAGGTTAAAATAGCCAGCAATAGTATCCTTCTATTAATAACTCTGTGTGTGTATGTTTATGGAAGAGTTCTATTTCTGCTAAGTGTCCATGTTTTCTCAGTGACCTCTCTTTCCACTGTGTATGATACATGGCTCTTCAAGCATCACTCTTTTGCTTGGTCAGAAAATTCTCTCAATAGCTGTGCTCTCATGATGGAAATTTCTGAATTCTCACTTTCCTGCCATTAGAGTGGTATCATCTGCATATCTGGGGTTGTTGATATTTCTCCCAGCAACCTTGATTCTACCTTAACTACAAAACCTCTTGACAGTGAAAGAGGAGAGTGAAAAATCTGGCTTAAAACTCAACATTCAAAAAACCAAGATCATGGCATCTGGCCCCATCACTTCATAGCAAATAGACGGGAAAAAGTGGAAGCAGTAACCAGTTTTATTTTTTGGGGCTCTAAAATTACTGCAGATGGTGACTGCACCCATGAAATTAAATTACACTTGCTCCTTGAAAGAAAAGCTATGACAAACCTAGGCAGCACATTAAAATGCAGAGACATTACTTTGCCAACAAAGGTCCATATAATCAAACCTATGGTTTTTCCAGTATCATGTATAGATGTGAAAGTTGGACTATGAAGAAGGCTGAGTGCCAAAGAATTGACATTTTTGAATTGCGGTACTGGAGAAGACTCTTGAGAGTCCCTTGGACTGCAAAGAGATCAAACCAGTCAATTCTAAAGGAAATTGACCCTGAATATTCATTGGAAGGACTGATGCTGAAGCTGAAGCTCCAGTACTTTGGCCACCTGATGCAAAGAGCCAACTCATTGGAAAAGACCTTGATGCTGGGAAACAATGAAGGCAGGAGGAGAAGGGGGCAGCAGAGGATGAGATGGTTGGATGGCATCACTGACTCAAAGGACATGAGTTTGAGCAAACTCCAGGAGATAATGAAGGACAGCAAAGCCTGGTACACTGCAGACCATGGGGTCACAAAGAGTAGGATACAACTTAGAGACTGAACAAAAACGACAACAACACAATAATCTATTCACAATCTAATTTCAAGTATTCATAGGTAATTATGAAACAAAAAGATGTATTACAACATAGAAATGCATTAAAATTTAAAAGTTAACTTACCCTCTGCTGCTGCTACTGCTAAGTCGCTTCAGTCGTGTCCGACTCTGTGCAACCCCATAGATGGCAGCCCACCAGGCTCCCCCATCCGTGGGATTCTCCAGGCAAGAACACTGGAGTGGGTTGCCATTTCCTTCTCCAATGCATGAAAGTGAAAATGAAAGTGAAGTCGCTTAGTCGTGTCCGACTGTTAGCGACCGCATAGACTGCAGCCTACCAGGCTCTTCCATCCATGGGATTTTCCAGGCAAGAGTACTGGAGTGGAGTGCCATTTCCTTCTCCAATAACTTACCCTCTAAGAAGACTCAAATGAGAAGTTTCCTCCTCCAAAGTGGTTAGTCACTGAGAGTATGTTCTTGGACTGCCTTTGGAGAAAACACCAGAAGACCTTCACTTAGGTTCATGTTACATCTCATAATTATAGTTGCTATGTGGATATGTATTAAATGTATTGTGTAGATGCACCAGGGTACTTAGCTCTGAGAGGACTTGCCAACCAATATGACTCACTTCTCAGACAATTCATGTCCAATGAAAGTCACAGGACAAGTGTCATAATCAGTAACAATTTGTCTGTTTGATCATCCCTGAAGTATAATTATAAAAATTTACATTCAATTCAGTTCAGTTCAGTCGCTCAGTCATGTCTGACTCTTTGCGACCCCCTGGACTATAGCATGCCAGGCCTCCCAGTCCATAAAGTCCTGGAGTTTACTCAAACTCATGTCCATTGAGTCCGTGATGCCATCCAACCATTTCATCCTCTGTCATCCCCTTCTCCTCCTGCCTTCAATCTTTCCCAGCATTAGGGTCTTTTCCAATGAGTCAGCTCTTTGCATCAGGTGGCCAAAGTATTGGAGTTTCAGCTTCAATATCAGTCCTTCCAATGAATATTCAGGACTGACTTCCTTTAGGATTGACTGGTTGGATATCCTCGCAGTCCAGGGGATTCTTCTCCAACACCACAGCTCAAAAGAATCAATTCTTCGGCACTCAGCTTCACTTATAGTTCAACTCTCACATCTATACATAACTTCTGGAAAAACCGTAGCCTTGACTAGATGGACATTTGTTGGCAAAGTAATGTCTCTGCTTTTTAATATGATATCTAGGTTGGTTATAACTTTTCTTCCAAGGAGTAAGCGCCTTTTAATTTCATGGCTGCAGTCACCATCTGCAGTGATTTTGGAGCCCCCAAAATAAAGTCTGCCACTGTTTCCACTGTTTCCCCATCTATTTGCTATGAAGTGATGGGACCGGATGCCATGATCTTCATTTTCTGAATGTTGAGCTTTAAGTCAACTTTTTCACTCTCCTCTTTCACTTTCATCAAGAGGCTCTTCAGATCTTCACTTTCTAAAAAAAAAAAAAAAATTACATTTACAGAAAGTAAAAGCATGTAATTTTAGATTTTAGAAAGTAATGGAGATGCTGAGTTGCTAATTAGGACTTGTGATTCAGGGAAAGGACCAAATGACCAAAATATTAACTTTCACTGATGAATACGAAATATTCATCCATACAATGGAATCCAAAGTCATCAATTAAAAAACACTAAAATGGGCATTTCCAGTGTTACAGAAAGGGAGAAAAAATCACTGACAAGGATATCATTTTATAGATAGGCTTGAACGAGGAAAGGAAATTACAGAACAGAGTGATCTTAGTCCCTTATATATGTGAGGTTTTATTGTTTACATTCATGAGAATGTAAAATCATGTCAACAGTCTACACTTCTGGAAGAAAAATTCTGAGTTAATGAACGTATGCCATTACTATCATTTTTATATGAAGTATAAAATATCAGGAACATACTAGATGGAGATCAATGACTACCAGGTGAGTTGCTGCAGCCAGTGACTTGGTACAGCTTCAAGAAGTGGGCTGTCCTGGCACTTGTCCTGGCGCCTTCCCCAGTATGCTTGGCAAGGCGATCATGTTGACAGGATGCTGTCACAAGTGACTTCAAGTTCTACAGGAGTCTTGCTAATGTTATCCTGGGATTTTTTTTTATTGATATCAAATGAGGAGATTTCAAATTATGAGTAAATGTAAACCCTTTACTCCATTCTAGAATTTAGAGGCTTTTTAGTACATTTGAGTTTAGAAGTGTTTTTGCTGTATATTGAAGGTGTGCTAGCTCTACTTCTGTTTTGGGCTTCACTTTTCAGTGGACCAATGAATAATACAACTATGATGATAAGACAATTGTGATCATGGAGATGATAAAACAAAATGAGAGATATTGATCATTACGGATGCATCTGAAGATAACAGCAAACATATACTTTCACAGATAATCTATTCATTATGTCTACTCACATTATACACATGGATAAAAACATCATGGTTGTTTTTAGGAATCTTCAGGACTTATAAGGATAACTGTAGTCATTGCCATTACCAAGTGTCACTATCAGTAGGACTTACTGTAGGAGTCTGTTCCAATGCATGCCATCAAAATTCTTTTGCTTCCATTGCTCTTAAGTCATACTTAGCAAATGGTTATGTGTGAAGTCTTATGTGAAGGACTGTTGTATTTTATCAATGAGTACATGACTGATTGGAGAAGAGCACTTACTTCAGTGGATGTTGGAGAAAAGATTGAACTCTGCTCCAGATAATTGATATAAATTTTCCTAAAATCTGATATTTCAGAAATGGAAACTGGAGTCCTTCACCAAGGAGTTCAGTGAGCTTTCTTTGACTTAGGTTGACTCCACCTTCTCCATTTCTCTGTTTATTCTTAGAATGCAGACTCCACAGTACCTGCAGCAACGTCGAAAATTTGCAGCTGCCTTTTTGGCATTTATTTTCATCTTGGCAGCTGTGGACACCGCTGAAGCAGGAAAGAAAGAGAAACCAGGTGAGCAATATCGTTTTGAACAAAAGTCTTCTTTGATTAATGTCTATCTAATCCAGCTACTTGCTTTTTGTCTTTTCTCCTTCCTTCCCTCTCTTTTTTCCTTCTTTCCCTTTCTTCCCACTTTCCTTTCTTCCAAGTATTTAGAGGAACACCTAAGTGACATGCCCTCTTATCCCATCCCCCCACTCTAAGTCCTGAAATATAGATGGTTACCATTAACTATTAATTAAAATAATAATTAGTAACAGCTACATCATTCAGAAAATTGATTGGCAATCAAATGTTTAGCTTAGGTTGATACTCTTCTTCAAAAAGAGTCCTAGAAGCAAATTTTGTTTTATCTCATTAACAAAGGAGGAAACTGAATCTTAGCAGGAATAAAGCACATTTTCTATGTCACTTACATTGTCCTAAGTTGGCTGTGGAGCTGAGAGTCTGTTACGTCTGTGGTCCATCACAGTTAGTGCATGTTACTCCATCTATGGGCTTCGCTCGTAACTCAGTTGGTAAAGAATCTGCCTGCAATACAGGAGACCTGGTTTTGATCCCTGGGTCTGGAAGATCCCCTGGAGAAGGAAATGGCAACCCACTCCAGTATTCTTGCCTGGAGAATCCCAGAGACAGGAGCCTGGCAGGCTACAGCCTGTGGGGGCGCAAGAGTCGAACACAACTTAGTGACTAAACCATGACCACCACTCCATCTTAAGACAGAGAAAGAAGCATTGACATACATTGGAATGACTACTCTGACAACTGTTAATTTTCATAGACTATTTTCCTATTTTTTAGATTTAACTTGACTTTGATCTTCTTCTCTTTTTCAGCAACATTCGCTTCGAAAGGAGGTGTCAGTACATCACTTAGCGCAGTCCCTGGCACATAGTAAGAATTAAATAAATATTAGTTCTAGCTCCCTAGTTTTCTCCTGGTCATTGGTTGATTCAGTCATTCATTCAGCTAACACCGAGTTTCTACTCTTTCCTAGACACTGAAGAGAGAGGTAAAATCACAGACCATGCAATTAAGGAGCTCAGGAATGAACTTGGTTTTATCCAGGAGCTAAAGAGTTTTCTGGGCGTTGATAATTTTTCCTTCTTCCCTTTCAGAAAAGAAGGTGAAGAAGTCTGACTGTGGAGAATGGCAGTGGAGTGTGTGTGTACCCACCAGTGGGGACTGTGGGCTGGGCACCCGCGAGGGCACCCGTACCGGAGCTGAGTGTAAACAAACCATGAAGACCCAGAGATGTAAGATCCCCTGCAACTGGAAAAAGCAATTTGGAGGTGAGTCCCACCCTTACTGTCCTATTGATTTAATCTTCCACCCTGAGATAATTCTTGCATCCTTCCACCGGGTATCTTTTTGAGGTTGACTCTATTTTAACAAGTTTATTTTATCAGATACAAGATAACCTGGCATCTTGCCTAACCGCGGGTCCCTCGTTTTCTGTACTGCTAGAATCTGGAACCAAATAGTTGTCTTGCCCTGGAGGGAGGGCTGCTCTTTGCATCGTAGGATATTTAGCTGCATTCCTGACTTTTACCCACTAGTTTCTGGTAGCACTCCCCACCTCAGCAACTATGACAGCTGCAAGTATCTGGATGTTGCTGCACATTTCCTTTTGGGGCGGGGCAGAGGGTCAGAGTAGTCCCTGATGGAGACCACTGCCTTAGCAACAGGGGCAGAAAATAGGCCCTCAGTCCCTCTTAACAGTGTGCTCTTTCCTTCTATTTCTAGATCCTTTTTTCTTCCCTTCCTCCTTTCTTATTTAGTCTCCTCCTTCTCCAGATCTCTCTCTCTGTTACTTCCGGGCCTTCTCTCTCTCTCTTGCTCCCTCCCCACTTGCCACACTGGTTCATAGCTCTTTCCTCACCAACCCAGCTGGACTGCTCTGAGCCACTGTTCATAGATTTTAGCTCAGGGACTATTGCCAGTTTCCTGTTGACCTCATCTCCCAATCTGAGAAGGAATCTTTCAACACTTTTGACCCTAAACCCACCATGGAACACCAAAATTGCCTGTTTTTTTTTTTTTTCCCCACGTTCTAGACTTCTCTTTCTTGCCATAGTGGGACACAATGCCCCAAATATTCTCACTGGTTTACAGAAATGTGTTTTGGCTACTGGACAGTGGAGAAGGGTAATGAATACATACACTACATCTTTGTCATTCTCTATAACCTTTGGGGTTATACCTTTATATAAGTGGAGGTAAATTCTATAAAGGCATGGTGAAATTCAGATACCGTTTGATCTTAAATTGTGTACAACTACTCTAAAGATCTATACATAAAATGTCTTAAAATGTGTTTTAAAGGTCTTATATATATAAATGTCTAGAATACATAAAGAGCTGTCAAAACTAGCAATCCAATTAGAAATTGGGCAAAAGACATAAACAGTCATTTTACTAAAGAGGATACATAGGTGGCAAACAAACAAAAGATGTTCAGCATCTCTTCTCCATGATGAAAATGAAAATGAAAACCAATGAGGCATCACTATATACTACACACCGATAAGAATGGCTAAAGTCAGAAATAACATCAAATGCGAGCAAGGATACAGGAGAAACTAGATCATGCACACGTTGGTGACGGGAATACAGAACAGAGAGCCACACTGGAAAAGAGCATGGCAGTTTTTCACAAAATGAAACTTGTATTTACTATACAATGCAGTGATTTCACTCTTAGGCATTTATCCTAGAAAATGGAAACTTATGTTCCTATAAAAATTTATACATGAATTTGTATAGCAGATTTAGTTGTTATAGCCAAAAGCTGGAAACAACCCAGATATCCTTCAGCTGGTGAATGGTTAAACAAACTGGGGTACATGCATACCACGGAGTACTCCTCGGCAATGGAAGGAACAGACTATTGATTCATACAGTTGGATGGACCTCCAGGAAACTCTGCCGAGTGAAAAAGCCAATCTCAAAACATTACATACTGTATGATTCCATTTATATAGTGTTCTTAAAATGACACAGTTATAGAGGCAGAGAACAGATTAGGAATTACTAAGGGTTCAGGAGGTAGGAAGGGCTTCCCTGGTAGCTCAGCTGGTATAGCATCCACCTGCAATGCAGGAGACCCCGGTTCAATTCCTGGGTCAGGAAGATCCCCTGGCCAAGGGATGGGCTACCCACCCCAGTATTCTTACCTGGAGAATCCCCATGGACAGAGGAGCCTAGCAGGCTACAGTCCATGGGGTCGCAAAAAGTCAGACATGACTGAGCGACTAAGAAAACACAGCACAGCACGGCAAGGAGGTAGGAAAGGAAGAAGGATGCTAAGCTACGACTATAAAAGGATCACCCAAGGGACCTTTGTGTTAGAAGTGGTTTGAATGCTATTGATGGGGGTGTTCACTCTTATCTATACATGTGATAAAGTCACACGGAAGTCAGTGTCCACATACCATATACACACATGAGAGCATGTGAAACTGTGTGTGTGTTAGTTGCTCAGTCGTGTCCGACTCTTGGCGACCCCATGGACTGTAGCCCACCAGGCTCCTTTGTCCGTGGGATTCTCCAGGCAAGAATACTGGAGTGGGTTGCCATTTCCTTCTCCAATGAATAAATAGATTCTCTGGACTGTGTCCATGACAAGTTCTTGGTGGCGCTGTAGCTATGCAGGATATCACCACGGAGGGAAACTGGGTGCAAGGTATATGGGATCTCACTGTATTATTTTTCACAACCGCATGTGAACCAACAATTACTTCACTACAGAAAATCGAAAATAAAAGCGTCTGTTTTCATGGTACTCCAAGAGGAACTCAGAGATTTCTGTTTGGTCCTACCCTGCCTCCAGCGGAGTGCAAATACCAGTTCCAGGCCTGGGGAGAATGTGATCTGAACACGGCTCTGAAGACCCGAACTGGGAGCCTGAAGCGAGCCCTCCACAACGCCGACTGCCAGAAGACAGTCACCATCTCCAAGCCCTGTGGCAAGCTGACCAAGTCCAAACCTCAAGGTAGGTTCCTGTCTTTGAACCATAATTTTAATCTGAATGGACTGAGGGGCTCAGGCAGGATCTTCAGATGTGCAAATTTTCCACAAGGAAGTCTTGTGAATCACTTTAAGAAAGGGATTGGAAAGAGTCCATATACTGAGCATCACCAAGTACTTTTCAGCAGCAGGCAGTTGATGCGTTCAGATTGAAGTCCTCTGTACTGATGAGGGTATAGGAATAGTCTCCTTGCAGAAACAAACAACTTAACAAGACAGGCAAATTAAGACAGTTTTATGGTGACTTACTTGGCTTCCCTGGTGGCTCAGTGATAAAGAATCTGCCTGCTAATGCTGAAGATGCAGGCTTGATCCCTGGGTCGGGAAGATCCCCTGGAGAGGGAAATGGCTACCCACTCCAGTATTCTTGCCTGGGAAATCCTTCAGACAGAGGAGCCTGGTGGGCTACAGTCCACAGCTTTGCAAAAGAGTCAGATAAGATTAGTGATTAAAACAGCAATGACAACAACAGTGGTGACTTATAGTCTCAGCCCTAAATCAGGACCACATCCTGACAAGTGTGAACACACTTAGAAAGATCAAAAGGCTGAAAATTCAAAATCAACTCTCCTAGATAATCAATGTATATAGGTCTCATGAAATCAGTTACATGATTTTATATTTTTCCTTTTTCTACTACCTAACTTGGTAAGTTCTGTAGTTCTAATATTTTTTTTAGTTAGATTAGCTTATCATGGAATTCCAAAATTACGTAGAGCTATTTTTGTATTCATTCCCAGAAAGTCAGCTTTCATGCTAGAGACAGTAAACCAAACTAAATATCATGGCCATGGTTTCATACGATAGAATCCCAGCTGAGGGGAGACAAGAAGGTATTAAAATTTTCTATTTCATGGTTGTATGGATGAGTTATATACCCCCAAATTCAAATATTGAAGTCTTAACCCTCAGTCTCTCCAAATGTGACTGGGTCTGGAGATGGGGTCTTTAAAGAAGTAATTAAAGTTAAATGAAGTCATAAGGATGGGTCCTAATCCAATATGACTAGTATATAAGGGGAAAAGGCAATGGCACCCCACTCCAGTACTCTTGCCTGGAAAATCCCATGGACGGAGGAGCCTGGTGGGCTGCAGTCCATGGGGTCGCTAGGAGTCAGACACGACTGACCGACTTCACTTTCACTTTTCACTTTCATGCATTGGAGAAGGAAATGGCAGCTCACTCCAGTGTTCTTGCCTGGAGAATCCCAGGGACGGGGAAGCCTAGTGGGCTGCCTCTCTGGGGTCACACAGAGTCGGACACGACTGAAGCGACTTAGCAGCAGCAGCAGTAGCAGTATATAAGGAGATTAGGACACAGACAGACACACAAGAAAGACAAGGTGAAGACATAGGGAGAAAACAGCCATCTACAAGCCGATAAGTGAGACCTCAGAAGAAATCGTCTTTGCTGACACCATGATCTTGCATTTCTGGCCTCTAGAACTGTGAGAAAATAAACTCCCGTTGTTAAGCCATGCACTCTGTGATCTGGTGTATGGTAGCCCTAGCAAATGAATATGATGGGCCTCGGTGAACTCTATCTTAAAATATCTCCTTGGTCTTTGCTCATTTAAATGGACTCTAAAATGGATATGAAAATTCATATTGGCTAGATTAATTATAAGGAAAACTTCAGGAAAATGAACATTAAACGTCCATAATAAGTTAAAATCAGAAAAAATATCCCCAGAAACTGAGGAGGATTGACTGGCTTGCTGCTGATGGGCAGGAAGGACCCCTTTCATAGGCCTTGCTCTTTAGTCTGATGGAGTGGTCCTTAGAAACGGTTACCTCCAATCTCAGGATGGTCAGATGCAGGCTGGACCTGCAGGTGCCTGTCTGGGATTCAGGCCGCTCTCCTCAGGTCATGGAAACCTCTGCTGGTTGTAGTGTGTATTTGAAAGGCATAACGTGGGGCTAGAGTCAGTGCACTGAGTTTGTCTGCCAATGGTACAAATATCACTCTTCTGGAAACAATGACACAGAAATCTAATGAAAATCCCACACCTCGTCTGTTCGGTGAGAGAGTCCACAGACTGGAAGAACTAAGAGATGCAGTTTTCAAATTAGTTGATTTTTAATCCAGTCAGAGAACCAAAATCTTCAGCATAAATATAGAGTGGAAAAGAAAAGGGATTGAAGATGTCTCCATGTTCCAGTCTACTGGTTCTCAACCTGGGCTGCACACACAATTTTCTGTGGGAACTTATAAAGATCCCAGTGCCCGGGTATAACCCAGACCAACTAAATCAGCATCAGTAGTTTTGAAAAATTAAAATGGTTTTTAGGTGATTTCAGTATCAGCCAAAATTGAGAGTAAAGTTCACAGGCACC
>NW_011495080.1:528503-531022 GCF_000754665.1 Bison bison bison
GGCACCATGGATAGGAAGGCACACACACACAAGCTTCCATGCCCTCCCTGTTCTCTCCTTTGGTGAGAGAAACTGCAGTTTGATGGGGTGAGGAGAAAAAAAAAATGGGATTTTGATTAGACAGGTGGTGGATGGTGGTGGGGCTGGGTGCACATGTAAAATGTCGAAAAGTCTGGAATGAGTTGGACAAAGGAGGAACATGATTAAGAAAGACTTCTCAGGATATTTGATAAATACATTAAATGAGGTTCCATTTTAATTCGACTGGTGAATAGTTCCCTTTTTTACATTTCCCATTTGGGGATACATAAAGTAAAAGTGAAAGTGAAGTCGCTCAGTCGTGTCCGACTCTTTGCGACCCCATGGACTGTAGCCTACCAGGCTTCTCCATCCATAGGATTCTCCAGGCAAGAATACTAGAGTGGGTTGCCATTTCCTTCTCCAGGGGATCTTCCCAACCCAGGGATCGAACCTGGGTCTCCAGCATTGCAGGCAGACGCTTTAACCGCTGAGCTACCAGGGAAGCCCCAGGGATACATAATGAAGGTTAAAAGTTTGGTTCAGGCTTGAAAAATAGAGGTAACAGTATTTCAAGTGTGTAGGCAGTCTGTTGTTTTATGTCAAAATTTTTTTACTTAATTTTTTATGTCAAAAATTTAAAGTATATAATTAATTGAAAATGGACTTACCTGAAGTGAGTTCTGTATTTCACAACACTACCAGTTATGCATCTCATAGGTCGTTAAGATCCAATCTTTTGGTACATAGCATACCTTTGCTAAAACTAATCTTTTCCCTCTCAATAACAGAGGGTTCTATGAATGCAGTTTGCACACCAGGTTCTCAGCTTGGGCTGCACACACAATTTTCTATGGGAGCTTATAAAGATCCCAGTGCCCAGGTATAACCCAGACCAACTAAATCAGCATCAGTAGTTTTGAAAATCTTACCATATGAGTTGAGCTAGGAAGACTGTCAGATAGAAGATTTCCTTAATGGGATTCACACACACTTTCCATGACATATTTTTCATGGTTTAAGTAAAAATGTAACAGGTGGCATGTGTGGGTTGTATATATTTTTATACCATTTTTTTCCCAAATAACCATGAATGGATGTTACAGCTTTCTCTGTGTCAATTTCTACCCTTAAGATAGCTCATTTATTTCTAATCAATGGAGAAACAAGTCATAATGAGATAGAATCTCTATTATGATTAGTATTGTTCTGTTTCTACTCTCTCACCTTGCTTTAGGTGTTTTACATATATTATCTCATAAAATTCCATATACCCTTGCAAGTAGATTTTGATATGAAGGATACTGAAGAACACTGGTTTCTTTATTTGCCAAGGGCTACATCTCTAATAAATGACAAGAGTCCACACTTGGCTGACTCTAAATTCATATTCTCTTTCATACCCTGTAGATTTCTTACTTAATCTCGTGTGGGTATTAGGTAATCTCCATGAGTTTATTTTCCTTTGAAATAAGAGAAGATGAGATTTCTAAAGGTGGCTCAGCAGTAAAGAATCTGCCTGCAGTGCAGGAACCATAGGAAACACAGGTTTGATCCCTGGGTCAGGAAGATCCCCTGGAGGAGGGCAGGGCAACCCACTCCAATATTCTTGCCTGGAGAATCCCCATAGGCAGAGGAGCCTGGTGAGCTATAGTCCGTAGGGTCACGAAGAGTTGGACATGACTGAAGCGACTTAGCACTCACACACTAGCTTTGTTAAGTCCAACAGTGATGTGGGGGATGATGCCCAGATGGAAGAAGATAGTTTTTAGAACATTATTTCCAAAACTGTTCTGAAAGACATTTCCCAGAATATAAGTTCCAGGAGGATGGGGACTTAGTCTATTTTATTCTCCACTGTATCCCTTTTGCTTAGAACATGGAGCAGCACACCGTAAGTGATGAATAAATATTTATAAAATAAATGCTATTAATAAAAGGAAAAAAGTGTTTTGTAAACTGATCCACCAAAGAGTGGTGGAAGCTGTAGTAAAGAAATGATTTAAAGAAATTTTTCTCAAAATTATACAATTATAAATTAGTTTCTTCCTTTATTCAGGAAAGAGTAAGTCATCGATGCTCTCTTGTATTTTAGCTTATAAAACACATAAAAAAGACAGGGAGGTAGGGGACCCACTAATTTTGACTCAAGCACTGTCATAGGTACTCCTCATCATTTAATTCAAGCATCAAACAACACTTTGTAGTGCATTTTGTTTATCCTGCTTTTATATGAGGAAACACAGGGTTCAGAGAGTTTAAGCAACTTGCCTGAGGTTTCACAGCTTGTAAGTGTTGAAACCAAGATTCAAATGTAAAGTTAGCTGACTAGGAAGACCCACTGCCTTTTCAATTGTTCTGTGTTGCCCCTAGGTCCTGGAGAAGGGCATGGCAACCCACTCCAGTATTCTTGCCTGAAAAATCCCTTGGATAGAGGAGCCTGGCGGGCTATGGTCTGTGGAGTCGCAGAGTCAGGCATGACTGAGCGCACACGCACACAC
>NW_011495080.1:531122-572243 GCF_000754665.1 Bison bison bison
GCATATATATGGAATTTAGAAAGATGGTAACAATAACCCGGTGTACGAGACAGCAAAAGAGACACTGATGTATTGAACAGTCTTATGGACTCTGTGGGAAAGGGAGAGGGTGGGAAGATTTGGGAGAATGGCAATGAAACATGTAAAATATCATGTGGGAAACGAGTTGCCAGTCCAGGTTCGATGCATGACGCTGGATGCTTGGGGCTGGTGTACTGGGATGGCCCAGAGGGATGGTATGGGGAGGGAGGAGGGAGGAGGGTTCGGGATGGGGAACACATGTATACCTGTGGCGGATTCATTTTGATATTTGGCAAAACTGATACAATTATGTAAAGTTTAAAAATAAAATAAAATTAGAGAGAAAAAAAAAAAAAAATAAATTAGTTTCTTCCTTTATTCAGGAAAGAGTAAGTCATCGATGCTCTCTTGTATTTTAGCTTATAAAACACATAAAAAAGACAGGGAGGTAGGGGACCCACTAATTTTGACTCAAGCACTGTCATAGGTACTCCTCATCATTTAATTCAAGCATCAAACAACACTTTGTAGTGCATTTTGTTTATCCTGCTTTTATATGAGGAAACACAGGGTTCAGAGAGTTTAAGCAACTTGCCTGAGGTTTCACAGCTTGTAAGTGTTGAAACCAAGATTCAAATGTAAAGTTAGCTGACTAGGAAGACCCACTGCCTTTTCAATTGTTCTGTGTTGCCCCTAGGTCCTGGAGAAGGGCATGGCAACCCACTCCAGTATTCTTGCCTGAAAAATCCCTTGGATAGAGGAGCCTGGCGGGCTATGGTCTGTGGAGTCGCAGAGTCAGGCATGACTGAGCGCACACGCACACACACACACACATGCTGCTAGGGATTATAAACTCATGAAACTCTAGCAGTATTAGATAAATCCTGATTCCTAGACTCATTACACGGTAGAGCTTCCAGGGACCTTGCCTGTGATTGATGGGGCCCTCATGTAACAAATGAGAACAAAGGAAATCAGTGATTCATCCAAGTCCCCCTATTGCTTAGTAGCAGAATCATTCCAGGCTTTGTTCTCTTTTGACATCATTTGTCTGTCTTTTTAACCCAGTCACTGACCTCATAGCCAGAATATACTTTCCTCCAACATTATCCTTCTCATGAAACACAACATTAAGTTCTGGGATTTTTTTTTTTTCTGCTTGTTTTGTAAAACTCTTTTGCTTGGTTACTGGCCTCTTGTTTTGAGAAATGGTAGTGGATTAATATGCAAACTGCATGATTCTCAGTGTGAAAAACATGCTCTTTAAATTTTAGAATGGAATATTAAGATGTTTTTAAGGCTGTGATGACCCAGCATTAAATTGAGGAAAGATGGGAGAACATCCTCCTTGTGGGATAATTGTTGTGACTTGATTGTTAATGAGGTTAAAAGACTGAAAGACTTGCCTGGGGAGAGGAGGTGCTTAATATCTAGAATTGCCATCTAAATGTTGGCAAATGACTAAATATCCCACTTGATTTGGTTAAAAATTGTCTTAAAATTCATAGTGCTTCATTCTCACAGCATTACCTTTGAGGTAAAGAAGTGGTTCTTACCGCTGTGGCAATCTTATACAAACGCTACACTCTAGCCTTGGTTCGAAGTTTCAGTGAAACATTTCGATCCTTATCTAAAGGTTCTCTTGTGTTGGAATCCCACTTAATCTGAAGAGAGCTTTTAGTCATTCACTTCTGAATTGTATACCCAGAAGAAGGGAGAATATTGATATCCTATACAGACTTAAGAATGGGAAGATGTAGAACTGAAATGTAGCTTTCCTGGGGTAAGGACAGATTGCGCTGGGGAGGGTCATTGACTGACTGACAGATTATAACTGGAATTTGCTTAATTGCTGCCAGAATCTGGCAGGGAGAAATTGGTGAGTCATTGTGTTGGACACTTAAGATTTTAATTTCTTAGGAAAAGAGATTCAGAGTATTAATTAAAATTTTTAATTAAGAAAATCCTGTGTCTGTTGAAGAGATTTTAGCTGCAGCAAGATCTATTCTAGCTAGTGAAGCAGAAAGGGGTTGATTGAAGAGTTTTATATAGCTCACAGACTCTCCGGAAGGGCCAGAGGATTTGACTTGGATTCAGCAATATTGCCGAGAAGACATCAGATCCAGGAGAAATGTCTAATCACACCATACGTGACTGATAGAACAGAGACCCTCTTGCTGAAAGTACTGACTGCTTGACACATGTAATGCTAAGAGCTGGACACTGGAAGCTTCACCCTCCCTGTACCCCAAAGCCAAACGCTTCTACCTCCCTTCTTGCCAAAATGTCCAGTCTCCCCAAATTTGACCTTATTTTCTGTTTGCTCTGCTCTAAGACTCATTTAAGAGTGCCTGCATGGTGTAAACTAGGTCACATATAAAATTCTGCTGCAAGAGGGTCTGGGAAATGTCTAAAACTTTCTAAACTTTGCTTATAAATACAAAGGAGAAGCTGAAAAGGATTTGAATTGATATTCAGTGAGTGATCCTCCAGGGAGTATGTGTTGGAGTGTATCATTAGACCTACCCTTCTCTCCTATTGGGCTAGAAGAGGCACTGATGACATTTCTTGGAGAAAAATCATACTGGACCAGTTGAGTACCCAACTATAGAGAGAAAGAAAGAAAGTGGAAGTCCATCAGTCATGTCTGACTCTTTGCAACCCCATGGACTATACAGTCCATGGAATTCTCCAGGCCAGAATACTGGAGTGGGTAGCCTTTCCCTTCTCTAGGGGATCTTCCATTGAAGCCAGGTCTCCCACATTGCAGGCGGATTCTTTACCAGCTGAGCCACAAGGGAAGCCCAAGAATACTGGAATGGGTAGCCTATCCCTTCTCCAGCAGAACTTCCCCACCCAGGAATTGAACTGGGATCTCCTGCATTGCAGGCAGATTCTTTACCAACTGAGCTATCAGGGAAGCAACTATAGAGAGAGGTCTTTTCTTATTGGAACCACCAGTCATTCTTTGTTGAGTCATTTTGGTCTTTTCAGTTTGAAAATAATGTACAGGAATATTTGAGCTGTTGAGCAAGGGCAGAAATTGGAAATGTGGCCAGCAAGGGTTGACAGTGCTATAACAAAGATCAGAGCAGAGAACCCTTCAGAGGGTAGTGAGTGTTTCTCCACGGTTTCCTTGGAGGACGGACTCACCGTAGACTTAGAAGGTGGTCCAGCTGAATGAGGCTGGCAGGATGGCCTATCTGTGGGGAGGCTGGGGTCCTCCAGGCTGGCCCGTCTGTGGGTGCAGGTGCAGCCCAGGGGAGCAGGCTGCTGGTAGCTATCACCTGAGTGCAGAGTCAGAGATGAGGCCGAGGAGGGGACTTGTGTGGGAGGCACCTAGAGAAGCTGAGATCCTCCTAGGTGCCACAAATGATATAGCACGATGATCATGTTGGATCATTCTAGAATTTTGAGTTTTCCTTGACATGGAAATCATTCGTTGCTTTATGAACAAGATACATAAATACTAGAAAGTATGTGAAACTCCTTTTGATTCCGACAGGCCAGTTTGGCATGTGTCTGCTTCCGAGTTTGTGTGACAGAGGGCATTGACAAATGGTTTCCCAGAGAGGCAGGGTGAGGAGCACACGGATGGATGGCTGTGTCACAGGTGGTCCAGGCAACAACGCTAATCCCTCGTGCCATCCTGTCTACCAATGTACACTCTGCTGGTGCCAAGTTCTTGTCTAGTTTCCCTGCTCTCCATAACCCTGATTCCTTTCATTTCTTCCCTGCTATTTCTAAAAGCTTTGCTACGTTGCTGCTCTCTCTCTTTTGGATGATTTCCTAGGCTTCTCAGCTTTGACGATTCATCTTTAAAGATCAAAAGCACAGCAGCCATTTAAGTTCGAGACTCGGCAGTGTGCAGAGCATAGCATTTGGCAGTTGATCATTAAATGGGAAAGGGGGTCAGTAAAGTGATATTTCCCGCATTCTCAATTCTCTCCTGCTAAATAGATTCTTTGGTTAGTTCTTTAAAAGATAAAAGACACTCCCCAGTGTTTCTTTCTATTTTTTGGGCTCTGACGTCTCTTGGGAATGAGCATGGCGATACTCTGTGGATGAACTTTGTTAGGCCGAGAGACTTTGAACGTGTTCAGAGAGGTCAGTGCACAGAATCCCAGTGCCAGCCAGTCTGGGAGGGGCTTCCTCCTTTCTGAGACCCCTGGGGGTCGATGGCTGCTGCCCTTGCATGTGACCAGAAAGAGAACTCCTGGGAATTTGTTCTTTTTGATCAGGGAGAAACGGTCTTACTCAGTTTGGCCTCAAGGTTTTCATTTCTTTTTCATTCTGCTTGTGGCAATCTTTGAATATCTATTTTATTTCCCATCCATGATACTGTTCTTGAAGTGAGAAAATCTAAATCTGCCCACCTTTTATTGGAATATCTGTTTTGTCTTCTGGAAACTAAAATCTACAATGAATATCTCATAGCACGTTGCATAGATAAAAGTAATTTATGTAAAAATCTTTGATAAATGTGCAGTATTTTGTAGAATGTTTCCTTCCTTCCAAATGGATTTCTTGAGGTGGGTGTTTCCCTCAGCACTTTTTCAGGCAAAAGAATTATGGTGATTTACACCAATAGAGACTAGAGTTAATATTTTGTGAGAGCCTGGTGTGTGCGTGCTAAGTTGCTTCAGTCATGTCTGTGACCTGTGACAGACTCTGTGACCCTATGGACTATAGCCCGCCAGGCTTCTCTGTCCATGGGATTCTCCAGGTAAGAATACTGGAGTGGGTTGTTTATCCCTTCTCCAGGGGATCTTCCCAACCCAGAAACTGAACTGGGTCTCCTGCATTACAGGCAGGTTCTCTACCAGCTGAGCTAAGGGAAGCCTGAGAGCCTGATAGGTTTTTATTATAGTTGGGTAAATGCTCATATATTGTCATTGAATATTCACAAAATCCCTGTGAAATAGTTGTGATCATCCCCAATTTTAAATATATGGTAACTATGGCTTAGAAAACTTAAATGCCTAGTGTAAGGTGATACAGATAATAGGCAGAGGAGCCAGGACTTAAATATAAGGCAGCCTGACTCTAGATTTCCTGCATTACATACACCTCCTACCCCTGTATCTATTCCATATAGGCCTCTCAATTTCTTATCTAAGAAAAGTAATGAATTTCAGACCCACTTATTCTTCCTAAAATCCCTCTTTGAGTGTCACTTCTATGAGCACAGAATCAGATCCTGGCTCCTTAGCAGGACTTGCTGTTCATGCATCATCCACTTTGGCTCTTCTGGATCCTTGCTCCAGGCATTGCTCATAGACTCCGCCCCAACCACACCAAACTCCCACAGATGGATCCCTGGGCCATGATTTGTTATATGTCCATTTCTCTATACCTGTTATTCTAAAAACTTTTGACCTGTTTCCCTTCTCCTATGCTTTATACATTTCATTCTATAAAACCCAGCTTGTTTATTCAGCAAATGTTTATGGAGTGGGTGCTATAGGTTAGGTCAGCACCAGGGATACAATGATCTACATGGACCAGTAGTGCAGTAGGAGAAGGAGATAAATCCCAGTGTACTGCAGAGAGTTCCAAGTGCTCTGAGAGAAGCATGCTGTCCTTTGACATAGTTTCCAATATATTCATTTATTTATAAAATCTTAAGATTGCATCTTAGGTGCTACTGATGTTAAATGTTTCCTTCCCTCTTATTTCTGTGTTCTAGTGGTGATAGTGGGTAGATAATAGTGACCAAAATAAACAACTAATAATTAAGAGCTTGCAGATTGCATCTTAGGTGCTACTGATGTTAAATGTTTCCTTCCCTCTTATTTCTGTGTTCTAGTGGTGATAGTGGGTAGATAATAGTGACCAAAATAAACAACTAATAATTAAGAGCTTGCAGATTGCATCTTAGGTGCTACTGATGTTAAATGTTTCCTTCCCTCTTATTTCTGTGTTCTAGTGGTGATAGTGGGTAGATAATAGTGACCAAAATAAACAACTAATAATTAAGAGCTTGCAGATTGCATCTTAGGTGCTACTGATGTTAAATGTTTCCTTCCCTCTTATTTCTGTGTTCTAGTGGTGATAGTGGGTAGATAATAGTGACCAAAATAAACAACTAATAATTAAAATGAGAACTACGTATTGAAGAAAGTGGTCTTAATATCTAAAGAGCCAAGTGTTAGAGTGACCAAGAGAGAAGGGGGCTAAGACAGTATAACTGGGGAGAGCACCTTTGAGAGGTCACTTTTGAACTTGGACTTGAAGACAAATAGCAGCTAGCTACAATGTTTTGTTGTTCAGTCGCTCAGTTGTGTCTGACTCTTGGTGACCTCATGGACTGCAGCACGCCACGCTTCCCTGTCCTTCTCCATCTCCCAGAGCTTGTGCAAACTCATGTCCATCGAGTCGATGATGCCATCCAACCATCTCATCCTCTGTCACCCCCTTCTCCTCCTGCCCTCAATCTTTCTCAGCATCAAAGTCTTTTCCACTGAGTTAGTTCTTCCCATCAGGTGGCCAAAGTATTAGAGTTTCAGCTTCAGCATTAGTCCTTCCAATGAATATTCAGGATTTATTTCCTATAGGATTGACTGGTTTGATCTCCTTGCAGTCCAAGGAACTCTCAAGAATCTTCTCCAACACAATTCAAAAGCATCAATTCTGCAGTGCTCAGCCTTCTTTATGGTCCAACTCTCACATTCATACATTATTGGAAAAACCATAGCTTTGACTATATGGACCTTTGTCTGAAAAGTAATATCTCTGCTTTTTGATACACTGTCTAGGTTTGTCATAGCTTTTCTTCCAAGGAGAAAGCATCTTTTAATTTCATGGCTGCAGGCACCATCTGCAGTGATTTTTGAGACCAAGAAAACAAAGCCATACTACCATTTTAAATAAAACAAGGGGAAGTTCAGAGTCCTGAGGCCAAAAAGAGCTTGTTTTTGTTGAGGATTAGAAAGGAGATCCCTATGAGAACTTGCAGACTTCCCTGCCCAAGCCTGCAGTGACTGCCTTATCTCTAAGGGCTGGCTCCTGTGATAAGACATTCATCACTGCCTCTGCAATGAGTGCATGTCTGCCTTGCCCCACACTGAAGCACTGGAGGTCAGGAGCCACTACCCATTCACCTATGCAAGTTACTACAACTCAGGTCCTTAGTCCATGAGAGGAGCTTAACAAATAGTACTGACTTGATGAATGAATGGTGGTGGTGGTTTAGTCGCTAAGTCAAGTCCGACTCTTGTGACCCCATTGTCCAAGATGGGACATCTTGTCTGTGTCCAGGGATTTTCCAGGCAAGACTACTGGAGTGGGTTGACATTTCCGTCTCCAGGGGATCTTCCCGACCCAGGAATCAAACCTGGGTCTCCTGCACTGCAGGCAGATTCTTTACTATCTGAGCTACCAGGGAATTCCCTGAATGATGTATCCAAGTAAATAAACTATCCTGTTCTGGGTCACTAGAGCACACCATTCATTCATTGGCTGCAACAAAAATGTACAGAGAAATCACAGTTAAAGCACAGGGCACTCGCTTGGAAGAAGAGTCACCTGGGTATTTTACTCCCATCCTTATTAAAGAATTTTTGCTTCTAATTGCCAGGACAGCTGTGAGGACTAGCAGCTATAAATATTTGTAGGGTTTACTTCATGTTGTGTATCTGCTTTCATCTCCCTTGGTAAATTCCATGTTCAGAGGCTCATTAGCTGTGTACACACAAAACAGCTATGTAATAATTAGTATCAAGGAAGGCTGCATAATAGAACAATGTTTGCACTAATTAGATACTGGGTTGAGGGACCTTCTTTTTATTTCCCCCTGAAGCTTCTGCATTTTTCCTTTCTAACTTCTGGATTGAGAACTTCTGCTTCAAGTTTTAGGTTACAGCTATTATCATCAGCATTTCTTGAGTGTAACAAGAGTAGTTGCTGTTTACTGAGTATGATGTGCGTCTGTGCTCAGTCGCTGCAGTCGTGTCCGACTCTTTGTGAACCTATGGGCTATAGCCCTCCAGCCTCCTCTGTCCAAGGGATTCTCCAGGCACAAATACTGGAGTGGGTCGCCATGTCCTCCTCCAGGTGATCTTCCCAACCCAGGGATCGAACCCTCGTCTCTTATGTCTCCTGCTTTGCAGGCAGATTTTTTACCCGCTGAGCCACCTGGGAAACCCGGAAAGGCATTATACTGAGCCCTTAGCACGCACTGCCTCACTTGGTCCCCACAGCAGCCCCAAGGAGTTTGGTTTGCATTTTACAAATCAGGACACTAAGGTTGCAACATGCACAAGGTCACTAGCCAGTGAGGGGCCAGGCTTGAAGTCAAGAGAGTCTGTGTCCAGAGTTCTTCTCTATTATACCAATTCTTCCTAAATTGCTTCCTATGGGATCTCTTTAGGTATTCTAAAATAACTGAATAGTTTAGGTTTTTGTCCACCCTTATGGCAGAAAGCGAAAAAGAACTAAAGAGCCTCTTGATGAAAGTGAAAGAAAGTGAAAAAGTTGGCTTAAAACTCAGCATTCAGAAAACTAAGAACATGGCATCTGGTCCCATCACTTCATGGCAAATAAATGGGGAAACAGTGGAAACAGTGACATACTTTATTTTGGGGGGCTCCAAAATCACTGTAGATGGTGACTGAAGCCATGAAATTAAAAGGCACTTGCTCCTTGGAAGGAAAGTTATGACCAACCTAGACAGCATATTAAAAAGCAGAGACATTACTTTGCCAACGAAGGTCCCTCCAGTCAAGGGTATGGTTTTTCCAGTGGTCATATATGGATGTGAGAGTTGGACTGTGAAGAAAGCTGAATGCCGAAGAATTGATGCTTTTGAACTGTGCCGAAGAATTGATGCTTTTGAACCGTGGTGTTGGAGAAGACTCTTGAGAGTCCCTTGGACTGCAAGGAGATCCAACCAGTCCATTCTAAAGGAGATCAGTCCTGGGTGTTCATTGGAAGGACTGATGCTAAAGCTGAAACTCCAATACTCTGGCCACCTCATGCGAAGAGTTGACTCCTTAGAAAAGACCTTGATCCCTGATGATGGGAGGGATTGGGGGCAGGAGGAGAAGGGGACGACAGAGGATGAGATGGCTGGATGGCATCACTGACTCAATGGACATGAGTTTGAGTGAACTCCAGGAGTTGGTGATGGACAGGGAGGCCTGGCCTGCTGTGATTCATGGGGTCGCAAAGATCGGACATGACTGAGGGACTGAACTGAACTGAGACTGCATATTAAAAAGCAGAGACATTACATTGCCAACAAAGGTCCATCTAGTCAAAGCTATTGTTTTTCCAGTAGTTATGTATGGATGTGAGAGTTGGACTATAAATTAAGCTGAGCACTGAAGAATTGATGCTTTTGAACTGTGATGTTGGAGAAGACTCTTGAGAGTCCCTCAGACTGCAAGGAGATCCAGCCAGTCCATCCTAAAGGAACTCAGTCCTGAATATTCATTGGAAGGATTGATGCTGAATCTGAAACTCCAGTACTTTGTCCACCTGATGTGAATAACTGACTCATTGGAAAAGACCCTGATGCTAGGAAAAATTGAAGGCGGGAGGAGAAGGGCACAACTGAGGATGAGATGGTTGGATGGCATCACCGACTCAATGGACATGAGTTTGAGTAAACTCCGGGAGTTGGTGATGGACAGGGAAGCCTGGCCTGCTGCAGTCCAGGGGGGTCATTGCAAAGAGCTGGACACGACTCAGTGACTGTACTGAGCTGAACTCTAAAACATTAGTATAAGTATGTTTGGGGTCATTTACGATTGAGCTGCATCAGATACTTTTGACTCAGCTTTTCTTTGTATAATAACCACATGGGAGCACATAATAACTTTTAGTGCCACTTTTCTCCAATGGGGGTCCTTAAAGGGGCTGACTTCCTCCAGAGTAAGATACAGCAGTGCCAGGCACCCCGTTACACTTGGTGGCCTCCCAGGCTCCACCCAGGGCTGGCTTTGGGGCTACCTTCTCTCCACTCTGAAATACTCGTGCTTCCCCAGGATCCAGGGCACCGGTGGGTGCCCTGGTAACAAGTGCTGGAGAGACGCTCTGCATGTTCCCGGTGACTCCAGCCAGCTCTGCCTCATTGCACAGCCTTCAGCAACCTACAGGGAAATCAAAGCAGGCTGGCTGTTGCTCAGCTCAAAGAGGCAAGGGGAAAGAAAGACTTTTTCTAGAGGAAAATGCAGTATTTATAGAAGAGCTCATCAGAAATCCAAAGAGCAAGAAGCAGGTAAACATTTTCCCAGTGTCCTGCTGCTGGGGCACACAGAGGGCAGGGCCCAGAGCTGTTTACCACAGGCTCACACATTCTTGGCGCTCGCTCTTGCAAGGTGAAAATAATTCCAGGGATGATTTTCATTCTACAGAAAAGCTTTATTTTCAGACCTTTGCTGACATGCACCAGAGTAATAAATTAAGCTGCTATGAAGACTGCTGTTTAAAAACATGTAGAGAAGTTGCCTGGAAAATCCCATGGACGGAGGAGCCTGGTGGGCTGCAGTCCATGGGGTCGCTAAGAGTCAGACACGACTGAGCAATTTCACTTTCACTTTTCACTTTCATGCATTGGAGAAGGAAATGGCAACCCACTCCAGTATCCTTGCCTGGAGAATCCCAGGGATGGGGGAGCCTGGTGGGCTGCCGTCTCTGGGGTTGCACAGAGTCGGACGCTACTGAAGCGACTTAGCAGCAGCAGCAGCAACAGCAGAGAAGTTGAGGAGAATCTCTTCAGACCTACTTGCTGCTGCTGTAGACAGAGCATTGGGTGCGTGGAGACAGGGTGGAATTGAGTGTTGTTGAAACACAGCTCAGCTGCTCTAAATCTGGAGGTGTGGAGACCAGTGATGGATTAATGTCTGGAGCAGCTTGAAACCACACATACGCATACAGTCCTACCGTGTACAGTATCAAAGTCACATATTCAAATGATGTTAATTAAAATCTGGGGGACATTTAAAAAAATAACAATAAAGTTAGGTATATTTTCTGCAACTAATGAGGGTTATCTGAAGGATATACAAAAAGGACAGCTAGTGTTATCTAGTTCACAGATGTATTCGTTCACTGTCTGCTATAACAAAGTACCACAGGCTGGGTGGCTGAAACAGCAGAAATTAATTTTTTCACAAGGTTTTAGCAGGATTGATTCCCTCTCAGTACTGTGAGGGAAGAGTCTGTTCCAGACTGCTTTCCTCAGCTCATAGATCGCTGTCCTCTTCCTGGGGTTGTCTGTGTCCAAATTCCCTCTTACTACAAGGACACCACTCATGCTGGGGTAGGGCCCACTCTAATGACCTCATTTTAGCCTATTTACCTCTGTAACAACTTTGTCTCCAAGTATGTTCACACTCTGAGGGGTTAGGAATTCAGTAGGAATTTTTGAGGGGGACATAATTCAGCCCATCACAACTGATTCTGATATATACATACATTATATATATATATATATATTTATAATGTGTATACATATATAATGTATACATATATATATAGGAACCAAAAAAATATAAGAGCGAATTAAAAATGATTCATGGAGCTGTACTTACTGAGTTTTTAAATATTCTAGAGTTCAAGCTTTTCCCCTTTTCCATAAATCATAATTTGAGTTTCCAATAGCACCAGTCATTAAATATTAAACATTAGATATGATAATAGAAAAATAATGATGTACTTAGTGGGCACTACTTATTGTTTATAATAATATATTTCATTTCTGACTTAGGCTACCATATAATTTATAACATTTTATAATAAGGTAAATTTTCTACCTATGCCCTCACTATTGCAGAAATAAAGTTTTAAACATTTAAATATCATATTAGAAAGAAGTATTCTTTCTGCTTTTGATGTAGAAGAGGTCAGTTACTCTGTGTGGGGGGGTCACTGTCAAGAAGTGTAAGGTGTTGAGAGGGGCCTGTGGACCGAGGAAGGAGCAGATGCTTTGCTGAACAGAAGCAGCCTAGACATTCATTCCACCATCTGTGGTTGTGTGTGTCTTTCTGCGTATGTGTGTGTGTGTTAGAGAGACAAGACACGTGGATTTAAGTATATCCTCTATTCTAGCTGACTTATAGAGTTCTTCAAGGTAGGTAGGGAATGGAGATAGGGCCGGCAGGATTGCCAAGAATGACAGCATCCAGTGACTGCCAAACCACACACACACACACACACACACACACACACAGGCACACACAAGTCTCTAACACAGGTATCAGAATTGCGTGCTATTGAGCCCACAAATATATATGGCCATAATTATGCCAACATTCTTAAAGCTACCTACATAAAATTACATATTCTTTGCCAAGTTTTATTTGCTTTAGCTGTATTTGCCTCTCTTGAATTTTCTTCAGTACTTAAACACTTTTTTTGGCCAAAGGTGAAAAAAACAACGTAGCAGCTGAATATGAATACAAACATACACACCCACAACACACACAGTTTTTTGTTTTCCTTCTGTAACTGTATACAAGTGAGAAAACCCTGGATTAAAGGACATACAGATGAAGTATCTCTTGATTCCTATCTTCATCGTTCTTCTCTCTCATGACTCTCAGAGGAAAAGTCCACAAACATTTTCAGTGTTTTTTTTACATTTCCAGATACATGAATAGGCGTGACTGATACATAAGGACAGTATGAATGAGCTGAGTTAAAAGAGGGGCTTGACTTGGCGACTCTTGTCCTGGTAAACCCATGTGCATAGGTCAGACCTAGGAGTGACCCCAGCACACTCGCTTCTACCCTACAAAGAAAGCACATCCTAGAGAGGATTCCTTTCTTGATGGGTTGGAGAAGCCAGTAGTGGTCTCAGCTTTTTCCTTCAAGGAGGAGGAAACAGAGAGATGAGAGGGAAAAGGGGCTGAAAAGAGGAGTCTCTGGGTGAAGGGAGAAGAGCTTCGTTTACTGATCCACGGAGAGTTGCTTTGGAAAATAGCTGACCTGCTTAGGGACATTTACTAAACTTGCTCTGGGTAGTTGATGAAATAATTTCCTCATCTCCACTAAACCCTCTGTTAAGTCCACATTACTCACCACGCTTTCATAGCTGAA
Organism: Bison bison bison; assembly: GCF_000754665.1. Classification (NCBI taxonomy): domain Eukaryota; kingdom Metazoa; phylum Chordata; class Mammalia; order Artiodactyla; family Bovidae; genus Bison; species Bison bison. Next base: position 544,188 of record NW_011495080.1, read on the forward strand.
CTTGCTATTTTGAGGCAACACAGTTAAGTGTTGAGTCACCCCTAAGTGAATGCGGGCAGACAGAGGTTGCTCAAAGGTTCCTGACATGCTTAGTCTGCATTTTGACACAGAAGTATACTATTTTTAATGTACTGTACTTGATGTCAAAAGTAAACTTGTGTAGAAGGGCAGGTAGTAGAGAGGAGAGTGGTTGGTGTTGTTATGAAATAGACTTGAGCAAAAGGAAGGTGGGCAGTGAGGGAAAGGGCAGATATTAGCACATCACTGAGGAGCAGCCCTATGAAGGTGGATATATATAGTGGGATGTATATATTCCATACGGGCTTCCCAGGTGGTGCTAGTGGTAAAGAATCTGCCAGTGCAGGAGTGGTCAAGAGATGTGGGTTCAATTCCTTGTTTGGGAAGATCCCCTGGAGGAGGGCATGACAATCTACTCCAGTATTCTTCCCTGGAGAATCTCATGAATAGAGTAGACATTAGGGTCTCAAAGAGTTGGACACAACTGAAGCTAGTTAGCATGCATGCACGCATATATTCCATATATAATTCTAGAAGTATTACAAATGTATTGAGTCCATAAAAGAAGAAATGGCATGACATTACAAAATAAGGAATTGAAGAGGAAACAAATTATTACACAGATGTTGGACTGAACCATATCTGAGAATAATCAGAATAAAAAACTAAGAGATGATACTTTTGATTGTTAAATATACAGAAATTTCTTCCTGTATTGTGCCACTTGATAGACACGACCCCCATTTAACCTGAAATATTGAGGAATTCAGTGAACGGTGCCATGGCGGGAAGCCGAGCCAGCTAGTACCTAGATCCCTGGTGGATCACCGAGCTGTATGTTTACAATTCAGCAAGTTATAAAGTTCAGAAACAGCTGGGAAGGAATTAGAGATTTCCAGGTGACTAGGCAGCTGATTCTTAAGCACAGGTGAGTTCCTTCAAATAGGTTCATGAAGTATTACAAACGTGTTGGTTGTATCCAGACTTTGGGGCTTATTTACATGGTTGACAGTAACTTGATCCTTTTCCTTCACTCAGTTTTCATGATTTATTGAATGAATCTCCACAGGTTATATTTAGGACTCTCTGTGACACACTGCCCACTGTCCTTGTCCACGGGCACTCTTGACCTCTAAAGCTTTGGTGTCCATTTCTGAGAGTTCATAGCTTCCTCTTATAGGAATTCTATCTCTTTAGAAGGTAAACATATTTTCCTATTTTAATTAACAGTTCCTCTCATCAGTGTAATGACCCAAAGCCATTTTATTTGAAATAGTAGCAAAGAGATGTTGACCCAGTTAAAATCTAAGCCCCTCTCATATCATTTCATCTCTTAATTTTCTTTCATTTTCTATATATGCCATAGGTCATCTGAAAAAAAGAAATCAAACCAAGACATTTTGCTAAGAAAATGAGATTACTTTATTCCAGAATTTTCAACTCTTCTGCTTCTTAGAATGCCATCTCCTCTCAAAGTCTTCAGAAAAAAATCTGTGATGTCTTTCTTTCAATTCCCACTTATAGTCTTATTTCTTCTAGGTGTCCCTAATAACGGAAATGGGAGTGGGTGTTTACTTGTACCAACCACATGACGATCCTATTCCTAAAAGGACCTGTGGATGGGTGGAAAAGAGATGAGGCATCCTGTTTGATGATTTGCCTTTTGAGAAGGAGTTTGCTGTGATCGATTCTTTTTTTAAAATTTGTATTTATTTATTTATTTGTTGCTGGGCCTGGTCTTCATTGCTCTGAGCAGACTTTCTCTAGTTGTAACGAGTGGGGGCTACTCTTCTTTGCAGTGTATGGCTTCTCATTGCCGTGGCTTGTTGCAGAGCGTGGGCTCTAGGCACGCAGGTTCAGTAGTTGTGGAGCAGGAGCTTAGCTGCCCAATGGCATGTGGCATCTTCACTAACCAGGGATCGAACCTGTGTTCCCTGTATTGGCAGATGGATTCATAATAACTGGAGCACTAGAGCATCCCTGTGATAGCCTTATATAAGTTGTTGATAAAAATTTAAATTTGTACTTCCTTTCAAGAAAGAAATACACCAGTACATACCTAGAGCTTTAAAAATACTCTGTTCTTTGATCCAGTAGATCCTCTGTTAGTAATGTACACTAGGGCAAAGTTTAAACAAACAGTGATTTGTCTGCAAAACACACATTGCCTCATTCTTTATAATAACAAAAAATGGGGACATGTGGGAACACGTCGACTGACCAACAAAAGAAGAAAAGTAGGCAGAGATGTCATAAAAGAATGCTACTTGGTCATGTCTCAAAGTATATGCAATGGCAGGGAAACTAATATAACAGAATTTTTCATATAATATATTCTATCAACTGTCATTATGTTCTTAAAGTATATTACATATATTGGCAGAAAGGAAACATAAATAGAACTGTTTGCTGGAAGTGCTATCTCTATATTGTCAAACCATGGGTAATTTTTTTTTACCATATGTTTCTTTATTTTTATATAAATAGGTATTACTCTTAAAGCTGGAAAACTAATACTTTTTAAAAAGAATGAAATAACTCCGAGAGGAGAAATTCTCTCCCCCATCAGGCTAAATCTACCACAGACATACTTTTTCTCTATACCAATTTATTGTCTTTTATGTAACATGCATCTGTGATGGTAGCAAGAGAAATAGGGACTGAAGCCATAAAAATAGCTGCCACATATCCATGATCTTTGGGGCTTACCAGGTGGACCTAGTGGTAGAGAACCTGCCTGCCAACGCAGGACACTTAAAGAGACATGGGTTGGATCCCTGGGTTGGGAAGATGTCCTGGAGGAGGGAATGGTGACCCACTCAGTATTCTTGCCTGAGAATCCCACGGACAGAGAAGCCTGGTGGGCTACAGTCCCTAGGTTCGCCAAGAGTCGGACAAGACTAAGACGACTTAGCACAGCCCAGCACAACACAGACAGGGTAAAGCTAGAGAGGATGTTCATCAGTTTTTGAGGCCATAAAGATAAGCAGTGACAAAGCTCACTAAATATCTATAAAGGTCACAGTATGAGAAATCAAATGGACTATGCTGCTAAGTCGCTTCAGTCATGTCCGACTCTGTGCGACCCCATAGACGGCAGCCCACCAGGCTCCCTCGTCCCTGGGATTCTCCAGGCAAGAACACTGGAGTGGGTTGCCATTTCCTTCTCCAGTGCATGAAAGTGAAAAGTGAAAGTGAAGTCGCTCAGTCGTGTCCGACCCTCAGCGACCCCATGGACTGCAGCCTTCCAGGCTCCTCCGTCCATGGGATTTTCCAGGCAAGAGTACTGGAGTGGGGTGCCATTGCCTTCTCCAAAATTGACTATAGACAAATACAAATTCTTTCCACTACCTTTTACTGAAGACTCCTCATTTTATCTATTTAGATTGAACCCAGAGTGGACTTAAGGTGTGTAGTGTGTCAAAAGAATGCCATGGTGACTTATTTGTCAGTTGCATTAAAAATATTGATTGATATTGTGCAGATTTTATGGGCAATTGCTTAGTTTCTTGGTATTTAATTGTTAAATACCAATTTAATGGTATTAAAATTTAATGGCATTAACAACCAATAATGGTTGTTCATTGATGAATATAAAGTAAATGTCAGGCTCAGGTAACAGAGAGAGGTGCTCTTGTTTTTACCAAGGACAACTGAGGAGAAATTCCAGTTCCCAAAGTGTTGCCTACATTACTTAGATCAAATAGTTTCCAATATTCAGAATAACTTTAAGCTTTATGAAATAAAATTTTACCAACACCTGATGAGTGTGGGATTCATTTACTTACCTATTGAAATAGGGACATGATAGCCAAAACATGTGAACTGTTGCCCCAAACATCCTCTCCTGGAGGCTAGAGGATTATAAATTACTGAGGCTTCCCCAGTAAGGGATTTGGAGAAAATGAGACGAGGGAAATAAGAGTTATATTTCAGCTGTCATCCTAGATTATTCCCTGAGGATACCATCTTAATATACAGCTGTTACTTCAAATGTCAACCAAAGACTGGGGATTATTAAATGTTCAGATATTATTTGTTCAGAAACTGAACAGAAAACCTTATTTGACCTTAGAGGTATCTTTAAACTTGGAAGTTCTGGTCATCTCACCTATAATAGGTCAAAAAAGAGACATTATAATGACAAGTAGAAACAGAGAGAGTGAAAAAGTGTTACTTCAGTATGGAGAGGGAAAAAAAAATCTGAGGATATTTGTGAACAAAATGAATACTTTTGAGCAGCAACATTTTTGCAACTCCTGACCTAATTGTGTATGTTGCACCCTTGAAGCTTGAATAAAGGAAGTTTAGGACAATGGAGAAGGCAATGGCACCCCACTCTGTTACTGTTGCCTGGAAAATCCCATGGAAGGAGGAGCCTGGTAGGCTGTAGTCCATGGGGTCTCGAGGAGTCGGACACAACTGAACGACTTCACTTTCACTTTTCACTTTCATGCATTGGAGGAGGAAATGGCAACCCACTCCAGTGTTCTTGCCTGGAGAATCCCAGGGATGGGGGAGCCTGGTGAGCTGCCGTCTCTGGGGTTGCACAGAGTCGGACATGACTGAAGCGACTTAGCAGCAGCAGGACAATTACTTTGTACAGAAATACTACTACGCCTAATATATAATGGACTTCAGAACAATCTGAAGAGATGGTAAGGATAAGAATGGAAAAAGTTCAAGCTCTGCTTAAGTATAAGCTGAGTTTTGTATACCACTTGTGGTTGGGGTCATGTCCCCTCTCATCATAAACCTCTGACCCTCTTGGGCACGTGCCCTGTGATCCCATGAACAAGTCCGTACTGGCCACTGTTTCTGTCCTGATATTCCTCATTCAATGACCTGCTCAGTGCAAACGTCTTGGTGATGACAAAGAATATTAATCCTACAGAGCAATCACCCCCTTGTTCTTATAATAAGTGCTAACCTTTATTGCCATTTTATTGTCCCATGTTCTGTTCTCAGTGGATCTGATACAACTCATCAAATTTGGATACGAACCCAATGAAGTGGTACTATTCGTATGCTCATTCACAAGTGAAGAATCTGATTCACAGATATACAACTTTCTCAGAGTCTCACATTAACTTAGTGATAGAGTCAGAATTTAAACTCCAGCAGTCTGGCTCCAGCCCCTAACCCATACATGTCTGCTGCTATGTGGAGAGAATGGGGAAAGTATTTAATATCTGAAAAACACTTTGCAATATCCTTGCACTCGCTAGCCTGGTGATGCTGACCATTCTCATCTTTGGAACCAAAGCTGACATGTCCTATTCCATACCGTTTTCTCCTAGGCTTAGGAAAAGGGAAATGACAGATGACTGAATGGAAAAGGATGAAGTCTTTTGGTTTAAATCCTAATAGTTTTACTTACCTGGTTTAGCCCAGGTTGGTCCATCTTACTTGCTTCACCAAGGCCAGGAGTCTCTGTAGAGTCAAAGCTCCATGTTTGGTAGATTCAGAGGTGGACCTTCATCTGTGACTAGGTGGCCAAATGTATAAACAGAAGACACATCAGGAGAGGATACCTCAGGAGCAGAAGCACTTTGAAAATGATAACAGGAAAAAAAAGCTTATCACCTGTCCCATGGAAAGGCAGTGTGGGAAGTGAGGGTCTGGGAGAGCGTTGGTAGCTCTCCATTGAGCAGTGTATTCTCTCAGAGAGGCCGGCTGTGTTTCAATTTTCTAAGTGAGACCCCCAGACAGTATGTTGTTTATCAAATGGGGGCAACCACTATGAAACCAGGCATTTATAGGTGTTCACACAGGAAGCTGTATTACTCCTGCCTATTCTCATAGGCGCACTCTGGCAAAAGCACATGCACACACACACACACACACACACACACACACGTACTTTGTCTATGCATTTAATCATTTCATTCCTGGCCATTTATAAAAGTGGCTCCCTCTCTCATAGCTTACTAATGTGATACTTTTTCCTCTCTTTCTTTTATTTTAATCACAGCAGAATCTAAGAAGAAGAAAAAGGAAGGCAAGAAACAGGAGAAGATGCTGGACTAAAAGCCGCCACCTTCCGTGGACCATGAAAAGGACATCAGCAAACAGGATCAGTTAACTATTGCATTTATATCTACCGTAGGCTTTTTATTCAAAAATTATCTATAGCTTAAGTACACAATAGGCAGAAACAAAATGAAAAGAAAAATTTTGTAGTAGCATTTTTTTAAATGTATCAATATACCATAGTACCACTAGGGACTTATAATAGAGGACTGTAATCCTATTTAGAATGTTGACTTATAGTACATGTTAAGTGATAGAAAACTGAGGTAAGTTTTTTGAAGTTATGTGATATTTTACATTACATTTTTTTTTTACATTTTTTTCTTTTGGCAGCAATTTAAATGTTATGACTATGTAAACTACTTCTCTTGTTAGGTAATTTTTTTCACCTAGACTTTATTTCCCAATTGAGAAAAATATCTACTAAACAAAGCAGCAATAAAATATGATCATCCTATTTGAGGAAAATATCTCTTTTTCTGCCAGTGGATTTTTAAAAAATTGTAGTCAACAAAATGAAGGGAGGGTGGTCAGAGCATGTCCTAGTTCAATGTTGACTTTTTTTAAAAAAAGAAAGCATTAGAACATGAAATTATTTCACTTTGGCAGAAATATTTGTTTTTTGATGAAATTATTTTTCCATTGGAGGAAAAAAAAAAGACAAGGAAAATAAATCAAGGTGATGCTGAAAAAAAAGATGCTTTTGTGTGCAATAATTTGATATTGTAAGCCTTCTCTCTTTGTCATCTATGTTCCCCCAGCTCATCTGTTAGCAGAGAAAAATGATCATACAAACTAATTAAATCATTCTTGCGCACAGATGTTGTAGAGGGTTGACACAGCTGTAGATGTAGGTCTGTAACTCTATTTTAAACTTTCTATCCATATATAATAGGTTGGACTGGTGCTACCGAATTAAAGTTCCAAACTAGTCTAGGGTTTGGTGGAACAGAAAAATGCTCTTCTTCTATTGAGTTTGGACTTTGTCGTTGTTCAGTCGCTAAGTCATGTCTAATTCTTTGTGACCTCGTGGACGGTAGCACACCAGGCTCCTCTGTCCTCCACTATCTCACAAAGTTTGCTCAAATTCATGTCTGTCAAGTCAGTGATGCTATCTAACCATCTCATCCTCTACCACCCCCTTCTCCTTCTTTCCCAGCATCTTTCCCAGCATCAGGGTCTTTTCCAATGAGTGGTTTCTTCACATCAGGTGGCCAAAGTATTGGAGCTTCAGCTTCAGCAGCCCTCCTTCCAGTGAATATTCAAGGCTGGGTTTGCATATTAACACCAGGCATAATGGTTGCTTGTTACTGGTTTCTATAAACCAATGGTTCCTACTCTATCATCTACTATATGAGTACCACAGACTAGATATGCAAATAAATCCCTTATCTTCTGGGCTCTAAACACAGTTTTTAAGTACATACAACTATGCTTCTATTATTCAGAGAAATAACACCTCAGAAGTCAGCTGGGATTAACCTCAAAGTATTTCTCTTGAAAAATCCACCTTTACTTTTAAAGGGATAAGACTCAATAAATAACACTTACCTATCAAGATAAGTCTAAGTCCACTTTCAGAAATGACGGTTTCAATACCTTTCAATAAACTAATTACAAACTGGTCTAATGATGCAGCCAAAGTGCCTTCAAAGTTGAAATATTTTTGTCACCTGGTCAAAGACTCCACTTGAGCTAGGAACGTTGACGGGGTCCATATCTCCCCACTAAATCAAAGCCAACTGCCAGTGGGCAGTAGAAAAAGGAACTAATCTCTAGGCACATATGTGGAACGATTTATAGACTGGTGCTTAATAAGAGCAGAGTACCTTGTAAAGTGCAAATGCAGAAACATGAATAGTGAATGCAGTTCTTTTACAGGTGAACCTTAATAGGCTAAAGGTACTCATGGGGATGGATGGAGGGGATGAAAGGGAGGCATTATCCTGACTGGGTTTTGTTGACAGCAAAGACTCTGCAAGGAGAGGCATGGTGGAAAAGCCTGAAGAATGTTTTGTTAGCCTCTCACCTAATATTGCTCCTCCATCATCATTTAGCCAAAATAGCAGCCCATGAATCAGTAATGAGCTGAGGTGAACTAGAACACAATCTCCCACAGGAAAAGCAGTCCTGTAAATAATCATGGCATTCCCTCTTTCTTTAACCTTACGACATGGCAGGAAGCCAAAGGCGCTCTGCTGTGTGAAGGGTGATTCTTAACACATCATACACTAACTCCCTGATTTTCTGTGAAGGCAAGGGTGCGGATGCTAATCTCCACTGCATAGAGTGTGAAATACTTAAATTCTCAAGAAGTATTCCATCCCAGCCCCAACTTTAAACACCTTGCTAAATCTTACTGAAGTATTGAAAACATAAATACAAAAGGACAGGCTCTGAAAATCACTGACTTGACAAATAGAAAAAGAAAGACCATTTTCAGTATTTCATAGAGTGCCCCAGCAAGCTCTCTCTTCCAATCATTCTGAGTTTTATGAACTTATTTATCCTTGTGTTCTTTAAGCCTGGAGGAAGGAAAGAGAAATGGAAAGAAATCAGCTATGTTTCCTTAAAGGACCTTCGACTGAAGAAAGTTTTCTCCCAATTACCAAAAACAGTCTTCCAGTTACCAAACGTGTACCTTATTCAATATGGTGACCATATCCTTCACACTTGGATTTTGACAGGCTTTCTTATTTGTCCTGATTGTATGAATCCTATCACACTATATTCCTAGAATGACATCATAATGTCTTGTTAATTCTGTAAGAATAGAACTCCAAACAGAATTTAATGCTCTAAATAGTTATCAAGTTCTACTAAATTGTGGAGGTATTAAAAAAAAAAGAACTATATGATTTCATTTATGGGTCCTTGACCATACGAAGCCTTATTTAAGAAAAGAAACATTACAGTCCTTTACCCGCTGAGAAGACAGATTTCTTTAGGAATGAGAGATAACACATATTTTCCCATAATATGTAACTCTTGGTTCCATATATCTGAAAGTCTGAAATTGTTTCATAACTTCTTTGGTTTAAATGAAAAACAAAGGTAAATATGCTTTAGGAAGCACTGAATGAGGCAATATAAAATACTATCTTTCACCAATTGAATTATTTTAAAATAATTTCCAAACATAAAAATTCAAATTTTATCAACCTTTAGTTGTGGGATTCTCTAATGGAGTGAAACAAAGGGCTTTATTCCCATTAACTTTCTCCAGAAAATAATGCAACAGATCAGCATCCTTAGATGTGCAATATCGAAGCATTTGATCTCAATCTCTTTTTTCTCTGGCTTGCTTTTAATTTAATTAGTTTTAAGCCTTAAGCTTTTAAAAGTGAAATCAATCAGAAGGCGAGAGTGTAGAGAATCATGTTCCAACGCTTCTCATGTAAATTCAAATTTTAGATTCTTCTTTGGAGTAAAACAGGCTCCTCACTGTCTACAAGCTTATTTCTGAGTTACAAAAATTCCCTCCATGTTTTTCCCTATCTTATCATGTTTTCCTCCTGCATTCTCGTACTCAGTCTGGGCTGCCAGAGGACACCTTTTTCTTGCATCTGGAAATTTAAGCAGCAGACAACTTATTTAAGCAGACAGTAATGTCTCCAGGTCTGTCAAATAGATGCATTTTCAATCTTCCAGTACTTTCAAAGAAGACATAGAATCTTGGAATACGTTTCCATAAAGGGTAAGGAGCATAATGTTATTCAGAGCATTTAGCAAGTAATACCTGCCTCATACTTATTGGACTTTAATTCTCCTAGAAATAAAATATAGGGAACATTTTAATCAGAGAAAAACTTGTCATGATCTTAGCAATCCATCCCCCCCCCTCAATGTTTCTCTTCTTCCCAGTCTTTCAATTTTCCAAAAAAGGCACCAGAAGTAAAGTAAATGTTCAGTCCTATTAGGGTCACAAGTAAAATCATGTCATTCAAGAATATTTCAACACAAATGAATGCAAACTGACATGTGTTCCATTTTTTTTAATTTAAAAAGAAAAATAAAGAACAATTAGCTCTCAATATCTAATTTCTATAATATAATTTTTAAAGGACAAAACCTTGACCAGCAGAACATTGATGTATTTAGATATATATATCTCATTATAACTACAATATTAAATTGTTAGTAGGATTGGCCAAGGTTATATGCTCATGCTCAGTCACCCAGTTGTGTCTGACTCTTTGCGACCCCATGGACTGCAGCCCATCAGGCTCCTCTGTCCATGGGATTTTTCAGGCAAGAATGCTACAGTGGGTTGCCATTTCCTCCTTCAGGAAATCTTCCTGACCCAGGGATCAAACCCACGTCCTGTACTGCAGGTGGATTCTTTACTACTGAGCCACTGCGGAAGCCTAAGAGGGTTATATATCTAGGTTATTGCAATGTATTTTCTTTTGTTCTTTGGAAATGTTCATGGAAGCCATACAATCTATGTTAGAGAATGACAACATGGAAAATCCTGACATCATGTAGTTAAACTGGGAATGGAGGAATACCTTACAGAGTATAAACATGTAGTGACTGAATCCATATATGCAACTTGCTCTTGGTGGAGATATAAAATATTACATAAAATACATTAATTGCAACGCATCATTTGTCTCCTGTCTTTTGGTTGTCAGATCCATCAAATACAGGAGAAAGAAATCTTCAAGTATCTTAGTTTATGAGATTCTTGGAGAATTACATGAATATCTCAGTTGCTATAAATGACCAACAGATTGAGATGCTTGCAATAAATGATATAAATTTTAGACTTCCAAGTCCAGAGTTGTATGCTTTTAAGGTGGTCATAGCTAATAATTAAGCTTCTCATCAGTTTCATTAGAGATATGCCAATCTGCTATCTTGCAGCAAGGAGGAAGAGAGAGTTATTAGGGGTCTATTCTGGGATGTGGTCAGGAAGAAAATGGGCAAGTTGTGTGTAACTGTTCCGATTAAGAATTCCTGAAGTCTCTGAATTCCTTCCCTCTATATTAAGCTAAAAAATATCTGGCCATTTAAAGTAGATTTCTATTGGCACCATTTGGTTTATGAGTTAAATTTGGCAACTTAACCAACACTGGAAATTGAACCCAGACTCTGGTGAAGGCATCCTTATCAAGAACCTTGATCATATCGAAAATGGGATTCCACACTCCTAGAAAGTGCATTTCTAAAGCCCATTTGAATAAATTTTATTCTATGATAATTATATTGATTGAGATTAATTCCTAAAAATCTTGTTGAATATATTTCCCCTTCCAAATTCTGATTATACATTTCATCCCATAGTCTCTGTTTAGTTTAAATTCATTAATTTATGCTTTCCTGTGTACAAATTGTTTACTAAGTGCTCAGCACAGTTACTGGTGCCAGGGGTGCAGCAAAGAACAAAATGAGCTGCGCCCCGCCCCCCGCACCAAACTCCTGTTTTCATGGAATTTACACTCTTGCTGGAAACACAGACAATGAACACAATGAAAAATGTTTTGGTTACATCCCACTGCATACAAAACCACCTAGTTCATCTCCTGCCTCTCCTGGTGGGCTGACTGGACTCGTCTGGACTCAAGTGCTTTTGTTCCGTGTGATGTTAGTTTGAAGGGCTTGGATGTCCAATGTCCAACGCAGCTTCCTCTTGTGCCTGACCTCTTAGTGGAAACAGCTGGAGAACTGGATTCAAGTGGGCCGCTGGAGGGCTGGGCCTCTCAGTTTCTCCATGTAGTCCACAGGCTCACTCTTTCCGCAGGGTGTTGTCTGTCTCTACAGAGTCTACCCAGGGGAGTTACCAGCCTTTTCACGGGGTAGCACAGAGCCCTCCCAAGCACAAAGTGGGAAGTCAGCATGCCCTCTGAAGGCTTAAGCCTGGAACTGGCTCAGCATCCTTTCTGACAGATTCTCAAGGTTCAAATGAGTTGCAGAGCTGCCCAGATTCTCCAGGAGGGGGACTACCCGAGGGAGTGAGTCCCAGGAGGCGGGGTTCACTGGGGACTATGTCTGGGAACAAAGGACACAAAAAAGTAAAATATATAGTGGATGGTAGTTAAGTGCAACAGAGAAAATAAAACACCAAAGGGCAACACAATATTGGGCAAGTGTTGCAATTTCAAATATAACATCCAGAGGAAATCTCCAGGAGGAGGTGACATTCAAGCCCCCAAAAGTTGGAAGGAGGTGAGGGAACAAGTCAGGCAGGTGTGGGAACTTCCCTGGTGGTCCAGTCGTTAGGAATCCGCCCTGCAGTGCGGGGGACGCAGGTTTGATCCCTGGTCGGGGAACTGGGTTCCCACACACTGTGGAGCAACTGGGCTCACGCGCTGCAGCAACTGGGTCCACGTGCCATCCTCGCTGGCAGGAGAGTGTGGCAGCAGAGACAGCAGCAAGGGCGGAGAGTGCAGAGGCCTGCAATGGGAGCTCCCAGCACCTGAGCAAGAACAGGGAGCCTGGGGTGAAGCAAGCAAAGGGGAGAGGGGTAAGAGATCAGGAGGGTCAGGGGACATGAGGTCAGCACCAAGGCGCTTTGGCGCCACAGGATCCATTTAATTTCTCCTGTGGGGGACTCTGCTTCCTCAGTCAAGGAGGGGAAGGGCCAGGAATGTTGGCAAGAGCGCCGGTGGCTCAGGTTTCTTCACGCTTAAATGTTTACTAATATATCTGCTGCACAGCTCATATCCCATTATTTCCCTCGAGATCCATGCAAGATACGTGGCAGTATTCTCAATTGCCTTGATGTAACAAGCTGCACGGTCCATCTCCAGTTTGGTTTTCATCCGTCTCAGCCCCGTGACAACTAGTAAAAAGAGATGCATGGGGCATGGGGACAGGAAGACTCTGGATTTTAGTCCGTGCCTCCCAGTGAAAATGGTAATATTTGAGGTCACAGTTCCCTCAGTTTCATTTATCCAGAAACCAGATAAACAATCACAAAAGCCAACAGTTCCTAGAAGTTTCACCCACAGTGTTCCAGGCAGCCCCATCCATGACCTTATTTCCCAGCTCTCCTTTATATGACTTAAAATTTCCTGTATCAGAATTTTAATGTCGGTGCCATTGCTTTTTATGATATTTTAGCTTGAGAATTGATTCCACATACACCAGTCATCTCGGGGTGGGGGAAGGTCTGTGCCCTATTCTGTACCTAACAGCCTCCCCTATGCTTTTGTGCTCATTTCTGCATCCTTCAGTGTTCTTTGGTTACAAGCAACAGAAACTGCTATTCTTAAACTGAACTGTGTGTGTGTGTACACACACAAAGGAATTCCTTGAAAGGATATTGAGTAGCTCAAAGAATTGAGTGGAAGAGCCTAAGGAAGGATAGAGGATCAGAGGAACATTGAGATAAAGACACAGACACCTAAGAATTCCTCACATGCCTCCGTTCCAAACTCGTTTGGTCCCTCCCTGCCCCTGCACTCTTGGGATGTGCCTTCTGGCGAGGAGCTGGGGTGACCTCTCTAGGGCCACGTGGCACTTCTCTTGTCAGAAGTCCATAGCCTTCTGATTGGCAGCCCACCAAAATCACACGGAGACCAAGTAGAGAAAGTCTTCAAAGAAGGACACACTTGTCAGAAATAAAAAGAAAACATTAAAAACGAAGATTCAAAGAATAAGTATTCTAGTTTTATTTTAATGACTTTCGAGTTAAAAATAAAGCATACTAGGAAATAAGCACTGACATCAGTTGGAACCATATTGTGCAGAAATTTGAATGAAAAGGAGCTTGTTAGGTGACAAAGAGTTGTTGGTATTTTTTAGTAGAAGATTGAAGTGAGAAACAGTGTTTACACTTGAAGAATTTTAGTCTGTCACCTGGAAGTGGTTTATAAGGTGAATTTGAGTAGTGCAGCACTGAAAATGTGAAGACGATTTAGGAGGTTGTTGGACTTTTCCAACTGAGAAATAATGAAGGCCATCTGGATCTGTCATCCACTTTTGCCTCTGGCGACCCACTCATTTTTTTCTGTTTCTTTTTCTCTTCTTCTATCACTGTTGCCTGATTATTTTTGTTGTGATCCAAGGAGATTTGACTTAATAACACACTCTGCTTCATGCTTTGGGAGCCTGATGCTACATGGAATAGATACCTCAGAGAGTAAAGCCGTTTGGAGAGCTGACCAGTTGTCATAGACATCCTGCTTCTCTGCCTTCAAAGCCCTCTGTTTCCATTTGAATGATCAGGTTCACCTTGACTGACAGACTTAGTCCCAATACGGACTTTGTGTGAACCATCTTCTCTGTCGTTATTTAAGATGATCTCATACAATAAGAAGAAATTCGTCATTACTCTCATGCTCAACTTGCATCCAAGTGTAAGAAACCTCCATTTTATTACCCTTTTCTACTATGTCCTTAATTAACTTCTTTGTAGTTAGCCCGGTATCCTTACCTTATAAATCTGGGCTCTGTTTTCTGCTCTCAAACCCTTGCCCCAGTCGACACCACCACTGTCCTCTGTATAGTCCTGCTCTGAATCTCTTCCACATCTAGACCGGCTCATCGGATGCAAATCAAATTTCCAGGCTAGGAAATTATCCCTATTTTGATTGAGCTTAGTGTACTTGCTGCCATGTTTCCTGGGCTATATTTCAGTAAATATTTCACTTTTTTCCGGACTTCCCTGATACTAGCCTCTGGCCAACCTGTGGCCTGTGTCTGTACTTTCCAGATGCTGAGCGCTGGCTTTTATCTGCTGGGCTGGACTTTCCCCCTCCCATTGGCAACTCTGTCTCCTCTACCATCATCAACTTTTCCTTTCCTTTCTTTCAGCAGCTCCTATCCATGTGTGGAGAACTCTATTTTTATATGTAAGCCCTCCTGAATCTCCCTGCCTGCTTGAAGTTTTCCCCTTCATCTCCAGATAAATGCCAAAGTGTGCATGCACACTCAGTCGCAAAGTTGTGTTCAACTCTTTTGTGATCCCGTGGACTGTAGCTGGCCAGGCTTCTCCGTCCATAGGATTTCCCAGGCCAGAATACTGTTGCCATTTTCTTCTCCAGGGTATCTTCGTGACCCAGGGATCAAACCTGTATCTCCTGCTTGGCAGGTGGATTCTTTACCATTGTGCCACCTGAGAAGCCTGTGCTAAGATAGGGAATTCATTTAAAGGGAAGAGAAAGGGACAAAGGAGAGAGTAAAGAAAATACAGAAGGGTGATGTAAAAGTTCATCTTATCTACATACTAATAGGGACTCTCCTAGATATCAATTTCATAAAAATTCTAGAGAGAGCTACTAGACGGAGTTGTTTACCTGGAAACTGTTGGAGAACTAATTTGATAGAGAAAAGGGTAAGGAATGCTAAAACCAAAATACTAATTCTAACGCAGTGATTCTTTATGTTTTTTTTGTTGTTGTTGTTCCATGAGCTCCTTTAGCAGTCTGGAGAAGGCTGTGGATCCCTTCAAAGAATGCTGTAAATGCTTAATATAAGCTATATTGGAATATAAATAATTCCAATTATATTGAAATGCAGTTTCTATACTTAGAAACATTTTTGATGCAGAAATATTTTTGCTTCGCTATTAACTCACTAAATTAGATCTAGAGTTAAGTCTAATAACTATTGAAGATAGTGGTAATATGCATGATATTTGTAGCTATCTGTGATAACTGTAGTACAACGAGACTGTTATTTTCTTCATGACAAAGTCAAAAATCCTGCTTATACTTTTTTGGTTTGTTGCCTACATTTGCAAGGGAAGAGAATGTTTAATTTTAGTTCAGTTAGAGATGAGTGAAAATAAACATAATTTGTTTTCCTATTTAAGTCCTGGATTCCCACGTTTACTTCAGGCACTGGTTGGTTCAGAACCATATTCCAATCGAAGTCAGTCATAAGCAAGACAGTAGTGTTGTACTGCAATCTTTAGTGGCCTCTTCCCTGGTGGCTCAGACGGTAAAGCATCTGCCCACAATGAGGGAAACCTGGGTTCAATCCCTGGGTCGGGAAGATCCTCTGGAGAAGGAAATGGCAACCCACTCTAGTACTCTTGCCTGGGAAATCCCATGGATGGAAGAGCCTGGTAGGCTACAGTCCGTGGGGTCGCAAAGAGTCAGATACGACTGAGTGACTTCACCTTACCTTACCTTCAGTATTTTATCAGACTGGGAACTGCCTTTCCTCCCTAACACTTCCTGAAATGTGAAAGTGTTAGTCACTCAGTTGTGTCCAACTCTTTGTGACCCTGTGGACTGTAGCCCACCAGGCTCCTCTCTCCAGAATCGGCCTGCAATGTGAGAGACCTGGGTTTGATCCCTGGGTTTGATCCCTGGGTCCGGAATATCCCCTGGAGAAGGGCATGGCAACCCACTCCAGTATTCTTGCCTGGAGAATTCCATGAACAGAGGAGCCTGGTGAGCTACAGTCCATGGGATTGCAGAGTTGGGCAGGACGGAGCTACTAACACTTTCACTTTCTTTACTGTCTGAGACACCAGGGAAGCCCCAGGCTCCCCTTCCTGCTAAGCTCCAAACACATCTTTCTTTTCCTCCTTGTTCCCATTATTTCCTCCTTTGGGATACTAGCTTTCCTTGTACCAGTGCCACCACATGCTCCTCTAATTCTTACTGAGCTTTCTTTTAATTCATTGTTCTTGAACTCACACACTGGCTTATTCTTTAATTCAATGAACAGTTTTTAACTGTGACAGAAAAGGAATGTTACATCTCTGCCCAGATCAGACTTTTATGTAATGAATGAGTTTCTGAAACCTTATTCTATTCTTTCATTCTGAAAAAATAAATATTAATCTTTACATAAGAGAGAAAATTAATTTCATGTCAAAGTGATTATTAAAGCCTGATATGTCATTATTTTTCTCCATTATAAGTTAACACTAGGATGGGAAAATTGTTTATAATATGGGTCTTTCATTCTTTATACTATCTCTTGTTTAGTGTTTGTAATAAATGTATGGTTCTCAAAAGGAAATCATGTTATTTCTGAGAGTCATAAAGATGTTTTTTCTGACATCTGCCTAAGCTCAGCTTCTTCAGTAGCTAACTACCATCAACTCTGCTTCGTAATTCCTAATTATGTTTCTCTTTTCAGAATGGTTTTTAATTTACCATACTTCAATTTCTAAAATTATGTAAATTTATTTTTTTTTTGCTGATTTTCAGTAGTTGGGAATCTACATAGAGGAAGTCTCCCAGAACTTGAAAATATAGTTGAAAAAGAAATGGATTAATCAAAAAAAATCAATGATTACTAGGTCACATGCAAGGAAAACTTAAAACCAAAGGCTGTTTGATCTGGAAATTGAGTGGTGCAAGATTGATGTCACAGAATTATCAAAAAATGATGTGTCAATAAGAACTAGGAGTCTGGAGGTGGTGGGGAGAGGTGAGAAATGATGAGCAGTATAGGTACAGAGGCATTGCAGTAGTCCATGTGGGAGTGCCATTATGAACATACTCAGCAGAGGGGAAACCTAAGCCAAACACCTTATCACAACCACTGCCTCGACAGAACTGATCTCATGGAACAAACATCTGAGCCCCATTTATGTCCACACGTGGGAAGAAAATCAGCGTCATGTCAGAATGAGTATTGCAGCCCAGGAGAGTTGTTTTCATCACTATAAATCAATACGTGGGGGTTATGATTTTTCTACTTCAGTTCTACATAGCTGAGTTGGTAAAGAATTCACCTGCAATTCAGGAGACCCTGGTTCGATTCCTGGGTCAGGAAGATCCACTGGAGAAGGCATAGGCTACCCACTCCAGTATTCTTGGGCTCCCCTTGTGGCTCAGCTGGTAAGGAATCCACCTGCAATGTGGGAGACCTGGGTTCGATCCCTGGGTTGGGAAGGTCCCCTGGAGAAGCGATAGGCCACCCACTCCAGTATTCTGGCCTGGAGAATTCCATGAACTGTATAGTCCATGGAGTCACAAAGAGTCAGACATGACTGAGCAACTTTCACTTTCTGTAACATGGTTAATGGGAGTCCCCTCTGCTTCTCATGTCCAGAGTTAGTATGCTGTTAATTCACTTGGAGTGAGTTGGGGTTAGTCCTTGAACCATGAAATGCTATTCAGTGTAATGCAGTCCTGTGGTGTAATTTCCAGTGTGCAGTTTGCCTTTTCCAAGTGATACTTCTGTTTCATGTAACTGTTTTTGGAATTTTTACTGTTGATATAAGTCATTAAAATTGCCAGAGTCGAAAGTGCTCTGTATTAAAATATTTAAAATGATTCAACTTCATAGTAATACAATACATATTCACAGTAATATGTACTTCTTTACTCCAATATCTATTGGGATGAATAGAATTAAACCCAAGTTAAGAAACCCATCAAAATTAAATTACCAGGAAATTGTGTTCCCAACCAGTGGACTGCAAAACAAACTTTAATAACCCTCTGAAAGAAGTATCTTCTCACATTTTATGAGAGTGGAGAAAAGAGAGACTTCAGGATGATGCACACAGAGAGGAGAGTTCTTATATATCAAGAAAAATCTTCAAGATTGGAATGACACTTCTTACAGTATTTACATGAGCTGTATAAAGACTCATAGAAAATGTGTGTGTAGACTGTCATTATTATAGTATCTGGTCATGTTCTGGCTAGCTAAAAAGCCAGTTTGAAAGGAAAATTTTAATAGGGCAGAGATAAATAACATACAGCAACAGGAGATTTATTTTCTTTCGGTCATCCTGTCACACGATGAGCTCATTTCTAATGATACTCCAATGTATACTAAGCACAGCAAGTATTATTAAAGGATAAAATATTCTGCCAATGTGGAAAATATATGAGATGTGTGGTCTTTCTATCATTATCTTGATTAATTGGATAGAATCCATGAAAATATGTATTTGCTCTCTGGGTTTTCCAGCAAAATCCCTCACATAGTTTTCCTATCCAGGAACTCTGATTGAACTGTCCTGAGTGTATTTATTTAAGTTATTACTTTTTAAACAAATACTCTAATGGATTGCCAAATGATGTGCGTGTGCATACCGCTCTCCCTTCCCAAACACACCCTGCATTTGGCTGCCTCAAAGAAGAAAGCAGGACTGATGTAGCTGTTAGTCAGCTTGGGCTACTCTGACAAAGACTGGGTGACTTAGACAACAAACACTTACAGTTCTGTAGGCTGGGATGAGAAAGATCAAGGTGCCAGCAGATTTAGTGCCTGGTGAGGGCCCCTTTTGTGGTTTGCAGATAGCCGTCTTCTTGCTATATCCTCGTATGGCACGGAAACAGATAGTCTCTTCTTACTAAGGGCACTAATCCTATCAACATGGGGGTTCCACCCACATGAACTTATCTGAACCTAATTATCTCCCAAAGGACTAGTTACCCTCTTATTCCATTGGGAGTTAGGGTTCCAACATACATTTTGGGGGACACCAACAGCCAGTCTGTAACAGCTGCTCCAGGTTAATCTCTGCCTAATGGTAAGTACATACTTGGTAGCTTTTGTGTTACATCAAAGCATCACATAGCAGTCCTGGTCACAAATCAGATTCTTTGTACATTCTCAATACTGACAAAAATCCCAAGGACATCTCTGATGAGTTTGAAATCAATACTCATGGAGTTTTATTAAAGAAGTTATGGAAATAATGGAATTATTCTACTAAGAGCTTTAATTAGATATGAGAGGAAACCCCATTGATTTATCAAGACATGAGGAAATCTTGGTAGATTTGGATCTGACCAAGACAAACCTGCAAAATGTTCCTTTACTAGCAGTTTTGAAAACCTCAAAAGCAGCAGGTCATGGAACTCTGCTGCTTCACGATGAACGTGAAGTCAGATGTAGTCTGATTGTCTCTTCCATTTAACCTAATATCTCCCCTGTTACTCACTATTCTATTTATATTGCTCACAATCACATCAGCGGAACCTCCAAAAAGGTCTACGTTAACAAGGGATCACTGAGCTCACAGGCTCAGCATGCAGTGCCAAATCATAACTTGGAGACACGAGTTGTCCACCAATTAAAGAGCTTTTCCAAGAGGGTGAAGTTTTGCTATATCACTGGTATCTCTCTGCAGCAATTGGTTTTCAGTTTCAATGGCACATTGTTTTGAACTCCATGATATCATTACTAGGAGAAGTGGAAAATATATGAGATGAAGAATATATGAAAAATATATGAAGATGTAGGAGAAGTACATCTAACCTGAGGTAGCCAGCAAGGGTGCCCACACAGTCCTGGCTCTCTGTTAAACCCTCTGTTATTTTTGGTCAGTCAGTTCAGTTGCTCAGTTTTGTCCAACTCTTTGTGACCCCATGGACTGCAGCACGCCAGGCCTCCCTGTCCATCACCAACTCTCGGAGCCTACTCAAACTCATGTCCATCGCGTCAGTGATGCCATCCAACCATCTCATCCTCTGTCATCCCCTTCTTTTCTCACCTTCAATTACAGTGATTTCAGTCAGTCCTCTGTTGAACAAACCTAGAGCTTTCTAATTACCTAAACTAAGTAAAAATTTTGCAGGCCTCTAATTTTTATCTAGAGAAACAATGACCCACTACTTAATACCAACGATTTCTGCCAGTGAGAAAATTCCTATTACAGACTTGGGCTCTGCCTCTCTTTTCAGTATTCATACATTTCTTGTCTTTGGTAATTTAGTGCCATCACGTGACCCATGACACTCAGGAGTCCCATCATCATCATTAAGATCAGGCAACCCACTCTGATAGTAGTGTCAGGGCTCCTCTGACCAATCTATTTTGCATACCCCTTGTGAAGGAAGTATCCTCTGGACTTTTGGGGGGAGGTATTCAGGGAGTGGGTGGGCAAGTCTTCCACCACATTCCAGTCTTCCTAATCCTTTGGATACCTATGTTGGAAGGTCTAGCAAGCATCTCATCTTTACTCTATGCAGATCACTTTTGGGTCCAGGTTTTAGTCAACCAAGCAAATGAAATGTTGAGCTCCTCCAGCCACCTTTGCCAATGTTTTGAGTACAGAATCATATCTCAATTCATCACTAGCAATGTTTAGCTGCAATCCAACAGTATATTCCTTACACCTCTCATGAGTAGCTTAGAATCCATTCCTCTGCAGGTTTCCAAGATTTCTATTGACACAAACTAGCACATCTTTGAGGTCCTCCTCAAAAGTTACACTTTTTACTTTACAGTCTAAGATTGCCTTTACTCGAGTCCTTTTATAGCTCTGGAAACAATGAGAAATGGTGGGGGCAGTTCATAAGGAGGATCAGTAGTTCTCTAAATTTAAGAAATTATTCTGAAATTTTATCAGAGAAGCCCATTACATAGTCTTCAGGAAAGAGGAGATGAATCTCCCTGATAGGACATAAAGAGCTTTCTTTATGAGTCAAAGATACTTGGCAGAATTCAGGGAAAGTTTCCCAGCTTTAACAGAATCTGCCCAGATGTCCCCATTCCAATTTTCTTTTAACAAGCAAATGATAAAATTATTCTGGTAGAATCTTGGATTGGGCATATTCTTTCCCCAAATTCTCCAGTTAACATACAACCAACCAACCAACCACCTCGTTATGGTTATTTTTTCTAACACTTTTATGGCTGCAATGCTTGACCTACCAAAGTTGTGTGTTTTTTATAGACACTTTATTAGAGACATCTACAGGTGATAATTTAAGGAACTATCATGCTATCATCGACTATCAATGTTTCCCGGAGCAGCACATCAACAACAGCACAGTAACAAGTACAAATAACACAGAATTCATTCAGAGAAACCCTCTTTGAGGTTATGCTTCTCTAGAACCACTTCCAGCACCAATATCTGAAATCAAGGGTATATGAAAGAAGCTATTCTTAAACATGATGTAGAACAAGAAATTTATCATAATATTAGGCTCTTCCCAATTGTGGGAACTGTAGGCAAATCTATGCAAACTGTTGCCTTTGGAGCTAGGTTGGGCTTGAAGTCTTTATGAAGTCAGAGAGCAGAGAAAACTGTAACTTGTAGAAATAAATCAGAATCCCAAAGTACAAACTGGAGCCAGAGTCTGTTTCTGGCTTACCTGGATGATGCTGGAGGCCCGCAGGAAAGCTGGCATCTTTTATAATGAAGCTGTATATGCACATAGGCCAGGACCTGAGAGACCAAATGAGAAGATGTGATGGGAATTGGGAGGCTGGGTTAGATGCTGCCCCATGCCAACAATTGAATTAGCAGACAAGGGACTACACACATGGATGCCACATCACCTTAAGTTCTATACCCACCATCAGAGCATTAGAATGGGTGCTTCTTCTAGTTCACCTTCTAAATCTTGCACTTATTTTTCCTGTGAGCATGTCCAATCTAGAAATTCAAGAACTTTTTATTAAACAAGTTTTGAATAACAAGTAAGGATGTCAGCAATTCAATTTTTTGCAAAAGTAATGGTAAGAAAAATCAAATAATGAACATTCAGAATATACAAGATACTTTTAAATCAATAGGGCTTCCTTGGTGTCTCAAATGATGGAAAAAAAAAAATCTCCTGCAATGCAGGAGACTTGGGTTCGATTCCTAGGTCAGGAAGAACCCCTGGAGAAAGGAATGGTTACCCACACCAGTATTCTGGCCTGGAGTATTCCACGGACAGAGAAGCCTGGAAGGCTATAGTCCATGGAGTTGCAGAGTCAAACAGGAATGAGTGACTAACACTTTAAAACAATACTCAAGTGCAAAGCATTGAAAGTGACAAGTATAAAGTAAAAACCTAAAAATAAATTATTTAAAGTCATTATCAAACTTTTCCAGACTTTACAAATGTTACTTACTTAAACGGATTGGTTCCATAAATGAACAGTGTATCAGTCAGTGTTTGCTTATTTGTTTGTAATAAAGTTTATCAGCTCAGTCACTCAGTCCTGTCCGACTCTTTGGGACCTCATGGACTGCAGTATGCTAGGCTTCCCTGTCCATCACCAACTCCTGAAGCTTACTCAAACTCATGTCCATTGAGTTGGTGATGCCATCCAACCATCTCATCCTCCGTCATCCCCTTCTCCTCTCACCTTTAATCATTCCCAGTCTCAGGGTCTTTTCAAATGAGTCAGTTCTTTGCATCAGGTGGCCAAGGTATTGGGGTTTCAGCTTCAGCATCAGTCCTTCCAATGAATATTCAGGACTGACTTCCTCTAGGATGGACTGGTTGGATCTCCTTGCAGTCCAAGGGACTCTCAAGAGTCTTCTCCGACACCATGGTTCAAAAGCATCAATTTTCTGCACTCAGTTTTCTTTATAGTCCAACTCTTACATCTGTACATGACTACTAGAAAAACCAAAGCTTTGATTAGACGGACCTTTGTTGACAAAGTAATGTCTCTGCTTTTTAATATGCTGTCTAGGTTGTTCATAACTTTCCTTCCAAGGAGCAAGTATATTTTAATTTTCTGGCTGAAGTCACCATCTGCAGTGATTTTGGAAACCAAAAAAATAAAGTTCGTCATTGTTTCCATTGTTTCCCCATCTATTTGCCATGAAGTGATGGGACCAGATGCCATGATCTTAGTTTTCTGAATGTTGAGTTTTAAGCCAACTTTTTTTACTCTCCTCTTTCACTTTCATCAAGAGGCTCTTTAGTTCCTCTTCACTTTCTGCCATAGCTGTGGTGTTATCTGCATATCTGAGGTTATTTATATTTCTCCCCACAATTTTGATTCCAGCTTTTCTTCATCCAGTCCAGCATTTCTCATGATGTACTCTGCATATAAGTTAAATAAGCAGGGTGACAATATACAGCCTAGACTCACTTTCCTGATGTGGAACTGGTCTGTTTTTCCATGTCTAGTTCTAATTGTCGCTTTTTGACCTGCGTACAGATTTCTCAGGAAGCAGGTCAGGTGGTCTGGTATTCCCATCTGTTTAAATTTTCCACAGTTTGTTGTGATCCACACAGTCAAAGGCTTTGGAATAGTCAATAAAGCAGGAGTAGATGTTTTTCTGGAACTCTCTCACTTTTTCAGTGATCCAATGGATGTTGGCAATTTGATCAATAAAATTTATAGGTTAATAAAAAAATCAAGGACATATACATAGGAAGAGAAGAGGGAGCAAAAATGCTCATTTGTTTTGAAAGTGTACTGATTTAGATTTCATAGTTAGACATTAATGCTATTGTTTGTATAATTATGATAAATAAATACATAAATATAAAGCATGAAAAAATACAATTTAAATTATTGATATAAGAAAGTAAAAAATAACAATAAAATAAGCCAAAAGAAACCAAAAAGAAGAAAAAATTATGGATAAAAAATGAATAGAGAAGAGAAAAACTTTAAATCAAATTAATGAATCAAAATCCTGGGAGGTGAAAAAGAAGAAACATAAACAAATCAAACAAATTATACAATCAAATACAAATGATAGCTAGTAATCAAACATAAAAATGAAGAAAGCACAAATCTACAAAATAAAAAATAACAAAGGGGAGAAAATCCACTTCCATCCATCATGGCTGAATAAGCTTGCATGGAACCAGCCCTCCATCAGGCAACAACTGTAAGGATTGTCAAGGCATAAAATATAATTATTTGAAGGTACTTGAGAAAGAATGTGAGCACAGAGATTTGGGAGGGGAGCCAGCACTTGAAAGAAGCAAAAGACAGAGGGCAAGTTTCCCTTTTATTATGATTTTCAGCCTTAAGGCAGGTCATAATCTTAACCACACAGAATGGCAAAATCTCTGATAGGAAATCAGCATCCATTTTCATCTAGCAAGTTCAAAGAAAATGGGACAGCTGATAGATAATGAGAAAGGAATTTTAGAGAGGAGAGAACTAGAGAGATGGAGTCCCAAGCTTTGTGGAAATCCCTGCTCAAATCTCTGGCTGACACTTTGGTCATATAGACACATAAGGTAGACACAAAGCAAGCCATTAAAAAAAGAAAAAAATCAAAGACTAAATTGCAATGTCAGATGTCATCTTAGGGCTGGTAGTTTAACTTCAGGAGAGTTAGTTGACTGCTAAAATGAAAAACAAAACAAGTAAAAAACAAAACACCTCATTGGGAGATTGTAACAGAATCCAGTCGAAATGTTGCTGTGAAACTAGTAAAGGGTCAAAAGTGCACCGGCTACCCAACTCAATTCTGCAGGCTTTTCCAAATGAATGCATTTTACTTTTTTAGAGAATTTTGTTCCCTTCTGAGAAAGTACGTGAAGCTCAAGCAAAGCTCCAATGGCTGCAAAATGTAGGAAAGTTGTATGTAAGTAGTGGAGGGAAGAGCTGATGGATCTCCTATCTCAAGTACGTCCAAAGTATGCAATTTTATAATCACTTTCAGGATAACAGAAGTGAGCAGAAATTCTATATAATTTTAGTAGCTGTAAATCAACCTCAGACTTTAGGGTCAACTGGCTGGTTTTCCAGTTACGCCCATGTTCTGATAGTACAACTGAATATGCCCTACTTTGAAACTCCAGAACTACTCTGGAGTGCCGCTGAAGGTGACAACCCTCAGTCCACTCTTGTTCAGCTCACAGTCTCTCTGCAGCTCTCCACTCATCACACCTCTGTCACATCTGTTTCTTCAGGCAGCACAGTATTCTCCTTCCTGGAGGTCACTCCTTCCTCCAGGAACTGGAGGAATTGGAGAGGAGGGAAAAAGAAAGAAAACGAATGGAGGAAAGGAAAACATCAATATATCCATGTGTATTGAATCAATGTATCTGTAGAGGGGATCAACAATCAATTAGAACGTTGTTCCCACATAATTCTGATAATCAACTATGACCCAGAAGCTCTTGTTTGGGACCACTCTAAAATGTCTCCATGCCATAGCCATATGGAGGCCTCCAACACTTGCTGAGAATTCAGATTCTTCGCTCAATCTGACAACTGTGCTGAAGTCAGAGATTTCCTTAGGAAATAACTGCAGAGGAATATACAAACATCACCCACCTCCTTCTAGACAATATAAACTCAGTTCAATATAATTACCATGCAATCACAAATGCAAGTCATGTGTAAAATTAAAATTTCTAGTTCTCAGTTCAGTTGTTCAGTCGTGTCCAACTCTTTGCGACCCCATGGACTGCAGCCTGCTAGGCCTCCCCGTCCATCGCCAACTCATGTCCATTGAGTTGGTGATGCCATCCAGCCATCTCATCCTCTGTTGTCCCCTTCTCCTCCTGCCTTCAATCTTTCCCAGCATCAGGGTGTTTTCCAAGGAGTCAGTTCTTCGCATCAGGTGGCCAAAGTATTAGAGTTTCAGCTTCAGCATCAGTCCTTCCAATAAATATTCAGGTCCGATCTCCTTTAGGGTGGACTGGTTGGATCTCCTTGCTGTCCAAGGGACCCTCAAGAGTCTTCTCCAACACCATAGCTCAAAAGCATCAATTCTAGTAGCCACATTTTAAAAAGTAACAAGTGAAATAAATTTTATTAATATACTCTATTTAACCCAATACACCTCCAGTTGTAATCATTTTTATGTGAAATATGTATAAATAATTTTCATTATCTTTTTTCCATATTAAACCTTTGAAATCCTGTGTGTGTTTTAGCATTTTCTGCAGATCTCAATTCTGACTGTAGCATTATTTATGTTTTCATTCTGCATCTTTATCCTCCATCCTCAAAATGTGAGTTTTGTGCTAGGAAAACACATTCCAGAGAAAAATGAAAATCAAAAGCCAAGCACAGTTGCGTGCACTCCTGCAAGCCTCATGCAGCTCACAGTCTCTGTGACTCAGCCACAGTTGGAGAGCCCAAGCTGAAAACCTCAGCCATGTGACGGGGTTCAGCAAACTGACAGCAACCTCATAAGGGAGCCTGAAACTGAGGCCAGTAAACTTCTAGCACGTGGAGGGACCTAAAGTCCGGTTTGCGGAGACAAGGCCACCATCATGTGGAGCCTGTCGGAACTGCAGCGCGATTCACGTCCCCACTGCAGGGAGGAGACTCCAATGACCAGAATGTCAGTGAGTGCACACCACCTGCTCAGCATACCTAAGACATGTCCGCGAAACCCAGAGGGAATCCAGAAAACCTTCCGAGAAGACCAGTTAGTGTTTCAAAAGAAATAAGAGTCAGCCTGAAGTAATTAGATCTGTGAACAGAATCAATGAAATCATAAAACGTGAAACGGAGCCTTAGACAAACCCACGCCTCCTGAAAGCAGGGTTCATGTGGTAAAGTCTGAAGTATAGGATAGGGCAAAATTCACACTTTTGAACAGAAAACTTTTGGGAAATATAAATTATAATAGGAAATACAGATTTTAAGTAAAATAAGGGCTATGGGATGATGAGCATTTTTCTTTTTTTAAAGTATTCAAGCCAGTATAGTCAGTCATCAGGAAGATTTGCAATGACAACATGTTTTCTTCCAATTGGCAAATTGCTTTGACAATATTAAGGGACTTGTCCTACTTCTAATACAATTCTATACATAGTCTGTCTTCTAGTTTAAAAACACTGCATACAATAATATCCATATTGGCTCTTGATAATCACATAATCTTTTCTACAAGCTCAGAAAGTATGAGGTTGGTAGTATATCCTGGAATTATAAGAGAGTTTCAAAATATTCAAATACATAAGATGTAGTCTCATGTAATTGTGAAGTTAATGAAATGACCAGGAAAAAAAATGTGTTGAAGAAAATGGGTGACAATTATGTTTTATGCAAAAATGTGGTACTACGAATAATATCATTTTGTGTTTTCACCATTATCTTCCATTGAAAGATCTATGTTTTCTTTTCTCAGAAAGAACTCCCAAACACATGGATATCTGTTCCCTGGAAAATTCCAGGATATATTATTAACCTCACACTTTCTGGGCCTGTAGAAAAGATTCTATGATAATCAAGAGCCAATATGGATTCACTAACAAGTGTATGTCAGAGCAAATTAGTCTGTTTTGATAGAGTTGACATGTTGAGTATAATGGCTTCTACATGGCATTTAAACAAAGTTACCCTTATTTCTAGTTATTATAATAATATAGTGAAATATATCTAGATTATTCTACTGCAAACCATTGAGCCATTGATCCAGAGATGCTTAGTTTGTTTTTTTTTTTTTTTTTTTTTTTTTTTTTTGGAAAA
>NW_011495080.1:572343-578277 GCF_000754665.1 Bison bison bison
GATTTTTTTTTTTTTTTTTTTTTTTTTTTTTCTGTATTTAGGAACATTTCTAATAGAATATTGGTAAATGTTTATCTTGTTCTTTTAATATTTTAGCAATGACATGACTAAATGCTTAGAAAATATGGTTATCAAATGTGCAGATGCCATCATATTTGGGGGATGGCTAATATGATAGACGTCAGAATGAAGTCTGAAAATGATTATGACAGGTCTAATTCAAAATGATGAAATGTAACAAAGATAAATGATCTTGTGTTTTAATAAAAACAGAAAATTCTACAGCTGGATTGGAGAGACTTTTCTTTGGAATAATTTGCATAAAAGTGACCCAGAAGTTTTGCTTACTAAAAAATAAATATAGATTTGGTAAGATCCGTACACATTTATTTTACTGAAATGGAACTGTTGGGCCTGATAAATCAAATTTGGTAACAGTCCCCACCACACTCTGTCCTAGTCAGATAATATCTGACACATTGAGTTTATTTTAGTGCTGCATTTTTTGAGAGATACTGACAAAGTAAATGGTACACGGAGAAAGGGTTTTGAGATAGTAAGTACTGTGGAAGCCACTTAAAAAGGTTCATTTTAAAGAACTGCAGTTATTTCCAGTACAACAGAGTGGTTAAGCTCACAGATTATGGAGTCAAAGAGCTGAGTTTAAGTCCCATAATAGCCCATCAACTTTGGCTTTCTGACTTTGGATAAGTTATTTAGTTTGTTTGAGGCTCTGTGTATGTAGATTGTTTATAATAATAAAGAAAAAGAGTAGATGATGGCAGAAGTTAGATTTTGAAGAGATGATGGCGGTGGTGGTTGTGGGTTAGTCACTAAGTCATGTCCAACTCTTGTGACCCCATGGATTGTAGCCCTTCAGGCTCCTCTACCCATGGGATTTCCCAGGCAAGAATACTGGAGTGAGTTGCCATTTCCTTCTCCAGGGGATCTTCCTGATCCATGGATTGAACCCACGTTTCCTGCATTGGCAGGTGAATTTTTTTACCGCTGAGCCACCAGGGAAGACCAAAGAGGGGATACACAGAAGAAGAGATATTCTACCTAGCTCTGTAAGGTAAAATCAATAGAAGAAAGAGAATTTTAATATATTCTAATAATCTAAATGTGTTAATCACCAATTACACTACCCAATAATTTAAATCACCTAATTTGCATTTACAAGCAATGAGTTCTTTGTTCTTGCAGCTATTCCAAAAAGTTCAAAGTACCATCTCTCTGGAGATGCCTGCTGTCAGTTGGAGGTTTGACTATAGGTATGACCAGGCAATGGCACCCCACTCCAGTACTGTTGCCTGGAAAATCCCATGGATGGAGGAGCCTGGTAGGCTGAAGTACATGGGGTCGCTAAGAGTCAGACACGACAGAGAGACTTCACTTTCACTTTCCACTTTCATGCATTGGAGAAGGAAATGGCAACCCACTCCAGTGTTCTTGCCTGGAGAATCCCATGGACCGAGAAGCCTGGTGGGCTGCCGTCTATGGGGTCGCACAGAGTTGGACACGACTGAAGCGACTTAGCAGCAGCAGCAGCAGCACCAGCAGCATGACCACTAATTCCCATCTATGTAGCTATTCCATTTAGTCTTTCAACAAGCAGTTATTATCACCAGGCACTGCACAACCAACAGACAGGCAGGTAGCCTGCCTGAGTCTGTGAGTCTAATGGAAATACGCACACATGCTCAAACAATCACATCACGATGGGCTAAGGGGCAAGCGTGGAGCAGTGAAGTACAACAAAGGAGGGGAATCTAAGACTGACACAGTCACCTGCCTAGAAAGATTTCTTAGCACATTGCCCACCTCTGTTCTTAGTTGAAATGCAACTCTTTAGAATGAAGACACTAGAATAGCTTAAAGGTTTTTTCCTTGAAAAAACCTTTGTTTTTAATTAGGCTGCAACAAATTCTCTTCTTCAAAATCTTATTCTGGTTTTCTAAACATGTCTCTCAGCCCCAAACCCTTCTGGGGACTCCCCTGTGGAAGTTTTCTGATCTCACCTTTGAGGGAAGTAGAGGGGAAAACACAGAATGCTTCTTTCCATCTTGTCTTCCTCTTCTCAGAGACTTAATTATTTTTTAAGAAATAGACCAAATCTCCCCATTTCTGAGAAGTGAGGAACAATCATTACGGATCTGTGATTGAGGTCCCAAATAATTTCTGTTGACAACTATTTCTTCCAGTTATTAAATTAGCCTCCCTTTTGCCTGGACTAGGGTGTTTTATAATTGCTTTGGTTCTTTGGGAAAATACAGACATCAGTTTTCTGACTTTATTCCCTAGCTATATGGGTGTCCTTTCCCTTAGACTGCTGCTTCCCTTGGCTTTCAGTAAGATGGACCACAAATAGTCATCCCATTTTGAAAAGGATAGAGGAACACAATCCGTTTCTAGGGTTTGAGCATTCTGCATCAAATCTGAAGGAAGATACCTATGTGGAGAGCCGAATGGGATCACTGTGGACTTAAACCACAGCTTTTACCTAGGTTCTGTGTGCCTGCTAAGTTGCTGCAGTTGTGTCACAGTCTTTGTGACCCTATAGCCTGTAACCACCAGGCTACTCTGTCCACGGGATTCTCCAGGCAAGAGTACTGGAGTGGGTTGCCAGGCCTTCCTCCATACCGAAGTCATAGCACATTTCAAAACGTTGTAGCTTTGTTTTCCCACTTTCTCCTCTGACCACTGAATCCATTCCACATTCAGTGCACAGACTGATTAGGTAATGAAGATGTATAATCAATCACAATCCTGGCATAAAGACAAGGAAGACATCCTAGCCGGAGACATCTGACCCCTGGAGAGAGGACATGCTAAAGTTGGTGGGTTGGCCAGAGAAACAGTTTTCTTGAGAATGAGACAGCTTAGGACAGTTTTCTCCTCATACAAGTCACATTTGAATCATTGAAGTACTTCAGGAGTTATTTAGCAGAAAATTTTCTGTTCTGTTGTTATTTTGTTCAAATCTTGCTTTAATTTCTCATTTTATTATTGACTTATCAAAGCTTATGGCATGATAATTTCTGCTTTTTAAAATTTATTGAAGCTTTTTTCTTTGAGGAGAAGTGTATGATCAGTCTTTGTCAATGTACCAAGAACTCTTAAACGAGAGTGTACTTCAATTTTCAAAACATAATATGACTAAAGGGAATGAGTAGAAAAAATGGATACTGGATAATTTAAACCATGGCCAAGACAAAAACAACAGCCAGTTTTCAACAATTCTATAGGTATGTTAACCAGGATAAAAGTGAAAGTGAAAGTTGCTCAGTCGCGTCCAACTCTTTGTGACCCCGTGGACTATACGGTCCATGGAATTCTCCAGGCCAGAATACTGGAGTGGATAGCCTTCCTCTTCTCCAGGGGATCTTCCCAACCCAGGGATTGAACCCAGGTCTCCCACATTGCAGGCAGATTCTTCAGCTGAGCCGCCAGGGAAGCCCAAGAATACTGGTGTGGGTAGCCTATCCCTTCTCCAGTGGATCTTCCCAACCCAGGAATTGAACTGGGGACTCCCACATTACAGGTGGATTCTTTACCAACTGAGCTATCAGGGAAGCCCACTTAACCAGGATGAAAATAGCATAAACCTGCAGTGGCCATCCTACAGCCCTTTCACTTCTTGAATTCTATCTTTTTTCCTAATAATTTTTCCATTAAATTACCTGGGTTATCTAGATACACAATCTTACTGTCTTCAAATAGTTACTGAGTTAGTTTTTTGGTTTCTGACCTCATTCTTACAGAAGGTAGTCTGAATATTGGCAGATTTTGTTCTTTTAAATATAACCAGAAAAATGTCCTATGTGTAACATTTTGATTTCAGATTTTTTTTTTAATCCTGAATACCTATAGACATTTCTCTTTTGTCCTTATAATAAGAAGAAAAAAGTTATGTGGGTTTCAGTGTGGATTTATTTTCATTGAATTCTCTGGCACATGATGAACCCAATTCTATCTTCATGCTAATGTTTTTCTAATTGTTTGTTTGATTTTCAGCTAAGGACATTATGCTTTTTGTTACTGTTGTTTTAGATCTAATTATTCTGCTGCTCACTCAGGAACAACCATCACTCTGAGTTTGTATCTTCATTATTTCTTCTCATTATCTATCGTAGTCTAGGTTGTTTTCTTATCGTATTCTTTCCTTCTGCCTTATAGGAAACTTCTCAAGATTGTCTGGTATATCACCGAATCAATTTTCTGCAATGCTAATTCTGCTGATTATTGCTGTCAAAGGAGATTAATGTCCTTCTTCTCAGCTGTAGTTTCAGTTTCCATGGAATTATTTCTTACCCCACCCACCTCTAATACATTGTACCTTGTTCAAGTCTTAAACTGCCCAGTGCTCTTTTCCTGTTTTTTCTCTGTCCTCTCTAGGTTTAGAGTCCTTGCTCCAAGTTGATCAAACACAAAGCATGCTATCTCTGGAACATCCCAATGCCAGGGCTGTTCCTGACATTCTTGAAAGTCATCAAAATGTGTTGTCTACCTTCCCTTAATTATTTTCTGGAAATGGCATCCACTAACTGAAAGACAGATCTTGGTGGGGTAACGTGGGAACAGCATTCCAACAGCATAAAACCCAAG
Source organism: Bison bison bison (assembly GCF_000754665.1). Classification (NCBI taxonomy): domain Eukaryota; kingdom Metazoa; phylum Chordata; class Mammalia; order Artiodactyla; family Bovidae; genus Bison; species Bison bison. The sequence goes on from NW_011495080.1 coordinate 576,952, forward strand.
TCCTCATAAAACAAGGAAACGTCTGATTAACTTTCAAAGAAGTAAACAAGGTGGCAGAGTTTACTCAGGAAGTCTTATGTTCCTTCTACTAATTTAGTAGTGGTTTGTCCCAAATTATATTTTTCATTAACTACAAAAACAGTGGAAAAAATTTTGGGTTTCAGTTTTATTGTGCTGTGAACTTATATATTGTGATCTCATAGACAAATTAATGGAAATGAAGTCAACCACTGTGCACAGGGAAAGATCCAGATTTTGGGGGGCCTGGAACTTTGGTAATCTTAAGAATCAATTTTAAAATTTCCTTTTTCAATAATAAATTATTAATATTGTAATGGCTGGATGTTCGTGCTTCCCCAAATTTCATATGGTGAAATCCTAACCTCCATTGTGGTGGTACCTGGAGGTGGGGTTTTGGGAGGTGATTAGGTCAAGAGGGTGGAGGTCCCCTGAGTGGGACTGTGCTCTTATAATAGAGACCCCAGAGTGCTCTTTTGTCCCTTCTGTCATAGCAAAGAGGAACTCACCAAGCATAGGATCTATTGGTGCCTCAGTCTTGGACATTTCATCTTCAGAACATCATGAGAAATGCTGGACTAGAGGAAGCACAAGCTGGAATCAAGATTGCTGGGAGAAATATCAATAACCTCAGATATGTAGATAATGCCACCCTTATGGCAGAAAATGAAGAAGACTTAAAGAGCCTCTTGATGAAAGTGAAAAAGGAGAGAGAAAAAAATTGGCTTAAAGCTCAACATTCAGAAACTAAGATCATGGCATCCGGTCCCATCACTTCACAGCAAATAGATGGGGGAACAGTAGAAACAGTGGCTGACTTTATTTTTATGGGCTCCAAAATCACTGCAGATGGTGATTGCAGCCATGAAATTAAAAGACGCTTACTCCTTGGAAGGAAAGTTATAACCAACCTAGACAGCATATTAAAAAGCAGAGACGTTACTTTGTCAACAAAGCTCCGTGTAGTCAAGGCTATGGTTTTTCCAGTGGTCATGTATGGATGTGAGAGTTGGACTGTGAAGAAGGCTGAGTGCCGAAGAATGGATGCTTTTGAACTGTGGTGTTGGAGAAGACTCTTGAGAGTCCCTTGGACTGTAAGGAAATCCAACCAGTCCATCCTAAAGGAGATCAGTCCTGGGTATTCATTGGAAGGACTGATGTTGAAGCTGAAACTCCAGTACTTTGGCCACCTGATGCGAAGAGCTGACTCATTAGAAAAGACCCTGATGCTGGGAAAGATTGAGGGCAGGAGGAGAAGGGGACGACAGAGGATGAGATGGCTAGATGGCATCACCAACTCAATGGACA
>NW_011495080.1:578377-579306 GCF_000754665.1 Bison bison bison
AGTGTGTAGAGTCTTCTCTTGTGTTGTGGGAAGAGGGTGTTTGTTATGACCAGTGCATTTTCTTGGCAAAACTCTATCAGTCTTTGCCCTGCTTCATTCCATATTCCAAGGCCAAATTTGCCTGTTACTCCAGGTGTTTCTTGACTTCCTGCTTTTTCATTCCAGTCCCCTATAATGAAAAGGACATCTTTTTGGGGTGTTAGTTCTAAAAGGTCTTGTAGGTCTTCATAGAACCATTCAACTTCAGCTTCTTCAGTGTTACTGGTTGGGGCATAGACTTGGATTGCCATGATATTGAATGGTTTACCTTGGAAATGAACAGAGATCATTCTGTGATTTTTGACATTGTATTCAAGTACTGCACTTCAGACTCTCTTGTTGACCATGATGGCTACTCCATTTCTTCTAAGGGATTCTTGCCCATAGTAGTAAATATAATGGTCATCTGGGCTAAATTCACCCATCCCAGTCCATTTGAGCTCGCTGATTCCTAGAATGTTGACATTCACTCTTGCCATCTCTTGTTTGACCACTTCCAATTTGCCTTGATTCATGGACCTGACATTCCAGGTTCCTATGCAACATTGCTCTTTACAGCATTGGACCTTGCTTCTATCACCAGTCACATCCACAGCTGGGTATTGTTTTTGCTTTGGCTCCATCTCTTCATTCTTTCTGGAGTTATTTCTCCACTGATCTCCAGTAGCATATTGGGCACCTACTGACCTGGGGAGTTCCTCTTTCAGTATCCTATCATTTTGCCCTTTCAGCCTTACAAATAGCTGTGAAAAGAAGAGAAGCGAAAAGCAAAGGAGAAAAGGAAAGATATAAGCATCTGAATGCAGAGTTCCAAAGAATAGCAAGAAGAGATAAGAAAGCCTTTTTCAGTGATCAATGCAAAGAAATAGAGGGAAAAAACAGAATGGGAA
>NW_011495080.1:579406-579951 GCF_000754665.1 Bison bison bison
GCTGACTCATTAGAAAAGACCCTGATGCTGGGAAAGATTGAGGGCAGGAGGAGAAGGGGACGACAGAGGATGAGATGGCTAGATGGCATCACCAACTCAATGGACATGAGTTGGTGGTGGACAGGGAGGCCTGGCGTGCTGCAGTTCATGGGGTTGCAAAGAGTCGGACACAACTGAATGACTGAACTGAACTCAACTGAACTCAACTGAACCGTGAGAAATGAATGTTATTTTTGTCATAACAGCCTGACTAAACTAAGATAATTACCTATTAGGCACAAAAATAAATATCAGTTTAGAAAGGGAAAGGAAATCAAAAGATTATAAAAATTAACAAGCTGACAAATATTGGTTAAAGGATTACGCTTTTTCATTGTGGAGGCTCATGACAGTCTTCTGCTTGTTAGCTTTGGATGTTTCTGGTTAAGTAAATCATGCCACAAACCTCATTCCATAGTTCATCAGGCACTCTATCAATCAGATCTAGGCCCTTAAATCTATTTCTCACTTCCACTGTATAATCATAATGGATTTGATTTAGGTCA
>NW_011495080.1:580270-580741 GCF_000754665.1 Bison bison bison
CATGGAAAAAGCAAGAGAGTTCCAGAAAAACATCTATTTCTGCTTTATTGACTATGCCAAAGCCTTTGACTGTGTGGATCACAATAAACTGTGGAAAATTCTGAAAGAGATGGGAATACCAGACCACCTGACCTGCCTCTTGAGAAATTTGTATGCAGGTCAGGAAGCAACAGTTAGAACTGGAAATGAACAACAGACTGGTTCCAAGTAGGAAAAGGAGTACATCAAGGCTGTATATTGTCACCCTGCTTATTTAACTTATATGCAGAGTACATCATGAGAAACGCTGGACTGGAAGAAACACAAGCTGGAATCAAGATTGCCAGGAGAAATATCAATAACCTCAGATATGCAGAGGACACCACCCTTATGGCAGAAAGTGAAGAGGAACTAAAGAGCCTCTTGATGAAAGTGAAAGAGGAGAGTGAAAAAGTTGGCTTAAAGTTCAACATTCAGAAAACGAAGATCATG
>NW_011495080.1:580974-607620 GCF_000754665.1 Bison bison bison
ACTTCATGGGAAATAGATGGGGAAAACAGTGGAAACAGTGGCAGACTTTATTTTTCTGGGCTCCAAAATCACTGCAGATGTTGACTGCAGCCATGAAATTAAAAGATGCTTACTCCTTGGAAAGAAAATTATAACCAACCTAGATAGCATTTTCAAAAGCAGAGACATTACTTTGCCAACAAAGATTCATCTAGTCAAGGCTATGGTTTTTCCAGTAGTCATGTATGGATGTGAGAGTTGGACTGTGAAGAAGGCTGAGTGCTGAAGAATTGATGCTTTTGAACTGTGGTGCTGGAGAAGACTCTTGAGAGTCCCTTGGACTGCAAGGAGATCCAACCAGTTCATTCTGAAGGAGATCAGCCCTGGGATTTCTTTGGAAGGAATGATGCTAAAGCTGAAACTCCAGTACTTTGGCCATCTCATGCAAAGAGTTGACTCATTGGAAAAGACTCTGATGCTAGGAGGGATTGGGGGCTGAAGGAGAAGGGGACGACAGAGGATGAGATGGCTGGATGGCATCACTGACTCGATGGACGTGAGTCTGGGTGAACTCTGGGAGTTGGTGATGGACAGGGAGGCCTGACGTGCTGCGATTCATGGGGTCGCAAAGAGTCGGACACGACTGAGCGACTGAACTGAACCGAACTGAAAATCATGCCATGCCCATGATAACTGCTCTTTTATCTTGCAACCAGAAACTTCATAGACAAGTATGTGTATGTCTATCATATTACAAGCTTTTCACTCACCAGGGTAGAGGGTAAAAACATACAAGCATTTTTTCCCCTTTGCACTGAGCAAAGGACCAGAAGTAGCAATAGAATTGTTTTGTAACAGAATTACAAAATTTCAGAGTGAGCATGGATGTAAAAAGTGGCATATGACCTTCTCACGAAAGTTTTATTAATTTCAGTTTACGTGAAAGATCAGAACATCACACACTGGCATCAAAAGCGGAAATAGATAGCATTTCCATTTAGTATCACAACTAGGCTGCTAGAAAGATATCAATACTCTAAATATATATTTATTCCTATTTGATGAATGCCTCTATGTATTTCTATTTAGTTTTGAATATTGTTTTAATATATAATTATACATTAACATGAGAACTTTGGACTATTTCAAACTATGATGTTTCTTGATTTAAATTTAAAAGTCAATACAGACCTTACAGGAATAGCATACCCTATTTGTTGTTCAGTTGCTCACTTGTGTCTGACTCTTTGCGACCCCATAAACTGCAGCATGCCAGGCTTCCTTGCCCTTCACTACCTCCCTGAGTTTGCTCAAACTCACGTCCATTGAATCCATGATACCATCCAACCATCTCATCCTCTGTCATCCCCTTCTCCTCCTGCCTTCAATCTTTCCCAGCATCAAGGTCTTTTCCAATGAGTTGGTTCTTTGCGTTAGGTGGCCAAATATTTACCATCACGTTACTTGAGTGTAATTTCTTTTGATTTTAATTAATAGAATTGAATATCAAATTTTCAAACTGACATTTTCAAATTAAAGATGGTTATTTTTATAACTGCATCAAAATGTTTTTGATTCTACAGCAGAATTAGTGACTTTTCAACTTTCCCTGAGGAATAATGCTTTTTTCCAAGTAAAACTTGGCAGGCAAGCAAATCAAAATAAAAACAATTGTAATAGAAGAGAGGCAACCCCAGAGTCTTGATTTTGGCTTTGTTTCTGCATATTGCTCCATATTTATATTGGCTCTCATCTATTTTCTATAAAGTAAATGGAAAAAAAAATCTAGTATATGAAGAGAGGGAAAAACAAAAAGTTGCAATCAGACATCCCACACTAAAAGGAAATTCAGCCTCATCTTTGTTTCTATCTATTAAAGAGAGTCCTTCTTGTCACCATTTTCAAAGCATTGATACTAAGTTCAGGATAAAGGAACATGGACATTCAGACAGATCTGAAAAAGATTGCTGTTTCACTATTCTTTTGCATGAAGGTTACTTCTATTCTCAACTATTTTATAGTAGAACGGCAGAAGCCAGTAATAGTTCAAAGCAACTTTAGTCGATCAAGTAGCAGTTGATATTTAGTAACTGGCCTAAGACTGGCCTATGGACTGACCAAAGGTTAAATAAAGCTCCAAGAAAAAGATCAACTTGTTCCTTGATGAAACTCTTGGTAACTTCGGTTTTTGAACCATTAGCCATCTATTTATCTATCATATTCTGAGTTTTAAGTCAGCTTTTTCACTTTCCTCTTTCACCTTCATCAAGAGGCTCTTTAGTTTTTCTTCTTTTTCTGCCATAAGGGTGGTGTTATCAGAATATCTGAGGTTATTGATATTTCTCCTGTAAATCTTGATTCCAGCTTGTGCTTCATTCAGCCAGGCATTTTGCTTGATGTACTCTGCATATAATTTAAATAAGCAGGGTGATAATATGCAGCCTTGTCATACTCCTTTCCCAATTTTGAACCAGTCCATTGTTCCAAGCCTGGTTTTGCTGCTTCTTGACCCACATACGAATTTCTCAGGAGACAGGTAATGTGGTCTGGTACTCACGGTTCTTTTAGAATTTTCCAAAATTTGTTGTGATCCATGCAGTCAAAGGCTTTAGCATAGTCAATAAGCAGAAGCAGATGTTTTTCTGGAACTTTCTTGCTTTCTCCATAGTCCAACAAATGGCGATGTGATCTCTGGTGCCTCTGCCTCTTCAAAACCCAGCTTGTACATCTGGAAGTTCTCAGTGCACATACTGCTGAAACTTAACTGGAAGGATTTTAAGATTAACCTTGCTAGCATTAGCATAATTATATGGTAGTTTGAACATTCTTTGGCTTTACCCTTATTTAGGATTGGAATGAAAACTGACCTTTCCCAGTCCTGTGGGCATTGCATTCAAAACAAAACAGCAAATTTGTTTTCCAAAATTCCCAAAGTACAAAAATTTGCAAAGTGCTGACATATTGAGTGCAGCACTTTTATGTCATCATCTTTTAGGATGACATCTTTTAAGTAGCTCAGCTGGAATTCAATTCACATTACCTATATTTTCTTCCAAAGCCTTTATGATTTGGTTTTTGCATTTTGAGCTACATAGAATTTCATCTGCTATTAGAAGTGAGCTAGAAAATTCATTTGATTTTTTTTTTTTGCAAAATAACTAGCCTGTTGCCTAAGCCACTATTGAATAATTAATTTTTCATATTTGAAAAATATTTTTGTCATATACTAAATTTGGAGAAGGGAATGGCAACCCTACTCCAGTATTCTTGCCTTGAGAATCCTATGGACAGAGGAACCTGGCGGGGTACAGTCCATGGGGTCACAAAGAGTTGGACATGACTGAGTGACTAACACGCACACATATACTAAATTATATTAAAGCTGATTTCTGGACTCTACTGGTCAGTTTATTTGTTTAACTGCCATATACTCTTCGTTTCAGTCTATTGTTCTTACTCATCCAACCTCCCTTCACACTTTCATATACTTTCCACATGTACCAGACTCTAGTTTCCAAAGTAGTCTTCCTATATTTCAGACTATGTCTAATAGTCATTACACTTGTGTTAAGAGTTTCTTACATCTTCCAACCTACACATATCATGTAGCACTTTCATGTTTTCAAAGCCTCGATTCAAGTCTTCCTTCTTCTAAGCAGTCTTGCTTTAGAGTCTTGTCACATTCTGAGAGCCTTCTCTTACGCTGCCAGGGAACTAAATCTATACTTTCCAGAGTAGTTTTCATATGGTTAATCACTGATTTACTTGCATGTCTCCTCCTCTAGAAAGCACAGAGAGACTGTGGCGTGTCCAACTTATACACTCAGTGCCTGGAGCATAGTAGGTGTCCAATATATATCTTCAAGTGAATGAGTAAGTTATTATATTAAATGAAGTAAAATATTCAGAGAAAGGAAAACACATTGTTCCCTTGAATAATTCAGAACCATTTCAACTGAAAACCTGAGCCAAATGGTAAATTATAGAAACCAGAGAAGCAAGCAAAAGCTCTGTTTTTGTTAATGTCTGCTACACTTGGAGGAGGGGAGTGAGTGATTTCATGGCCAAAAGTAACCTCTCTCTAATAGGAAAAAAAAATTTTTTTAAAGAAGCATGCCTGGGGGAGGATATCAGAAACAAGGTGCTTTTAATCCTTTCAGTTTATTTTTTACCTTTGTTTTGGCCCCTGAAAACAGAATTCAGATCTTGGAGCAGAAAATGACAGTTTGATGTAAATTATCTTGCATTAGGAGCACAGAGGGATATTGGACATGAGGGAAGAGGAAAGGATATTATGGAATAGCATAGTTCATATTTGGCCCAGATTGCTGGGATGGCAAAGGCAAGGCTTGGAAGGTGTTTGTGACATAATCATTGATTAGAGTAATGAAGCTTTTGCGTTGGAAAAAAAAAAATCACCAAGATGTAAAAACCAATGTCAGAGCAGTTTCTTCCCCAAATGATTTTATTCTGAGAACATGATTCTCTCATTCAACAAATATTGATACTTATTAAGTCAATACTCTATGCTCAAGATTGTATGAAACTATGAAAATTACAGCAGAATATGGCAAAGTCCACGCCCTCATTGAGATTCCCCTGTTGTGTGTTCAGTCCACTGAACAAATTAATGGTGGTGGTGGTCCAGTGGTGGTCCAAATTAATGGTAAGTTTAGGTTAGAGAGAATTAACATGTAGCTACTTGTTTATATTCTTTTCCTTGTATTTTTTTCCTTCACCAATGAAGAAGTTATTAAATAATTTGTATTTAATTATTAATTGTTTTTCAAAAATTATTTTCTTTCTTTTGTATGTACTCATCCAGTAGTTTCCATGTCCATTTGCCAGCAGTGACTTGGAGAAGGGAATGGCTACCCACTCCAGTATTCCTGCCTGGAGAAGCCCATGGACAGAGCCTGGTGGGTTCCCAGTCCAAGGGATCACAAGAGTTGGACACGACTTAGTGACTAAACTACCACACACCCACCAGCAGTGACTACTGGTATGAAAGGTATGATAGCTCAGAGGGAGCAAAAGTCTCTAAAGTGATTCTTGCAGCCTGGTATAGATGAGAATCAGCTGTGGGGTTTAAAAAATGGGCCTCTGCTTCGGGGACCCCAAGGTGAGACCCACTGTTCTATGGGACTGAATACACATACTAGGGACTGCTGATGACATCGGTACTTACAAAGTAAAGTGATGGCATTTGAACAAACAGATCTTTCTTCCCTTAGTGATTTCTCCACAGATACCAAGACGTTGATTGCTTCAGTGACGTAGCTGCTCCTATGAGAGAATGAGGAAAGAATTCCTGCTTTACTGTTGGTGGTAGCCCTATCCCACACATAGAGACGGTGGGAAACACTAATGGTAGATGAGAGAAAAATTTGCTTTTATACAACGTTTGCACTGAATAGATGGTATATGTAATTTTGATCATCACCAGTTAGTAACAGATATCACCCTCAAATAGACATTTAGATAATTGGTGTCTAGTTTAGTAGCTAAATTTCACTATCTGATCCATTAGGGATGGATACAAGTGGAATGCTGAGTTTTATATGTTCCATTCTCCACCCTATTTAAAAAGCCATTAAATCATTAACTCATTAATGGGCATATAAATCTTGCCAGTGATGTCATGCTTTTTCCTGTATATGTGTATACCCTTATCCTTGCCTGACTGGAAAATCTCTCTCTGTTTTTCCCTCTCTCTCACACATGCACACACACACACACACACAATATGCTCACACATATTCATTCAGGTACACAGATAACTTCTCTTTCAATTTTTGTTGCACTCCTCTCTCTCTGTAAAAACAATCAGGATGACAATTTAAAAAAAAAGAATTTGAAAGAAATATTTTTCTTCCTCTTCTCCTCTCTGGCTGCCTCCCAACAAACTAAGCTATGCAGTTCTGGATCCTGTCTGACACATCTTAACTACTGACATTTAGCAGATGCTTCTCCAAGAAAGGGGGGAGGGCGAAGGTGAAGCAGGGGTGCCATAGAAGTAATTAGACTGACGATGTCTCAATTACCAAGATGTTCCTGCAGTGGTCCCGTCTGTTAGCCAATCTGGACCAGGCTGTCTTTAGGGAAGGAAAGGTTGAGTGAAACGATGCATCGGTTTGTGTCTCCAATAGGGTAACTCCGAAAGTTTAAAGAAGTTGTAAGTCTAATTTCCATACCAAACAATACGCAGGTAAATCCAAGCCTTAATCTGTATAGGATCATTGAACTGGCAAAATGAGACTGAGGCAGAGAGTTTTGTTTTGCAACTCTCTCCTCAGGTGTGGCCGGTTGAGATGGCTGGTTTGATATGTGATGGTCTACATTAATGTTAATGATAAATAATTCACTTGTTTCTTTCTGGATGCATCTCACATACTGGTAATACTTCGATAAAGTCCAGAGAAGTCCAGGCTTTCTAGCTCAGCTCAGAAATTCAATTTATTCTTCCAGGAGTAACTTCTGTGAACATTTGTGTCAACCCTCCTTACACTACTATAAGTGTGGTACTTTCAGTTCTACTTTGAACAAGCTATAACACCTACTGTTTTCCTCGTTGATCAATGAGTTAAACAAAATCTTTGATGTGTTGATTTTACATCTGTATAAGAGCCTTACATATATATACTGTTTAAAGAATTACCTTTTTCCATCCTCTTAATAACTGTCCCTCCCCATTTTTTTTTGCTATTTTAGTTAGTAATTTCTATAGCCTGCACCAGAGAGTTCTCATTATTAGAAAAAAAAATTTTTTTTATTAGAACAATTGATTTGTCAAAACAAATCATAATGAGAAGGTTGTTTTGAGATTTTAAGGTTAGCATAAATAAAAGTAAATAAAAGCTTCCCAGGTGGCACTAGTGGTAAAGAATCTGTCTGCCAGAGCAGGAGACAAAAGAGATGTGGGTTCAGTCCCTGGGCTGGGAGGTTCCCTGGACTGGGAAATAGCACCCTGCTCCAGTACTCTTGCTTGGAAAATTCCATGGGCAGAAGAGCCTAGTGGGCTATAGTCTATGGGGCCATAAAAAGTTGGACATGACTGAGCACAAATCAAAATATGTCCATGAAATAATAAAATATTCTTTTTTAAAGTATCATAAAATGTTAGTGCCTATTGCTAATGAATGGAATTGAATGGAGTTAAGAGAATATTTATTAACACTCTGGTGATACTCCTTCCTGCTGGGGATGAAACTACTAAAGGTATTGATTTTTTTAAGGTAATAATTTGGAGCTTTACTGTCTTTAGGTAATACAATAGGTAGAAGGAAATTTCTAATTTTTCAATGACTTCTTCAGCATTTTTTATTAGTGTCCAAATGGAACTACTGTGATTTCCATGACTGCCTATTATTTTATGCTATTTTCTTTTTGTGTGTTTTTGGTTTTTGATGCCTTAGTTTCAGAAGTAAACTTTCAAAAAACCCACTGCAGGATGAGTTACAGATGCTGTCACGCTTGGTTGTATTGTGTGCTGATTTTATTAGTTTCAGAGCCTGACTTCTGACCCCACCCCAAGACTGTGTTCTCTGCTCCATTTATAGTCCTGTAATCTCAGAACTGCCAGCTGTAATGAGCGTAATTCCAGCAATCTGGCAGTGCCACAGCAGAAAGCGTTGAGGAGTCTGGATTTGCCGCGTGAAGGCATTAGTGACCTCTGTTATTTTGGTATTTGAAGATCAAAATGCTTCTTGGGACAGATGATTCCTCCTGCTAAGAAATTGAGGGCACAAGCAGGCACGGAATTAGTATAGTTCAACATGAATGGAAAGTTACACATTTTAATTAATACTATTTTTAGGTAACTATTCAAAGACTGTAGTTAAGACAAAGTTCATTAGCAATATATTTTCTCAGTGTTTTTTTTTTTAATCATGTGTTAACCATTGATTGGCAGAATGTTAAGATGCTGCCCCCTTCCCCAAATTTTCATCCCTGGCATGCATGCCCTGTGCAATTCTCTCCTCTTCAGTGTGGTTGGGAACAAGGACCATGACAGGATATCAATCCAGTGATTAGGTCACAAATTGACTTTGAGTTCATCAGAAAGGAGATTATTTGGGGTAGGCCTGCCTGAATCAGGTGAAGAGGTAAAGGAGGGTCACGTGTTGGAATCCGTCTCTAGGCTGGCATGTAAGAAGGCAAGTGAACATGTGACCTGTCTTGGAGGAGGACATGTGGCTGAGGCAGCCTCTAGGAGCTGAGGGTGAGCTCCGTTGACAGATAACAAGGGAAATTTCACCCTGTAAGAAGTTGGATCCTGCCAACAACCTGAATATGCCTGGAAGAGCACCTCAAACCCCAGGTGAGCCTGCAGCCCTGCCAGCACCTGGGTACCAGCTTTGTGAGGCCTGAGCAGAGAACCCTGTTCCATCACGCTCAGCCTTCTGACCTGCAGCATCTGGGAGATAATGAATGGGTGGTTTTCAGCCACTAAGTCTGTGATGATCTGTTATGCAGCAAAACAGACACAGCCACTCTTCAGAAGCAGGCATTACAGACTCCAAAGGACATGCTTATTGTAACTGCAGACCTTGAGAAAACGAGAAGAGAGGGAGGCCCTTAGGGAGAGTCCATGCTAATTAGTTTCAGTAGAGTAGCACAGAGCCTGCCTAGGATGCCCTGTAGAACTTGAACGAAGGCACCCTGTCTGGTACGACAAAGCAGTGCTTTTTTATGCAAAACCGGGTGAGGGATCACTTTCCCCCCATTCTGCTGTGGCCTGATCCTTTTGTAAAATAAACATAAATTGATAGAAAAGCAAAACTTATTAAAAAGGACATTCAAAATATAGGTCTCAATTTTTTACTATTCAACAGCCATAAAATTACTCTGCCAAACTGCCCTGTGATGGTGGTTTAATTGCTAAGCCATGTCCAACTCTTTGGGACCCCAAGGACTGCAGCCTGACAGGCTCCTCTGTCCATGGGATTTCCTAGGCAAGAATACTGGAGTGGGTTGCCATTTCCTCCTCCAGGGGATCTTCTCGACACAGGGATAGAACCTAGGTCTTCTGCATCACAGGTGGTCTCCTGCATTGCAGGTGGATTTTTTACTGACTGAGCCACCACGGAAGCCCTAAATTGCCATACCGTGTTCCAGATGTCTGTTCTCAACTTCAGTGGTTGTCTTATTGCACATCAGTTACAAATGAAAGACCACCAGCAGTATGGGAACTATGATATGAGGGGTGCTGTGTTAAGAGACATCAAATACTCAGAATGGCCCTTACTACTGTGCCTAGAATGGATCTCTAGCGCTCAGCAAAGATGATTTGCCCATGTTCAGATAGGGTTGTGCCTAATAATAGAAGGATGCTATCCAGTTTGGGAGTTAGTTGGTTACTTTTTAGTTTGGCATAAACGGGCCCCTTGAACTTACAATTAAAAAAAAAAAACAAAAAACCACACATATTGAATAACTCCAGCTCCACTATTTAAAAGCCATGGGGTCTTGGAAAGTTTCTTAGGCATGAGATATTTTATTTCTCTTATTTATAAAAATGGCAATAATATTAGTAATCTGTCTCATATGGTTGTGAAGATTAATGAGGTAACATGTATGTACATGTTTTGTAAGCTATTAAGAACTCTACACGTATATGAATTAACAGTATTACTATTCCCAAATTCTCCCTCAATAATTCATTTCAGCATGCCATGCCCAGAGGAGAGGAAATTACAAAAATCTGACCATGTGTTCCAAACAACTTGGTTTTACTTGTACTAATAGTTTCTGGGAATGCTTGGGGACTAATGTGTGTGTGAATTGCAGATACTGAAAAGATCTCTTTGTTACATTAATAACAGGCTCCTATGCATGTCTTGTTTATGTGCAGAAGGCTCCTAATTAATAACATAAGCGGGGATAATGGTCACTGAATTCCACCCTCTAATCACGGCCTCCATTTTGCAGTTACTGTCAGGGGTATGCGAGGCAGGAGTGAGCCGCGAATAACTCCCACCCTACTGCCTGCCGCCATCTGTGAGCTCCACGGCGTCACGACAACACAACTTCTAGAAATGGAATAGGGGAAGGAAGACAGCAGCCTGGGGCTTTACAACAAGAATCCGGCTCCATAACAGAGCACTGCTCAGTGAGACTGTCCAGCGGCACGTTTATTTTAGACGTAAATAGAATAACAATTTTAGATCACTGCAAGTATTTCCCTTCACTCTTCTAAGATTAAAATATCTCTCTCATGTGTCTCTCCTACCTTCTCTCGTTAAAATCACTTTAAAACAGATTTACTGTCTGATAGTCTTATTCCAGTTTGAAATTAAAAGGCAGGAACAGTACTGGGGCCTCCTAGCTGGGTTTTTTTTTTTGCCTTTCTATAGGAAAAAAAATATATTCCTTTAAATATGTTTCCCAGTTCACTATCCATTGCATATATTTCTTATTTTTATGAGTAAAACTACAAAAAAAAGAAAAAAATCCTTCAGAGAGGAGGCCGTCTCTAGTGACTGACTTGCCATACATTACTTTGTTTATTTATTATGGCCTCGGTTTCATTCCACATTCATGCCTTCTGTATTATCCCAATAATACAGTTTAATAAAAAGATTCTGTTGTCTTACAGAATCCTTATGAAAACCGAGTATGCTTTGGGTGTGGGGGAGACCAAGAAATAATATATTTTATCTAATGACAAAGCACAGTTTTTAGATACAGTGGCTGCAGTTGGTGGGCGATCTACAGTTTAATAAGCAGACCTAATAGGCACACTCCCAAGCAAAGACCGATGGAATGTTCCCTATTGGTCGGGGCCACTGAACTTCAGCTGTTGACAGTGACCCCAATTTTTAAACAATTTTTATTGGAGTATAGCTGCTTTACAATGTTGTGTTAGTTTCTGCTGTGCAGCAAAGTGAATCAGCTGTATGTATGCATATATCCCCTCTTTGTCACCGAAGCGCATTGAATAGAGCTCCCTGTGCTCCGTTCTCATTAGTTAGCTATTCTATACATAGTAATGCATGTATGTCAACCCTAACTTCCCAATTCACCCCACCTCCCCGTTCCCCACTTGGTGTCCACACCATTAGTTCTCTACACCGTGTCTCCATTTCTGCTTTGCAAATAGGTTCATCTGTACCATTTTCCTAGATTCCACATATATGCATTTATATACAATATTGTTTTTCTCTTTCCAACTTAATTCACTGTGTATGATGGTCTCTAGCCTACCTGTGGGGCATTCCCTGACAGTCCATTGGTTAGGACTCAGTGCTTTACTGCTGAGGGCCCAGATTCAATCTCTAGTCTGGGAATGAAGAGCTCACAAGCTGCGTGGTTCAGTCAAAAACAAAGAACATACCTATGTCCCTTCAAATTACAACTAACAGCCAGTGGAACATTTAATAGGATTAAGAGTGTAACAATAACCCTGTATGTGAGACAGCAAAAGAGACACAGATGTATAGAACAGTCTTTTGGACTCTGTGGGGGGAGGGGGATGATTTGGGAGAATGGCATTGAAACATGTATAATATCATATAAGAAATGAATCACCAGTCCAGGTTCAATGCATGATACAGGGTGCTCGGGGCTGGTGCACTGGGATGACCCAGAGGGATGGTATGGGGAGAGAAGTGGGAGGGGGGTTCGGGATGGGGAACACGTGTACACCCGTGGCGGATGCATGTTGATGTATGGCAAAACCAATACAATATTGTAAAGTAATTAGCCTCTAATTAAAATAAATAAATGTAAATTAAAAAAAAGTAAATTGGTTAAATGATTTTAAAAAGCAAGTAACTGTGCTCTTCATCATAATTAAAGATCTCTAAAATGTGAGAAAAAAAAGAGTGAATAGGTTCATAAAAATGATAAAATAGAAAACATTTTAATGATAAGAACTCTGAATGACAGCATTTTAAGGTAGGTTCTGGTTACATCATAAAGTAAGGGGTGGGGGAGAAGAAAGAATTCAGTGAGTTTTCTCAGTTTTTCTGAACTCTATGCTGCGTGCTATGCTTAGTCACTCAGTTGTGGTCAACACTTTGCAAGCCCATGGACTGTAGCCTGCCAGGCTCCTCTGTCCATGGGATTCTCCAGGCAAGAATACTGGAGTGGGTTGCCATTCCCTTCTGGGGATCTTCCCAACCCAGGGATCGACCCCAGGTCTCTTGCATTGCAGGCGGATTCTTTACGGTCTGAGCCACCAGGGAAGTCCTCCAAATTCTATACAACTTCCCAAATCAGAACTTCTCTTCCTGTGCCAATTCATATTCTATTTTACTCAAAGTTTCATCTTACTCAAGTGAATTATGGGGTACCCATAGTTTGAGGTATAATTTAACTATGGCCTTCTATGCCCAGTTCAATAAGAACTCTTAGCTCTGTGGCCTAAAATGTGTTCATTTAAGTTCTGGCACAATACTAATTCCTGTGTTTATAGTAATATTAACAACCAGGGCATACCTCTACCAAGCACTCTGTGTAACTCTTAAGTCTTCCAAACAATACATCTTGTCAATATACAATGTCTGCTGCTACTGTGAGGTTGACACTATTCTGAGTAAGAAGCCAAGGACATGCCAGGTTCTAGCCACATCTTTAAATCTGCTATGATTTAAGTCTACTAGACATGGAACTGACTCAGGGAATGAATAAGTAAGAACCAATAACACGGTTTTACAAGGTGGCACCAAGGAAAGTTACAACATAGGATAGAAGCAAAAATTGAAAGTAAGGAAGATAACTGGTTTGGACATGAGTGGCTTGAGAATCCAGCTAGAAGGATCCTTTTAATTAGCTTGTTTGTCTTGCCTCTCCTCCACTCATTCTATAAACCTGTGTCCTGTTTCCTGGTCCAAGGTTTTCCTGGGAGAAATTATCTGCAAATATGTCTATCCAGGCACACTTTCTCAAGCTTGTGAAATGTTAGTTGCTCAGTCGTGTCCAATTCTTCGCAACCCCATGGAAAGCAGCTGGCAAGGCTCCTCTGTCCATGGAATTCTCCAGGCCAGAACACTGGAGTGGGTTGCCATTCTCTTCTTCAGGGGATCTTTCTGACCGAGAGACTGAACACGGGTCCCCTGCATTGCAGGCAGATTCTTTACCATCAGAGCCACCACGGAAATCCATTCTCAAGCTTAATCCCTGTGAATGTACCTTCTCCATTTCAGTATGTTTCTGAAGATTCCAGAGATTCACTGATTTCTTAGTCCTCAATTCCTCTATTTTTGCACACACCACTTTCTTATTCTAAGTTTGGCCATATCCAACTTCCTCCATACTCAGGTTAGTTCCCTCCCTGGATTTTGTATGTCGTGCTCTAATTTCCTTGTTTTTATGACTCAATTATTTACTTTTGTACCTGATGACTACCCTTGATTCTTTTCATCTGTGTGGCATTAACGAGAGCAGCTGGTCCTTCTGTTAGCTCCTCGCATTGACATCTCTCTGTTGTCTCACCTACAACTGGATAAAAATAGCAATAGCTACTGCCAGCTTTAGTTCCAACAAGACTTCAGGTTCTGCCTAGGGACACTATCATGTAATGATGATAAGACAGTGTAAATAAAGTGTATAAAATTCTCCAGGAAATAGGCAGTTTGAAGTAACAATGGGCATTTGACCATCAGATGGAAGAAATACAATAATTAGTAGGAAAGGTTTGGAGTATATGTACAAACGGGTTATTAAGATACTGTTGATGCACAAAATCTATAATATTATGAAAGGTCTTAACGGATCCAACATCTGTTGGATTATCGAAAAAGCAAGAGAGTTCCAGAAAAACACTTACTTATGTTTTATTGACTACGCCAAAGCCTTTGACTGTGTGGATAAAAACAAACTGGAAAATTTTTAAAGAGATGGGAATACCAGACCACCTGGCCTGCCTTCTGAGAAATCTGTATGCAGGTCAAGAAGTTACAGTTAGAACTGGACATGGAACAACAGACTGGTTCCAAATCAGGAAAGGAGTATGTCAAGGCTGCATATTGTCACCCTGCTTATTTAAAAATGCAGAGTACATTTTGCGAAATGCTGGGCTGGAAGAAGCACGAGCTGGAGTCAAGATTGCCAGGAGAAATATCAGTAACCTCAAATATGCAGACGACACCACCCTTATGGCAGAAAACAAGGAAGAACTAAAGAGCCTCTTGATCAAAGTGAAAGAGGAGAGTGAAAAAATTGACTTAAAACTCAACATTCAGAAAACAAAGATGATGGCACCCAGTCCCATCACTTCATGGCAAATAGATGGGGAAACAATGGTCATAGTGACAGACTTTATTTTTTGGGGCTCCAAAATCACTGCAGATGGTGACTGAAGCCATGAAATTAAAAGATGCTTGCTCCTTGGAAGAAAAACTATGACCAACCTAGGCAGCATATTAAAAAGCAGAGACATTCCTTTGCAAACAAAGGTCCATCTAGTCAAAACTATGGTTTTTTTATGAGTCATTTATGGATGTGAGAGTTGGACTATAAAGAAAGCTGAATGCCAAAGAATTGACGCTTTTGAACTGTGGTGTTGGAGAAGATTCTTGAGTGTCCCTTGGACTGCAAGAGGATTCAACCAGACCATCCTAGAGGAAATCAGTCCTGAATATTCATTGGAAGGACTGATGCTGAAGCTGAAACTCCAATACTTTGGCTACCTGATGCAAAGAACTGACTCATTGGAAAAGACCCTGATGCTGCGAAAGATTGAAGGCAGCAGGAAAAGGGGATGCCAGAGGATGAGATGGTTGGATGGCACCACTGACTGGATGGAAATGAGTTTGAGCAAGCTCTGGCAGTTGATAATGAATAGGGAAGCCTGGCATGCTGCAGTCCATGGAGTCACATAGAGTTGGACACGACTGAGCGACTGAACTGAACTGAAAGAATCTGCCTGCAATGCAGGAGCCTCAGGAGATATGGGTTCGATCCCTGGGTCAGGAAGATTCCCCTGGAGAAGGCAATGGCAACCCACTCCAGTATTCTTCTCTGGAGAATCCCATGGAGAGAGGAGCCTGGTGGGCTGCAGTCCATGGGGTCGCAAAGAGTCGGACACAGCTGAAGCAAATTAGCATGCAGGCAAAATTGAGTAGGTTTGTGTTTTGTTTTTTCTTTAGTGTGTTTATAAATTCCCTTTCAAAGGAAATATCTATGTTGACCAGATAGTAATTAAAAGCATGTAATGTAAAGGAATATTCTGCAGGAGAGATTTTATTACTCAACTTTTCCCAGCCTCATCGAGATACCAGTTATAAAAAAATAAAATCTATCCATTTTAAGTGAACAGTTGGATGAATTTTGCTAACAAACAGTTGGATGAATTTTGCTAACAGAATACTGACCAATTTTGGTCAGACCAAAATCATAATACATAGTTATTGGTTGTCGATTTTTCATAGAAGCCCTTTATAAGATTGCAGAATTTTCCTTCTAATCCTGGTTTGTTAAAAGTTTCTTTCTTTTTTTTTTTACTAGAAATGGGACTTGAATTTGGTCAAGTACATTTCTACACTGGATTGAGATTGTCAGATATTTTCTTCTTTTTTGGTTAGTATATTGTGTTGCACTGATGAATCCTTTGAATGATAAACCAATCTTGCATTCTTGGATAAACTCCACTTGATCACTATGTATTATCTTTTTAAATACAATATCATATTCAATTTTTTTACTACATTTTTTAGCATATTTTTACTGTCAAATTTTGCATTTATGCTCATGAGAGGTATTTATCTACACCTAAAAATGTCTAGTTTTGGTATCAAGGTAATTTTGGTTTTGTAAAATGACTTGGGGGTTATTATGGACTGAATGTTTTTGTCCCTCCTAAAGTCATATATTGAAGCCCAAATCCTCAATATGATTGTATTTGAAGATGGGGTTTTTAGGAGGTAATTTGGATTAGATGGGGTCAGGAGAGTGGGGCCCTTGTGGTGAGATTAGAGCCATTATAAGAAGAGACTCCAGAGATCTTGAGCATGCCCTCTGTGTCTCTCCCTTTCTTCCTCTCTCTTCCCTTCCCCTCCCTCACGCATGCATAAGGAAAACGTTATATGAGCACACAGTGAGATGGTGGCCATCTACAAGCCAAGAGAAGAGGTCTCAGATTGAAATCTACCTTGATGGCAACCTTGATTTTGGACTTCCAGTTCCAGAACTGTGAGGAATGAATTTCAGTTGTTTAAGCCATTCAGTCCATATTATTTTATTATGGCAGCCCAGCAGACTAAGTCAGGGGACTGAGAGAAGCAATTCCCAGCATCATTGAGGAGGAGAAAAGGGTCTGGAGCCCTAGAGAAGGAGAAAGGGGTCTGGGGATCTCATGGAGAAAAAGACAAATTTTTTTTTACATTGCTTTGTTTTATTTATTATAACAATGTATCTTGCTCGAGGACATATTTCTCCTTAATAAGGTTTTCTGGTGATGGGAGTGAGTCTAGTAAGACCTTTTTATTGTTAGTTCTAATTTTGTTAATTTAAGATGTATCTTGTGGGAGTGGGTCTGGTAAAAGTACATAAGGCCTTGATAAGACTAGTGAGTGGGGGCACTCTCCATCCCCCTTCTGATGTCTATGTCAGAAGCTTTCTCTGTTTCTTCTCGCTTTAATAAGACTCTGCTACACAAAAGCTCTTGAATGATCAAGCTGGTCCCTGGTCCTGAAGCTAAATTTTCTTCTTCAGAGATCACAAGTCTATTCACTGTAAGCTATCAGGACATGCTGTCCATTTCAACTTTCTGGAAGAGTTTGTATAGAATGAGTAGTTTTTACTCCTGAAATGATTGGTTGAATCCCCAGAGAAGCCATCTAGGACTGGAGTTTCCTTGTAGGAGTGTTTTAAACTACAAATTTAAGTTCCTTAATAGATATTGGATATTCATATTTTTTTATTTATGAGTGAGCATTGATATATTGTGTCCTTCAAATAATTTGCACATTCATTTAAGTGGTTACATTTATTGTCTTTAAGTTTTAAAGAAATAGAATTTCCTTATCATCCTTTTAATAGCTATAGAATCTTTAGTGATGTCACCTCTCTCATTTATTATATATTTTTAATTGAAACGTAATCGACCTATAACATTTTATTAGCTTAAAGTGTTGAACATAGTAAGTTGATATTTGTATACATTGTGAAATAATCACCACAATAAGTCTAGTTAACATCTTTCACCTAACATAGTTTCAAAATTTTCTGTATTATAGTTCATATTTTCTCTCATGGTTAGTAATTTATCAAATTTATTACTCACTTTAAGAAATACCTTTGGCTTCATTGATTTTCTTGTTTTTCTACTTCCTATTTTATTGATTGTCACTCTTGTCTTTATTATCTCCTTTATACTACCCTTTTGGGTTTAACTTGCTCTCTTTTTTTCTTGTTTCTTAAAAGAATCTTGAGTTAATTGAGTTGATAGCTTTTTGTCTTGCTGAAATACAGTTATTTAGTTATTATTAAAGCCTCCTCCCCTTACCAGGAGGCTTTAGCAGCATCTCAGAAATTTTGTTATGCTGTGCTTTAATTTTAGTTATTAAAAATATTTCCAATTTCTCTTTTGATTTATTCTTTTACCCATGACTTAGTTTTCAAAATCTGGGGATTTTACAGTTATCTTTCTGTAAGTGATTTCTAATTTAGTTTCCTCATTACAAAGGATATATACTATATGAATTGAATCTTTTAAAATTTATTCTGACATGTCTTAGGGAGTAAAATATAGTCTATTTTTATAAACACCCTGTGTGTGCTGGAGGAAAGTATATGTTTTGCCATTGCTGGGTAGTGTGTTTTAAACCTATCAGGCTAGGTTTGTTGATTGTGTTAAAATCTATTTTATAGCCTTAATATTCTACTTGCATTTCCTATCAATTATAGAGAGGGGGAGATATTGAAATCTATGACTATAATTGTGGGTTTCTCTATTTCAGCTTGTAGTTCTATAGGTTTTCCTTCATATATTTTGAAGCTGTGTTATTAGAGTATTGTCTTCCCTAGTGGCTCCGATGGGAAAGAATCTGCTTGCAGTGCAGGAGAACTCTTTCATCTATTCTATATTTTTTATATTAGGCTATAAGCATTACATCAGGGTATAAATGTTTATGACTATTACATCCAGTTGATCAAACTATCCCTTTAACATTATGCAATAACTTTTGGGGGGCTTCCCTTGTGTTTCGGTGGTAAAGAATGCGTCTGCCAATGCAGGACAGGCAGGTTCAATCCCTGGGTCTGGAGTATCCCCTGGAAAGGGAAATGGCAACACATTCCAGTATTCTTACCTGGAAAATCCCATGGACAGAAGAGCCTAGTGGACTGCAGTCCATGAGGTTGCAAAAGAGTCAGACATGACTTAGCAACTCAACAACAACAGTAACAGTTGGCTAATAATATTCTTTGATCTGAAATACACTTTATCTGATATTTATATGGCCACTCTAACTTCATTTGAAAGTAGCATGGTATAGCCTTCCCATTCATTTACTTATACCTTATTTTTTGTCTTTTTATTTGAAGTGTATTTCTTGTAGGCAGCAAATAATTTGATCTTGTTTTTTTTAACCCATTCTGAGAATCACTGCCTATTGACTGGCATCGTTAGACCATTTACATGTATTTTACGGATATTATTTGCAGGTATGTTAGATCTCCTAATGCTGTCCTATAGCTCAGTTCACTGAAACCCTGTTCATTTTTCCTCATTGTCTTTTATGTCTTTATTTTATTTGGATAGCTTCTATTGCTACGCCTTCTAATTCACTAATATTTTGTTTCCCAAAGCCTAATCTTCTTTTAATTTTATCCAGTGTGTTTTCACCAAACATACCATAGTTTGCATTACTAGCAGTTTGATTTGGGTCTTATTGCCATCTTCCATGCCTCTACTTCAGTTTTTTGAACACACTGTATTTTCATTGCTATTCATTTGACAACTCTACTTGTAGTGATAATAACCATTATAATGTGCTTGTCTGCTAAGTCTAACATCTGTTTTAGTTCTGGGCAGGTTTCAATTAACTGATTTATGTCCTTGTTATAGATCTTATTTCCCTGCTTCTTTTCATGCCTAGTAATTTTTTATTGGATTAAAACACTGTGAGTTTTACCTTATTGGATGCTAGCTATTTTTCTGTTTCTATAAACAGTATTTAGCTTTGTTCTAGAATGCAGTTAGGTTACTTGAAGATAGTTTGATCCTATTGATTTCAGCTTTTAAGATTTGTTAGCTGAGACCAGAGCACTGCTCAGTCTAATTAAATTCTCATTAATGAGAAAAGAGCCTCTGTGTATTCTAAATGACTCATAAATCATCAGAATCCAGGGGAACAAGCACTGTTCCTTGCCCTGTATGAGCAGTGATAGTCTTACCTCTTATCCTTTTAAGCGGTGGTGAGTGATTTTCTCTGGCCTCAGTTTCCTCCCATGGTGTGCTGATCAGTATTCAGTCGAATACTCAGGGGAGGCCCTCTGTAAATCTACAGAGATGTCTGTGCATCTCTCTTTTCTCTGCTATTTTGTCCTGCACACTCTCCCTAGCCTCTGAGTTCTGCTTGCAAGGACAAAAGATGGAGAGAGAAATAGTGTTATACCTTGTCACAAATAAAACTCCAGTCGTGTTTTTCTGATGTGTAAATGTTTTAATTAAGCATTTGTTGACACTATTTCCCACAGAGAAGGAATCACAAATGTGGCTTATAATTTAAATATGGAAAAAAAAATTCTCATCCTGATAAGAAAAGACATCAGGATATTTTCAAGGAGATAAAAGAACAGAATAAAGAAGCAATATACTTAATTTCTAATATGTTCATCACTTGAAAAACCCTTTAATTTGAGACAAGGGAGAAGCTTAATTTCCTCAGTTCTAAATTTGGGGTAAGACAAATAGAAGGGATAAAAATGATGCTTAATTATCTAACAGCCTAAATATCTCAATTTGCTATAATTATAAGATAATATAAATTGAACTTAACTTGCAATGTGATTAATAATCATTTTTATTTCAATTAGTGATGCCAATAGACAGTGTCTAATTTAAACATGATTTATCTCCAATAATTTTTATTTTAAATTTTTTCTTTAGCGCTTTCTATTCTTCATGTAACTGTGGCTTATTTCAGTTAAATTCTTAAGAATATGTATTCAAAGTATTATATAACATAAATAGAAAAACAAGTAAATATCTTTCATCTTTTCAGCATTGATTTGACTATTGGATTCATAAATAATTACATAATTAGAACTCTTGAGAATATAAACTTTTTAGATTTTTAAATCACTGCAGATGGTGACTGCAGCCATGAAATTAAAAGATGCTTGCTCCTTGGAAGAAAAGCTATGACCAACTTAGACAGCATATTAAAAAGCAGAGACATTACTTTTCCGGCAAAGGTCCATCTAGTCAAAGTTGTGGTTTATCTAGTTTTTCCAGTCATGTATGGATGTGAGAGTTGGACCATAAAGAAAGCTGAGTGCCAAAGAATGGATGCTTCTGAACTTGGTGGTGTTGGAGAAGACTCTTGAGAGTCCTTTGGACTACAAGGAGATCCAACCAGTCTACCCTAAAGGAAATCAGTCCTGAATATTCATTGGAAGGACTGATGCTGAAGCTGAAACTCCAATACTTTGGCCACCTGATGTGAAGAATTGACTCATTTGAAAAGACCCTGATGCTGGGAAAGATTGAAGGCAGGAAGAGAAAGGGACGACGGAGGATGAGATGGTTGGATGGTATCACCGACTCGATGGACATGAGTTTGGGTAAACTCCAGGAGTTGGTGATGGACAGGGAGGCTTGGCATGCTGCATTCCATGGGGTCACAAAGAGTTGGACATGACTGAGCAACTGAACTGAGACTTTTAAATTTATAATTATGTTTTAAGGATTTTTCTTAGTGTTTTATACTTTTGCACTGTTCATAGTATAATTTTAGTGAATAATGTATTAACCAGTTAATATACCATTATTTACATGGTTATCTGCCAATATTTATGTTGACTTGTCTGTCAAATTTTCATTGTTACAATATAACAGAAAAAATATCTTCATGCCACTTAATTTCCTTAAGATTAGTTTCCAGAACTTCTTGTCCTGTGTATAATTTAAAGGGTATAAAAGTCATATTGGCTTTTTGTTGTTTTTGGTGTTATACTAGGTTACTGTCCTAGAGAATTCATCTATTTATTCATGATTTTTCAGTTCACCCAACATTTATAAAGGGCTATGTGTCTACCAAAAATATCAATATAATAGATACAATACAAAATTCAGTGGGGAGCCAAATAAATAGACTAGTAATAATAACACATGATAATAATACAATAATGCAATAATGAAAGTATCTACCAAAGACTGTAGTTATATGCTTAACTCAGCTTGGGATAATCAGAGAGATCTCAAAAGACAGAGCATCTATGTTAAGTCCTAAGGATGAGAAGAGGGTATTTATAAATGAAAAGTTGAAGGAAGTATATACTCGAAGAATGAATCACCTGTGTAATGTTTTCATTTTGATAAATAAAAAATAAAACTTGTCTCCTTGCATGACACATGTTGTCTTGTACCTATCACATTGCTGATTTTTTTTTCACATATCACCCTTTAAAAATATTTGGTGAATGAGGTAACCAGTGAATAAATGGATGAATTTCTAAGAACAGTAACTTAGTATTAAACCATTATCATCAGCAGAACAATAAAATACCATTACATAAAACATGTGACCTTTACCAATTGTCCTCAGATGACCTCATCCTCCTTATCTTTTAGATTTCTCTCTGTGGACCTTATGTTCTGGTCACATCAAGCTCTTTACTGTTACCTGAACATAGCTCTGCACCTTGTGAAAGCACACTAATGGAACACCACACATTAATTTAAAAAAAGGCAACAAAATCTCATTCCCATTCTCTATATAATACAATAAAAGAGATAATGTTGACAAAGAAAAATAAATGAATTCACAGATTCATATTCTAGTACCATTTATGTAAATTAAGTACTATTTGGTGATTACTTTTATCACAAGGAAGGATTGCTAAGAAAGATTATCTTACGTGGATACAAGGCAGAAGGATGCAGCATGACCTTCATAGTCATGCTGTACGGATAAACCTGCCTAAGTATCTACTGACTTCAGAGACACATGCCCACTGATTAGCAGCAGACATTTTACAACTCTTTAAACTTGGAAGTTAATTTGTAGGAAACTAATTAGATGCAAATGATTTCTCCAGAAAAGATAAATCTGAACATTATACATTTTGCCCTGTAAGATAAGACAGCTTTGAATTTAGTTTGGTAATTTTATTTCAACATTATTCAATTTTTTCATATCCATATCTATATATCTTCTGAACTTCTTTTTGTGTTTCCTATACCCTTCACCAACTTTCTAAAATTCTAAAATATATTTAATTATACCCTTAATGATTTTTTTTTTTTTTCCTGAAGCTTGGAAAGCTACATTTTTATCTTTCTTTTCACCTCTGACTTGAGAGCTTGCATGTTTTACGTGACTTATCTTTTCCAGTGATAATTTCTTTAGTTCTTAATATTTTATTTTTTGCTTTAATTTCATATTTTAAGCACATTATTTTAATTCATGAAAACTGCTGGTCTACATTTTTCTGATGCCTAGTAACATGTTTAATTTTGTTGTGGCTGCTGCTGCTGCTGCTGCTGCTAAGTTGCTTTAGTCGCGTCCGACTCTGTGTGACCCCATAGATGGCAGCCCACCAGGCTCTGCCCTCACTGGGATTCTCCAGGCAAGAACACTGGAGTGGATGACCATTTCCTTCTCCAATACATAAAAGTGAAAAGTGAAAGTGAAGTTTCTCAGTCATGTCCGACTCTTCGTGACCCCATGGACTGCAGCCTACCAGGCTCCTCCATCCATGGGATTTTCCAGGCAAGAGTACTGGAGAGGGTTGCCATTGCCTTCTCCATTTTGTTGGGGAGGGAGTTCATATTTCAGTCTTTCTTTTTAACCTGAGTCTGATGGGCACAAGATAATCCATCTTCAATCTCTAAATGGAGATTGTTCTTTATGAGGGATGGATATAGAAACATAGTGGTAGAAAATGGAGATGTGAGCATCTTAGAACCCACATTCATTCTCATTCTCATGTTGCGATATGTGCCCTGCTGTAGGCTAGTAGGAAGTCTTTCTGGTTTGTTGTGAAGCCATTGATATAATAGGTATTCTGTGCAATGATTTAGCATTAATTTATCATCTACTGATCAAGATCAGCAAAATCGGGACTTCATGACTCTCACTTATCGTCTTATGTTTTACCATAGTACCAGCCTACTAAGATTAGTCCTACTAAGGATTAGTCTGTGAAGATGTCATTGCTGCAGGTTTCTCTCTGTCCCCCATCTCCTTTGTCAATATGCTGTGTCAACAAAGATCTGACGATTGGCCTTCTCTTCTAAGAAAGGAGTACATGATTTAGCCATTCGTTGCTCTCATATTTACTCAATAAGCATTTGTCAGGCATTTATTTTCACTCTTATGGTGCAAAAAGGGCACAAGAAGTTGCCAGCACAGCCAGAACATGCTTTCGCCCACCTACCCTCTGTCACAGTTTTGTAGTCACGGTGAAAACTCATTTCAGGCAGAGGTAACAACCAAATAAAAATCCATTGAGCTCGTTGTGTTGCAAAAAGGCCTGTAGGACAGGGATGATGGAGCATGTTCTGAACCACATGGTGATCTGAGCCCATTCCGAGTCCTGTCTCGGCTCCTACCATCAGTCAGGGCTGATTTTCACTGCACTCAGCAACTCATCACCATGCTTTATATGCATGTCTGTTTTCTGCTTGACTTGTTTTAAGCTGTAGTCTCTGATCTAGTGCTCAGTTTTTCCCCAACAAGTGTCTCTGATTCTGCCTATGTGTGTGCACGTGTTAGCCACTCAGTCATGACCAACCAACTCTTTGCAACCCCATGGACTGTAGCTTGCCAGGCGCCTCTGGCCATGAAATTCTCCAGGCAAGAATACTGGAGTGGGTTGCTGCCGGGAACAGGAGCTCCACCCGTGGCAAAGGTCATGAGGAAGGAGGCTCGGCATACGCAAAGGCAGGATTGAGCCTCAGGAGTCCCCCTGGAAATTCTCGAGCAACTACCCCCAAAAACCAGAGTGCCTACTTTCTGCTTTGTGCTCTCACCTACACCTCTGACTTTACGGGGGGCTGTCCCCCACTACCTCTCTCTGAAAAAAAGAGTTAACTTACAGCTCCAGTTAATAATTCCTGGATGTGACAGTGTTTCAACCTACAAACTCCTTTGGAAGTCCTCTAGCCTGCCTGAATAGGTTTTTCCGGCCACATGTGATTGTTCAGAGCCTCCCAACTGTGAGAGGCATGAGATGTTCTAAACTGTCTAAATACAGATTCCTTTGAGCAGTTAAAAGATTGATTAGAAATTGTATTGGTGAAGGCTTTTTCACTTGTTGGGCCAATGTTTGCTGCTAAGTCTCCATATCCCTTACCTACTGTGTCCCTGGCAGTGTATTGATTAATATAATTGGTGTATAAGAATGTAAGTAGTAGCTTTAATTTTTGTAACCTTGGACCCTTGAGTTAATACTTTTCTTGTTATAGCCCACCACACCTTTGCCCTGTAGGAATGCAATTTTAATGCTTTTTATTTTCGGAGGGTGGCGCCTGACTTTAGAATAATCACCTTTAGAGAAAAATAAGTTTTCTGAAGAAAGGGTCATAAAATGTTAACAGGCCTCCTGGCCAGAAGATGATGTAAATCACCTAAACTTTTGCATATGATAAGTTTGCAGGAAGAAAGCCTGGCTTACTGCATGACTCTACCCCTTCCCCCATTATCTTCTAAGCATAACTTAAGGTATAAAAACTACTTTGGAAAATAAAGTGCAGGCCTTGTTCACTGAAACTTGGTCTCCCCATGTCGTTCTTTCTCTCACCTTCTGGCTGAATTATTCAGCCTCTTTTCTCCACTGAATTTCCTCACTGAGCTATCCTTATTTAACCACTCTTTAGATCCTTAATTAACGTTTAATTGTTTCCTGATCCTCGCCGACGCCATCCCCACTTCGAATTCCCTGGATCCACTGGGGCTGGACCTCGGCAGGTTGCTATTCGCTTCTCCAGTTGATCTTTCCAACCCAGGAACTGAACCTGGGTCTCCAGCTTTACAGGCAAATTCTTTACCTAGTCTGAGCCACCATGGCATACACAATTTGAGATCTCTTCCTACCACATCTCCTTGTCTTATATTTTTTACTTTATGTATTCTGAAGAAAAGAGGAAATGCAAAATTTTCGGATTGTCATCTGTTTTTGATTTTTTATAAATGCAGATTCATGTGGTCCTCAGGCAAAGGAAAAAAGGGTCAGGTTGATTCTCCCTGCCTCCAGATTTTTGAGCAGTAATTTTCCTTGGAATTTACCACTTTTCTGAGTTGGATCGTGTCACTGTAGTAGAGCTGATTAGATTTGGTGATGCCAACTCATGCTACAAATCTCGCACAAGATATAAAAGCATAATGCTGATTTACTAAACTTCACTGGGAATTATGACTGTAAAGGAACAGACACTGTTCACATCTCCCAAGTGCTTTTTTTTTTTTTTTGCTTGAGAGCAAGCTACATAGAAAGAAAGCTTATTAGAAGATAATGTGGTGAGCATGAGTTGGTATAAAATGAGTTAGTACAATGCTGAGGATGTTTAGTGGTATCAGGCTTAATGCCTTAATGATTCTGTCTTTACAATAGGATCCCATCTATCAGAAAGACCCAGTGTTCATATCAGCCTGAGGGCTCCCTCATGGTCAGGGCTGAAACAATCTCAGCCAACATTTGCATCCTGTTTTCTTTCTCCCATACTTCTTCAACTGAAATAATTAATTTGATATATATATATAGAACATGATGATTTCCTGTCTTCTTTCCTTCCTTCTTCCAGGCATGTGGTAATATGCACCTTCCCACTCTGGTGAATGTAGGCAGGCACATATGATTGGCTTTGGCCAATTAATTGAGCTTGGAAGCCATTAAGAGCCTGCAAATGGTTTGCAACATTCCCCTTACCCTGCCAGGGTGATGAGTGAGGACTTCCTTATCCTATGCCTCCAAGTGAGGATGACTTGGAGGAGTCTCAACCAACCCTGAATCATAAAAATGATGTAAAGCTTTGTTATTTTAAGCTCCTATAATTTGGGTATTGATTGCTACCATAGTATTTTGGGTTCCTGGATCCAGTTTCAGTGTGTGCCTGTGTGTGTGTGTGTGTGTGTGTGTGTGTGTGTGTGTATGTGGTTTCCTCTCACACCAACAAGACATCCTTTGGACACAGCTAAATATCCTACATTTTAACAGAATTCTGACACTATCTGCCTGAAAACAACATCAGAATTCACAGGTTAAGGGCTTAGTCCCACAAGACCTTCCCTCCCCTAATAAAGATGCCAGTCACAAGCCCAGGTTATCACCCATGCTTCTGACCAATGGGCTATAGATTGGAGGTTCCCAAGACCCCCTCCTTAGTTTTGATTAATTTGCTAGAGTGGCTCACAGAACTCAGAGAAACATTTTACTTACTAGATCACTGGTTTATTATAAAAGGATATAATTCAGGAAGAGCCAGGTGGAAGAAGTGCATGGAACAAAATATAGGGAAAGGGTATAGAGCTTCCAGGCATGCCACTCTCTCCAAAT
>NW_011495080.1:607720-611425 GCF_000754665.1 Bison bison bison
TCTCCCCAAATCTCCATGTGTTCACCAACAGGAAGCTCTCTGATCCCACTCCTTTTTTTTTTTTGGAGTGGGGGAGGCCAATACATAGGCGTAATTGATTAAATCATTGGCCATTGGCAGCTAAACTTGGTCTTCAACCCTTCTTCCCTCCTTGGAAATCAGGGTGTGTATGTGGAAGAGAGTGTGGAGGTCAGAACTTTAAGTCTCCTTCTAATCACAAGGCTCTGATAACCAGCTGGTCTACAATCAGCTCAGCCATGTAACAAGAGACACCTTTACTTTCCTCACAGGAAATTCCAAGGGTTTTAGGAGCTCTGTGCCAAGAGCACTGGATAAAGGCCAGATATATTTATTATAAATCATAATATCACACATGGCACAGTCAGGTCTATGCTGAGAGCTACTGGTACCTTGATATACAGCGCTATCAAACAACCCGAACAATGTGATATTGGCTTAATGGCTTATATGCTTGATAATGAAGAGTTTTTTTTTTTTTTTTTTTACCATAGACCAGAAGAATGAGTGTCTTTACTAGATAGTGGCTAAATACTTGGTAAAATGAACAACTGTAATAATGAAGTCATTCATATAGGCTTTAGATACACATAGATAATTGGAGAAAGAGAGGCAAGAGGAACAGACAGTAATGAAATATTCAAAGTAAGAATTACGATTCCAAAGGCATTTAGGTGTGGTCATTGCTCATGAACTGACTTCAATAAAATGGAAAAGCTAAAATTATGTTTTAGAAAATTGTGCTGTCAAAAGAATCAACAGCTTGGACTAAAATAGACCCTGACTGCTTCATACCTTAAAAGATCCCGGGGCTGTCTACCATCTATAGGCAAGAAGATAACCGAGAGAGTTGCTCAGGTTCCAAGAAGAACATCTTGATGATGTCCAAATCAGATACAGACAAGGAGAATAATGTAACTTTAAAAAAGCAGGGAGAGGGAAGGCAAGAGAAGATAAAGAAAAATTACCCAGGGAGAAAACTGGACAAGTTACCTAAAGAAGAGAACCAGTGCCTATTTGATAACCACTCTTCCTACCAACTTTGGAGGGCAGTGGATATTATCATTATGTTTTTTTGGAAACTTTTCAGAGTTGAGACAGATAAATCTCTATTTTCTGGGATCAAAGTT
Source organism: Bison bison bison (assembly GCF_000754665.1). NCBI lineage: Eukaryota > Metazoa > Chordata > Mammalia > Artiodactyla > Bovidae > Bison > Bison bison. Next base: position 608,869 of record NW_011495080.1, read on the forward strand.
TTCTTTGTGACTACAATATGTCCTCTGCCAGAATATTTACAGCAGTTATCTGTCCTGGTTCCACTACTACATATTGGATTTTGGAGATGTTTATAGCCCTTCATATCAAGAGTCACATCTAGACTTAATACCAAGATACCGCACAAACCACCATATTCCTTAGAATATGGCTTGTGGAACTGATGTCATGATTAGAAAAGACTTTTGTACTAAGTCTCATGAGTTGGGGGTTACGTTTTACATGTGTGGGAGAGAAAACTAAATGTTTTCTTACCAGAATTGTAAACTATGGTAGTCCCTAGAGCTATTCACCAATTTTTTAGTTATTTCCCTTCTGCAAACCTACAATTGCCTAATCCTTTGATGAGAATCAGGACAATTTGACCTGGTTTTGCCTAAGGAAATATGAGTCGCTATGATTTGTGTGACTTCCAAAAAGAAGTCTTTAAAAATCAGTGCATGCTTTGTTATGTCCTTCTCTCCCTGGTGACTGGCAAGGTTCCAGATGGTGAAAGCTCTGTCATCCTGCATCTCTGTGTGACTGATGTGAGATGAGCATGTAGCATGACCAATAAATAAAACTATAATGTTTTGCTACTAAAATTTTGGAAGTTTTTTTTGCTGTGGTACAGTATTCTTATTGATACCACCCCAAACTAGATCAATTAAAATAAATATTATATCCTATTTTCCTCATGATTGTGAGAGTCCTAGATAAAATATTAGCAAATGAAACCCAGTACTCTCAAAAATACATCATAAACATGCAATAATGTTTTAATAAAAAATTCACTGCATTAATAGATTATAGGGAAAAAAACCATATGCTCCCTGGTGGCTCAGTCCATAAAGAATCCACCTGCAATGCAGGAGACCAGAATTTGATCCCTGGATTGGGAAGAACCCCTGGAGGGGGAAATGGCAGCCCACTACAGAATTTTTGCCTGGGAAACCCCATGGACGGAGGAGCCTGGCAGGCTACAGTCCATGGGGTCACAAAGAGTCGGGCATAACTTAGTGACTAAACCACCACCACTATATTCTAAGAACACAATGATACTTTTAATAGAAAATGTATACATTTAATTCACTGCATTAATAGATAATAGAAAAAATATGCTCATCTCAAGAGATACAGGAAAAATTTTTAATAGCATTCAAGACTGATTTAATAGGCTAAATTAGAAGGAAACTAACTTGCTACAAGACAACAAGACCCTCTACAATATGCACGATCATAAATGGGTAAGCACTGTAATTGTTCCCTATAGATTTAGGAACAAGACAGGGATTCCCATTTTTACTACTTCTATTTAACACTATAGTAGAAGGCCAAAACTGGAATAAAATAAGGAAAGTAAATTAAGATGTAATGATTGGAAAGGGATAAATAAATGTCTTATTACTGGACATGTTATTATTTTCACAGGCAATCTTAAAGCACCTAGAGGCAATCAACAGAATTAGAGCATGATAGCTGGAAGCGAGATTAAATGCTCAAATATAAATTCAGATCTAGCCAACAGCAACACACAATTTGAAGGACATTGAAAATACTTAAATGGAAGAAAAGATAGTATGTGTTAATAAATACAAAAACTTGGGATTATAATGATGGTGCTGGGCTGTGCTCAGTCACTTCAGTCCTATTCAACTGTATGCAACCTATGGAATCTTTGTGACCCTGTGAACAATAGTCCGCCAGGCTCTTCTGTCCATGGAATTCTCCAGGCAAGAATACTGGAGTGGGTTGCCGTGCCATCCTCCAGGGGATCTCCCCGACCCAGGAAATGAACCCATATCTCTGGTGTCTCCTGTTTCGCAGGCAGGTTCTTTACCCACCTGAGAAGCCCCGTAATGATGGTAGTTCTCCTCAGTATTATCTACAGAGGAGAACGTAGCTTTTCTATGAAGTTATATATCTAGTTACAAAGAATACAGCAAGAGGGTACATTTTGACATGCTCTAAGGTTAACGACCGTGTGAAAAGGGAGAAAATGAAATGAAGCTATCTTCAGATAGCTTCTCTAAATGAAGCTATCTGAAGATGGAAAGATGGATTCAGCTTCTATTTAAAAGCTATAGTTTCATCCTTATCCATGAAGTAAACTTATATATGACAGACACTAGTATCCACAGTTCAGTTCAGTTCAGTTCAGTCCCTCAGTCGTGTCCGACTCTTTGTGACCCCATGAATCGCAGCACGCCAGGCCTCCCTGTCCATCACCAACACCCGGAGTTCACTCAGACTCATGTCCATCGAGTCAGTGATGCCATCCAGCCATCTCATCCTCTGTCGTCCCCTTCTCCTCCTGCCCCCAATCCCTCCCAGCATCAGAGTCTTTTCCAATGAGTCAACTCTTCGCATGAGGTGGCCAAAGTACTGGAGTTTCAGCTTCAGCATCTTTCTCTCCAAAGAAATCCCAAGGCTGATCTCCTTTAGGATGGACTGGTTGGATCTCCTTGCATTCCAAGGGACTTTCAAGAGTCTTCTCCAACACCACAGTTCAAAAACATCAATTCTTTGGCACTCAGCCTTCTTCACAGTCCAACTCCT
>NW_011495080.1:611525-662505 GCF_000754665.1 Bison bison bison
TCTGTTGTTCTATGTCCAGTTCTAACTTTTGCTTCCTGACCTGCATACAGATTTCTCAAGAGGCAGATCAGGTGGTCTGGTATTCCCATCTCTTTCAGAATTTTCCACAGTTGATTGTGATCCACATAGTCAAAGGCTTTGGCATAGTCAACAAAGCAGCCACGGCACCTGTAAATACTATTTTGTGTTGTATTGAGTACAACTGCAATTAAAATCACAATATATTTTGTATAAATTGACAATTTGTTTATGAAATATTCATGGGTGCACAAAGGGCCTAAATAGCTGGAACAATCTGAAAAAGTGTAAAGAAGGGAAAATTTCCCTAATGACTATAAAGACCTATAATAAAACAATAGGAAGTAAGGAAGTGGGGGTATTGTGACATGAATAGGAAAACTGGCTGATGTAAGAGTAAATGCAGTATCATGGCTCTTGCATGACTGGAAATGAGGTATATTTCCTCAGAGAGAAATGGGAGGGGCCATTTAATAAATGGATCTGGTGGCCCTCCACATGGGGAAAAGTTAGAATATAAAATAGCAGAATAAAACATCAATCCCAGAGTAAAGCACCATTTAATAATTTAGCATTTGAAAGAAAATATCTGAAATAAAATAGGAAATGTATTAAATAAGATAGAGCATTATCTGGAAACAAAATGATAAATTAGACTCAATTAAAATTAACCAGTTTTCTTCATCAGAGTCACCTTAAATAAAGTGAATATGAAAGCCACAAACTGAGGGCAATTATTTTCATATATAAAGTTGATGAAGGAGTAATATAAACAAATAACAATAATTAATCTTCTCCATACTATAAAAGAAGATAAGTACCACTAGAAATATGACAAACAGATATGAGCAAATAAAAAACAAGGAAAAGAAACATAACCAATAACTTGTCCTATTTGGAAATTCTGTAATTAGAAAAATAAATCACAACATCAATAAAATACTGTTGTACAACCAGTTGTTGTCAAAAATTAAGATGTCTGAAAACATTGTAAAAGTCTTAAGAAATTGAGGCTTTCCAAGTGGCTCAGTGGTAAAGAATCCACCTGCCAATGCAGGAGACGCAAGATCTGTGTGTTTAGTCCCTGCAATGGGAAGATCCCCTGGAGAAAGGAATGGCAACCCATTCCAGAGTTCTTGCCTGAAAAATTCCATGGACAAGGTATGGGCCACAGTCCTTGGGGTTGCAAAAAGTTGGATATGACTGAGTGACTGAACATGCATTTACACTGGATATTTTATACGTTTCTGTATTTTATACATTTGCAGAAATATTGCTATATTACTTCTGTAATTTATTAGTTTCTAAAAGTAACACAAGGTGGGGGACCGGTTACACCTATCTCAGCATTATTCTTCCTGTCACTGACTTGCATGTTTGCATTTACATTTACCATACACTTGTCTTTAAAGTTTGCTCGAAGTTTATAGATTTTATTCTTGGTTGCAAACAACATTTCTATCCACTGATAAGACCTCCACCTTCATATTATCAATCCATAACCCACCACATCTTTAAAATCTGACTCAAAACTCACTCCTTTCAAAATATTTTTCCAATTAACATGCCCTTCCTGAATACTTTATTCTGCATGATGCAGGATTTAAGAAGTAATCTTTAATTTATGCTATAACTTTTGACAGTCTATTGTATGCGATGCCATTGCTTTTATGTTCTTTGAGGGTTTGTTGTGACTTTCATCACTATTATTTATATGATTAAGATTCAATAAACAATTCAATCATCAAATATACAGCAACTATCTACCTACCTACCTACTTACCTGCCTAATTTATCTATCTTGTTTGGAAGAAGCAAGTATAACATTTTTTCTTTTGTGTTCCTGAAATGTGTGAAATTAAATTGTATATTTTGCTAAACTCAGACTATACCCATATAGTTAGATTCTTTTTGCAACATTGTCTAATTTTCATTTTTTCTTTGTCACCTCTTGATCTGTGATGGATGGTTAAGTGTTGCTTTCTTAAATCCCAATTCACAACAGAAAGTATTGCTTCACTACACCGCCAAACACCTCAATGTCTCAATGCCATTATAAATATTTCATAACTTGCTATGTGGACACACACTCTTACTCCTTGTCTTATTTTAGTCACCTCCAAAATGTCTGCAGGGTTCTCTTTGAGGCAGTTTTTCTCACATATTCAATTTTCTTTCCTACTGTCTACCTATATATTATGAGACTTTTCCCCCCAGAAAACTGTTTCTGTGTAGGAGATCTTGCTATCTTGGGTAAAATGGTCAGAAAGTACAAACTGCAATCTCGTGCTTTCTAAGGGGAGATCTAATTACCCAGCTGGCACTGGAGAATACAAACATTTTCACTCTGGACAGTGTTTATCTGTTTTTTGCAAGTACATCACTTTGGAAAGCTACTTGCTCAGCTAATCTGTAACTGTCATGGAAATGTAATTTTGTCCCTCCTCCAAACCAATAGCAGGCACCTGGTAAGACTGCCTTATGCACCCATGCATTCAAGCCGAACTGTTTCCATGGAAACCTAGAAAACCCCTTGTGCAAGGTTCCTAGCGTCCTGCCACATTTCCCTTTTCTCATGCCTATCTCTCTCCATTCCCTCAGTGCACTTGGATGAGATTACAGTGCGTTGCAACAGCTCTGTGATAGAGTTCTTTTCCATTCTTCCCCTTTTCAATGACTCATTTTTGCCATGTTAGGGGGCAGAAACTGGGTCTTATTCATATGTGTAGCCTCCGTGGTACTTAGTCCAGTGCCTTAGGCTTAATGGGCATTCAAACCATACTTGTTGAATTGCATTGGATTAAGGGCTTATTGTTTTAGTTTTACCTTTGTGATATCTAAAACCTGCTCATTAAGTGCTTCCTCAACAGAATAACTGGTAAGATAAAAAGAGTCTGCTAACTGAATACAAGTTTAATCCAATAATTCATATATTTCCAAACTAAACACGAATTTTCAGCTCTCCTATTTTGAAATTTTTAAGTCTATAAAATCTAGCTTTGAAGGAGAGTGAATCAGTATTTATTGATCAAATACTAAATATTAATCATTTTTTAAATTTAATTTTAATTGGAGGATAATGTTTTACAATGTTGTGTTGGTTTCTGCCATACAACAACATGAATCAGCCATAAGTATACATAAATCCCATCCCTAGCATTTCAAGCACTTTAATTTTTATTTCCCTGTGAATTCAGTATTATCATTTACAGAAGCTGAGTATTAAAATCTTAGGAGATATAATATGTGCAATTTGAGTTATAATTTACATACTTAACCTGAAGATCTCTTTAAGCATCTATGTTGGCACAGAATTTATGATCAACCATTTGTAAATGGGTTTAAGAATCTTAGGGGAAAATAGTGAGTACAAAACTTAGTATTTAAACTTATTTATGAAAAGATAAAGCAGGCTAAAAGATATTCTTAAAAATTTTTTGGAAAAATTATTAATTGCAGAAGCTAAAAGTGCAACCTGAGGTATTCATGATGATTACCTTAAATTTGAGGTACACCCACATACATAAATAATAAATGCTACTATGAAGTGTTAAACAACACATAAGAATGCATATAATATTGACAAAGAATGATCAGGGTCAAAACAGTCTAAATCACCATGTTTAGAACAGAAGACACAAAATAATTATTCAGATATTAAAAAGGGGAACCTAATCTGAAATAATGCAACCCCATTGTGTCAGTGGAGACTGTGTCAGGGGTTACACCTGTACTTAATAGTAGTAAGCTACCTCCTCCCTGTCTTTGACAGTGTGGTGTCAGAGAAGCCCTAGTGTAGGGTAAGTGCTTACTCTCCACTCAGGGCACCAAGGTGTCCTTCCTTAAGAAATGTCAACAGAGACCACACATAGAGGCTATACTTTCATCCCATCCTTGGTAAGGAGGTAGCCTACTCTTTCTCTGAAGGAAGGGTATCAGGTGAAGTTGCTCAGTTGTGTCTGACTCTTTGGGACCCCATGGACTGTAGCCCACCAGGCTCCTTTGTCCACGGGATTTTCCAGGCAAGATACTGGAGTGGGTTGCCATGTCCTTCTCCAGGGGATTTTCCCAACCCAGGGATTGAACTCGGGTCACCCTCATTGCAGGCAGACTCTTTACCTTCTGAGCCACCAAGGAATCCCAGGGTATCAGAGAAAGACCCACTGGAGAGTCAAGATCTTCACCACTGCTCGGCAGTAACAAGGACACTCCTACAGGGTCAGTGGAGGTCACGTGGGGAAGAGTGATGCATCGGACTGTCCTAGGCAGATTGGCATCAGTCAGTCTGAACTGAACTCCCATCACCACCCAGCAGCAACCAGAAGTCCCTCTACCTCAGGTGTAAACAGAAGCTGAAGGGAAACCTGGACTCGCACCCACAACTGAGAGTAATGACGGGTTCCTCTCTTCAACCACAGGAGCAGCGCTAGAGGGAACATGTTAAAATAGAAGATTGCAAAACAAATCCAGAGTCTTTTAACATAGTATACAAAATGTCCAGGTATCAACTGAAAATCACTTCTTATATCAAGAACCAAACATCTCAAACTAAATGAGAAAAGATACTGAGATAACAGAGATGTCAGATTTACCTAATAAGGATTTTAAAGCAGCCATCTTAAAAGTGTTTCAGCATGCAATTATAAACATGTTGGAAACAAATTTTTTTTTAAAGTCTCAGCAAATAAATAGAAGGTATAAAGAAACACTAAGTGGAAATGTTATAAATAAAAATACCTAAGATTAAAACCCGATCATACCAAAAGTTGGCTAAAATGAAATGTGTCAGCCAAAAAAGGAAATACAGAACCCAGAACTCTCACATACTGCTTATGGAATATAAGAGGCACAACCACTTTGAACCAATGAAATAAAAATATACATCTATGTGGAAAGACTTAACAAGAATGTTCCTAGCAGCTTTGTTTTGAACTAGCTCATACTGGAAACAATATACATATTCATCAACACATGAATGCGTAAACAAACTGAATGCTCATCCATTCAGGGGAATATATACTCAGCAATAAAAATGAACTACTGATATACATGACACGATGGAGAAATAGTAAGATATTTATAAAGAGTGATAGAAGCCTGGCAAAAATAAATACATACTGTTCTGACTTATATAAAATCTAGAAAATGCAATTAAATAGACAAGGACAGAAAGCAAATAAGTGGCTGCCCAGGTAGGGTGACAGGAGGCACGGGAGAAACAGATTAAAAAGTGACACAAGGATAGGTCGTGCCCTCACGTCAGTTATCCTCTGACCAGACCGTCTGTGCATACCTCTGGGAAAGGTGAGGAGGTGGTTTGTCTAGCTGACTGAGTGTGGGTTCTGGGCAGGCCCCCCTGGGAGTCCCCTCACCCTTTGTTGGGTCATGTGGCTGGTCTGTGCCCTTGATTGCCGAGGGCCTCTTCCTGAGTCGCTCCTGGAGCAGGAGCCACTCTGGGGTGGACACCGGGCTGCTGTGTGGCTGTCTTGGCACCTGTGTGACCTGCTGGCTGGTGGGTGGTGGAGTGTGGTGACTATGCAGGTCTTCCCTGGCCTATGAAGTCTGCCAGGACTTGGAAAAATAGCTCTGGAATAAAAGGAGGCTTAGAGCTAACAAAGAACCACATCTGGTTCCATGAAGTATTTGCCATCCACATCATCCTACCCCCAACTCAGGATATCATTTCAGCAGTTTTGGTCTCTTAACTGAAACTTTCTCCAGTTAAATATAATTACTAGCCTCGCAGGAAATTTTGATTAGCAAGATTAGCTACAAGACAAAACTTCAGAACCTCATACTACTATCTGTTGTTGGGGGTGACTATATAGCCCCAAAGCCTTTCATTCAGTGGAAATATATGATCTGTGACCTTAGTGACTATAATTAGATTGAACCTAATCTTGTGTAGGAGATTGATGGGTATACTAAGTTACAGAAAATTTGAAAAGCTCTTCCTAATAAGAGAATCTTGCAAAGTTGGCATCCAGCTTTGACAAGTGTTGAATGTCTAGCTTATTGAGGGACTTTTTCACCACAGTTTCACCTGAAAAAAAAAATGGCATTTAGAGCAACAGATCATGGATCTGAAAGTGACAAGCATTGTAAAAAAAAGGTCTGCTTGGTGAGCTCATTCTCTAGCAATAAAAAATTCAAGAACATGAAGCGTGCAGAATCTCTGGCCAATACAGCATGAATTATGCCCAACAGAAGCTCCAATACTTTGACCACCTGATGTGAAGAGCCAACCAGTTGAAAGAAACTCTGATGATGGGAAAGGTTGAGGGCAAGAGGAGAAGGGGATGACAGAGGATGAGATGGTTGGATGCCATCATCAACTCAATGGACATGAGTTTGATAGTGAAGGACAGGGAAGCTTGGTGTGCTGCAGTCCATGGGGTCACAAAGAGTTGGACATGACTGAGTGTCTGAACAACAACAACAATGCCCAGCAGAAGTGCACAGTGACAGATGAAGGGAAAATCAGTCAACCTCAGGAAGAACTTTAAGAAGTACAGCTAATCTTGGAATGATTAGAAAAGGATAACAAATAACTGAAAAAATTAATATTTCAGGAAGATGATAATGGCATCTGTCATAGAAAGCTTCAGGAATCTTTGATTGACACTGTAGTTTAATGTTCTCGATGTTCTGTCTGATTATTATGCCAGTTACAGAATATAAGATCATCTGCGGAGGACTGTCATAGTTGGATTTGGGTGGCTGGGGCAGAAGGATTCACTGAGCTCAGGATTCTGGCTTTTGTGAGTGATCTATGCCCACTGGGGGCCACACTAACTTTGACATCAATATGGTAACCTGTCTGAAATGAGGGTGACCAGGTTGCCTATGGAGGAGTAAACTGGTCCAGGTCAGAAACACATGTCAAAACTCACAGGGCTGTCAGTAGTAGGATTGCACCTTCTTCACTGCAGCCTGAATTAAAAAAAAAAAAAAGTGGCACAAAGAAACTTTTGGACATGATGGATATATTCACTTTCTTGATTGTGGTAATGGTTTCATGGGTGTTTATACATATATATCAAAACATTAAACTGTAAACTTGAAATATGTGCAGTTTCTTACATGTCAATTATACCTTCAGTTCAGTTCAGTTGCTCAGTCGTGTCCGACTCTTTGTGACCCCATGAATCACAGCACACCAGGCCTCCCTGTCCATCACCAACTCCTGGAGTTCACCCAGACTCACATCCATCGAGTCAGAGATGCCGCCCAGCCATCTCATCCTCTGTCATCCTCTTCTCCTCCTGCCTCCAAACCCTCCCAGCATCAGAGTCTTTTCCAATGAGTCAACTCTTCACATGAGGTGGCCAAAGTACTGGAGTTTCAGCTTTAGCATCATTCCTTCCAAAGAACACCCAGGACTGATCTCCTTCAGAATGGACTGGTTGGATCTCCTTGCAGTCCAAGGGACTTTCAAGAGTCTTCTCCAACACCACAGTTCAAAAACATCAATTCTTTGGCACTCAGCCTTCTTCACAGTCCAACTCTCACATCCATACATGACCACAGGAAAAACCATAGCCTTGACTAGACGGACCTTTGTTGGCAAAGTAATGTCTCTGCTTTTGAAATTTATATAACTATTTAAGTTGCAATTTTTCAACTTAATTGACAAAGTTCTAGAAACATCAATTTCTATTTTCTCCTTGCTGCTGCTGCTGCGTCGCTTCAGTTGTGTCCAACTCTGTGCGACCCCATAGACGGCAGCCAACCAGGCTTCCCCTCCCTGGGATTCTCCAGGCAAGAACACTGGAGTGGGTTGCCATTTCCTTCTCTAATGCATGAAAGTGAAAAGTGAAAGTGAAGTCGCTCAGTCGTGTCCGACTCTAGTGACCCCATGACCTGCAGCCCACCAGGCTCCTCCGTCCATGGGATTTTCTAGGCAAAAGTACTGGAGTGGGGTGCTATTGCCAAAGCTGTCTGAAGGGATCTTAATTTGGAATTATTTCATTGTTTAAAGACTTCTAGCCAATCAAAAAAAGTTGATTTCTTTTAATTTCAGAGGTTATCTTTCATTTCCACTCTAAATATCCACTTATAACACTTTATCACAGTCAAAAGTTTCTAAAAGAATATCATCTTTGATGTCGAACTTCCATGTTTATGGATATTGACAACTACTATGGCCATAATGGAAAAATACTAAAAAAGGCTTAAGTTTGGGGAGGAAAATTTTTTTAATTAGAGGAAGCCACATCAGTGCAAACAACAAAAACAAATGTAGATTTTACTTACGAAAGGAGCAACAAAATACTAATGCCTTCTCACTCCTAAGCTTCCAAATGTCCACAGTATTAGAATCAGCGATCTGCCACCTGATAGAAATCTCCAGTTGCTCAGGCTGTAGTGTCAACGGCCACATTACTTTTGTCAACAATGGAAACAATCAGAATTATAATCAGAAATAAACTATACCAAGAAATGTGCTTAGCATGGTAGATCTGAAGTATTGAATCACTGCATATGAGATTCAACCAGAGAAGCCAAGAGAAACTGAGCCCCTTAAAGGGCACAATTTAGACCTTAAGGTACACAATTTTACTGGCTACCATTTTAGAATTCAAGTCAATAATGCTTCACTAGAAACTGGAGAAATTGTCAAAGGAAAACTCAGATGTTGAGTTAGTTTTATGCGTGCTAATAATTTACTTACATATATGAAGGAGAAATAGGCTGTTGTCAATCACAAGGGCAAAAACAGATATATTAGAAAAAGAAGAGGGGAAGGAAAATCTGGAAAGACTGAGTTTTATTTTCAGATGTCGGCAGCTAGCAAAGAGGCTGATTGTGTCAGGATGTGTTGAGCAGCCTGATGGGGGTGGTCAGAGGAAGCCACTTTAGTTATTTGTGGATTCTTTAGGAAGGCTTGAGAGTTGAGCTGGAGCACAGAGGAGATGAGTGGAGATCCAGTTGAGTTTCAAGATGAGAGCCATTTTGTTTTCCTATTAAGCTCTATTTAATCAATGACTATTGGACAGATTTGTCTTCTGAACGTTGTGTTATGAGGTGAATGCTGTGAGTGGAATGTAGGAAGAAATTTGATAGAAAAGAAAAGAAATCTTACAATGTTGTAAAGCAGGCTTACTATAGAAATATGGTAGGATTGAAGAAAATAATTTCTTTACCAGATAAAGTTTTTTTTTTTTTTAATCCAAGTAAAAGTTTGTTTCCTTTATCCTGAATTTTACCGTGAAATCTGCATTTTCCCCAAGCAGGGTGAATTCAGGTGTTATTTAAAGAAAAATCCCAAATATTTATTATGCAAATTTCATTATTTACAATGTTTTAATTCTTGTGTTAAGAATTTCCTCCCCTTCATCCCCTTCATCTCATGCAGCCTTCTTTTTTTTTTCTTTCTTCAATTTTTCTTTTTTTTTTTAATTTTATTTTATTTTTAAACTTTACATAATTGTATTAGTTTTGCCAAATATCATGCAGCCTTCTTTATCTAATCATTACTCTGAAATTCTCCCTTTTTGTAGCAGCCTACAGTCATCCGTAATCAACTTTCTTTCACAACCCTTTACACTCTTTTAAAACATTTTGATCTTTTAAAACATTTTGATGACTTGTCCTTTGGACTTTTCTTTTTTTTTTTTTCTTTTTAAACTAAAATTATATTTAGCAAGTATTATAGGTAATTGGTAAATAATTAAAATTTAAACAGGACTAAAATGTGTGCAAGAAATATAAGTCTCCTTCCCATCATTGTGCTTCAGTTCTACCTGCTGTTATTAGTTTCTTCTCCTTCTCCAAACAGCTGGGAGCGTATATGTACCTGCCTGTGTGTGTGTCTTCAAATATTCTATTTATAACACAAATTATTGCATACTATTATATATAACACTTGGGATCTTGCATTTTTCATTTAAAAATATATGAAAACCCTCAGCATGGTAAATAGAGTTAAAAATACAAGTCAGTAAAATTCAAGATTGCATGAACAGTGGGTTTAAGAAAATGACTGGGGTGAGACTATAGAAATTAACCTTCAGTGAGTCTTCAGGGCTTAATCTTTCTCAGTTTAAATTCACCCTTGCCCTGCGGCCATTTTCTGTTTCCACTTAAATATCCAGTTTAAATTCTGACCCCTGTTGCTGGCTAAACTATTCAATAAAGTGCCAAGAATTCCAGCCATCTATTTGCCTCCTGTTTTTCCAAACTGATCAAGAGGGGTTTGGCCAAGCAAAGTTAGGAGCCATAGGTTCCTGCTCTCTGCTTCCCAAACAAACTGGAGTTTCCAGTCATTTTGATGCTAGGCCTTACTCTCTTCTCACATCTCTTTCTAAGATAAGGACTTTAGTTCACCCACCTTTGGACTGGCTGGAAGCCAACAGCTAATAGCCAATCAAGTTACATCCAAATTAGGCTTCCCAGGTCTGTTTATTATTGTTGTTATTCCTAGTTTATCAAGGTTATTATTCCATATCAGTGAATATAGATACACCTCATTCTTTTTAATGGCCACATAAAAACCCTTCACTGTGTAGATACAGCAGGGGCAGACAGCCAGATAAGTTTGTTTTGCTTTCCAAATGACATTTCTGAGGCTGATCAATAATGTAGGTGCTGTGTTACAGTGCCAAACTTCTCCAGGGCAGGTCTGGGCTTTTAATATGCCATGTGTATTGTTGCTGGAAATTTATGGGTGAGTTTCTCTAGTGTTTAATTTAAAGCATCTAGAGTCTGCATATTGTCAATATTCACAATTATTTTTCTCTATTTTCCCTTTTCTGTCTAGACTGGTTTTTCTCTAGGCTCACTGTATTGCTGCCATCTTCAGCCTTCTCTCCACCACCCTCTTGAATTGGATTCATTCGTTCCTCTACCCCATTCCTCTGCCTCTTCTAGTTTGGTAATACATCCTCCAATATTTTCCTAAGGAAAGATTTATGGGAAGATAACTTTATAAATATGTAGGTGTTTAAAAATAACTTTATTCTGTCCTTATGCTTGATTAGTAGTTTAATTAGGTATAGGAATCTAGATTGAAAGTAGGTTTCTCTCAGAATGTTTGAGATATGTACTTACTATTTGCTGTCATCTGAGGTAATTTTGCATGTTTATTTTATATTTTTATATTATCCTTTGAAATGCATTTTTTAATTTTTACTAAAGTACTGTCTGTGCATAACCAAATACATGCTTTTAGGAGTCTCATAAGAATTGAGACTCATCAATTCTCATAAGAGTCTCATCAATTCTTATGAGAATTGATGCTTTCAAACTGTGGTGCTGGAGAAGACTCTTGAGAGTCCCTTGGGCTGTAAGGAGATCAAACCAGTCTATCCTAAAGGATTTATAAATTATCAATTTATAATAAATATCAATTTATCAATTATCAAAATATCAAATTATCAATCAAAATATTGATTGGGCTGTAAGGAGATCAAACCAGTCGATCATAAGTCATCAATTCTTATGAGAATTGATGCTTTCAAACTGTGGTGCTGGAGAAGACTCTTGAGAGTCCCTTGGGCTGTAAGGAGATCAAACCAGTCTATCCTAAAGGATTTATAAATTATCAATTTATAATAAATATCAATTTATCAATTATCAAAATATCAAATTATCAATCAAAATATTGATTGGGCTGTAAGGAGATCAAACCAGTCGATCATAAGTCATCAATTCTTATGAGAATTGATGCTTTCAAACTGTGGTGCTGGAGAAGACTCTTGAGAGTCCCTTGGGCTGTAAGGAGATCAAACCAGTTAATCCTAAAGGAAATCAACCTGACTATTCATTGGAAAAAGTGATGCTCAAGCTGAAACTCTAGTACTCTGGCCACCTGATGCCAAGAGCTGACTTATTGAAAAGAAAGACCCTGATGCTGGGAAGGAAAGAAGGCAAAAGAAGAAGTGGGCAGCAGAGAATGAAATGTTTAGATAGCATTACTGACTCAATGGACATCAATTTGAGCAGATTCTAGGAGACAGTAGAGAACAGAGGAGCCTGGCATGCTACAGTCCATGGGGTTGCAAAGAGTGGGACATGACTTAACAGCCATAACAACAAAAAAGAGTATTCCCCTATTACATTCCTGTCCCATCTACCCAGATCTTCTTCTCCACAGTCAGCTACTTTCAATTCTTTTATTGTTTCTTTGGGTACTTATAGCAGTATTCCCTGCTATAAATTCCCTGCTATAGGGTGAGGGTTTGGGGTCCCAGGCTACTGTTGTGTACATGAAGACTAGGGAAAGCAGTTAAGGCTGCTACATTCTGGAAGGAACCCTGTTAGGACTTGCCAAGATAGTGAACATCTATGACTCCTAATTAAAAAACAAAACAAAACAGCTTATACATAGATATTAGCTGATAGAGAAATAGAAGAGGCAAAGTAACACAAATATGCCTGCACTGATTTATTTAAACACACAAGGAACTGAGCTAGGGAAACAACAGACTGGAGAGCGCTAGAAATAATCGCATTTGCATGCTTGCAGTTCCCTCTTTACTGAAAACAACAGCAGCAATAACAAGAAGCTCTCCTTTTCCCCATTAGATCTTACACTGACTCCCCTTTAATTTTCACTACTACCTGAGTGACCTCATGGTCCTATCCACATTCATGACTAAATTGGGCTCGTTAATTCCTCTTCTTGTACTGATATATCAATTTCATTGGAATTTTTTTTTTTTTTTGGTGTGCTAACCGCTTTTCTTCCAAGCTTGTGTAAAGCAAATTATACTTCAACAATGCAAATTATACAGAGAATCATATATTTATCCTCTGTGATGTTTTATACATGCCAGTTGGTTTTAAACTGTCCTATTTTTCCACTGTTTTTGCTTTGTGTGTATGGGCAAATCTGTCCCTCCTCCTTCATCTCACGGTCAGTTTTACCACCTTACTGATTATAGCCAACATTTATATTAATATATCCCTATTTTCAGATTTAGATATTATCTCTTAATATCCTAATATGAAAAATGAGAATTTAGAAGCCTGTTTCCTATCTTCAGAATTTAGTTAACAGACCCCTTGCTTACATCAATATTTGCTGTTTATATTTGAATAATAAATAGTGTTCAGTTTCTCTGGTCAGTTCCCAGTCTTAGATCTTTTTCATTTTTCCTCTCTATCTTCCAAAAGGACACAGAGTTCATGCAGGGCAGCAGAACCACAACCAGCGAGGTAGAAAAGCCTTCTGTTGCAGACATTAGTCCTTACACTATTACGAAAGAAGGACATGTCTATGGAAAACTGTTGCCTCTGCATCTCTTGTGGAGCTAAATTCTGGTCAGAAGTGTTAGCAGTTGGGAATAAAAGTTGAATGAGGAGCAGAAGACAGCAAAGCAAACTAGAACCATGAGGGAAAAGTATAACCTGACTAATCGCCTCCAGCATCAATGGTCCACTTCCTGCAGAAAAGTTGGTACTATTTGCCATGAACTGCATTTGTGCTGAGACTGGGACTTTGAGAATTTGAAGAAAGAGATTTGGCAGAAATTAGAGGATTTATAGCCTGGCTACCAAGAGTAGCCAACAGATCAAGGATAACATTTGTGAGCTGCACTTGGTGAGCTGGCAACTCTAACCAAGGACAGTAAAGGAAAGGGAATTTTGGGAAAAACAGTTCCAAATTAGATTAAGTGAATGACCACAGATGCTCAGAGATTTAAAAAAATGATTGGATCCATGAAATAAAAGATAATGTTGTAAAAATTATAGGATTTACTTTAAAAAAGTAAGAATATGATGGCAGATTTGTATAATTCAGTATTATATTTATACATTTATAAACATTTATAAATAAATAAGATGCAAAATTCTCCAATGGAATGGACCAATAAAGCAAATAGTAGAAAAATTAGAAAGGAGAAAATAAGGTATTTACGGGGTCAAGTTAAAATAGCTGAACAATTGGATTCCAAGAGAGAGAACAGAGAAAACCAGGAGGAGAAAATTTTTGGTCAGGTCTGCAGAGAGAAGAAACAATTAATGGCATTGATAAATTCAAAGCCTCAATTCCTTTGCAAACACAAGGAGCTTTGAGTATAAGAAACCTGAGAAATTACATATATATATATGTGTGTGTGTGTGTGTGTGTATTTCTAATTAATCTAACCTCATAAAAGTCATAAGAGTCATATTTTTTGTCAGCTTTGCATTAGGTCAGAAGACATGCTCTTCTACAAAGGATACTTCCCTTCAAGAAGAAAGATACCATTACAACTAAGCCAGTTTAAATGTCAGTCACAGAATGATTGGTTCCAACCACATAGTACTGAGCTACAGCAATTAAACACAAAATCAGGGAAAACCCTAGACAAGTCTCCAGCTGAGAGACTTGCAAGGTCCCTTGTTTAAGCCAAGCAGGGCTGTTTCTGCTAAATCTTTGCTCTTGGTAAAATAGTATTACATTCTTATGAACCAACTGCTCTTCATGAGCCTCAGCATGTCTTAGGATTCCTGCCATCTGCTGAATTCCATGTATTTTACAGCAAGTACCTCATTTTGATTCTGGTGTTCTTAAAGCACATTCTTATTAAGTGGTATTTTTCATGCTAATTTCCCAATTTGTCTCCACCTAAGGGCTACTTGGAGCTCCAACACCATGCCCAGTGAACCAGCTTTCTGCCAATTCTCAGAGAACGTGATGTCTACTTAAGGAACCGACACATTACTAGAATTTTACACGAACATTTTATACTGAGAGTTACACATCAGAATTTAGGATATATAACTCATAATTTCATTGCCTGAATCCTCATGGAATACCATGTATCTTAATACCTACTAAATGTGGCCCATTGGTCAATGGAGAGGATATACTGGGTTTGAAGGGAAACGAGAAAAATAAAGACATTTCATTAACTTGCCATAAAAGTAATCTAATTTTAAGATTCTGAAATGATACCTTTCCCAATTTTTGTTATAAAATTTTCCTTCATTTTGTGAAACGACAGGTTGTTTTATTTGAAATGACCTTATTTGGCCAAATAAAAATCCAACCACCAAAATAGAAAAATAAACATCATATGTCATTTTTCAAATGTTGAATTCAAAACGCCAGTGACAAGCGATCTACCTCACCATGACAGGAAGAGCCATCTCTCCCAGTACATTACATTTTAGCGCTAATTGTATTTCTTTCCAAAACTACACAAATTAATCCCAACTATAAATCAAAGTCTGAAATGTAATTGATTAGAAAGTTGTATATGAAATAACTGGAATTTAGACGAGACCTCATTTTTTAGCTTTACATTTTCTACTAAAGTTTTATCTTGATTAACAAGTTGCATTTTGTCTCACTGGTTACAGGTGTGGCAGGTAGGGGAATCTAGCTTTTGCGCTCTGGCTCTGCCTTTTCTCCAGCCTTATTTCATGTCCATCTTCATCATCTTCATGAGGCAACAGGGAATGGGGTTCCTTTCATGTTCTTGAATATACTAGGGTCTGTCCCAATGCAGGGGCTTCACAGTGTCCTTCAGTTTGCTTGAACCATATATTTTGTTCATAATTATATACTCACTTTTCTAGTAGTTTGCCTTTTTTATAATAGGCATATCACAAATATTTCTTAAATGAATTTGTGCTGTGTCAATATACAAATTAGACAACTGATTAGAAAAAAGTAAGGATGGAGTTTCAGCAGTGGGGAGTAGAAAGAGATAAAACCACAGGATTGCTTCCCTATGTAAATAAGGATGCAAGGTATTGTTGACGTTTGACTAAAATAGCTGTAGCTATATATAAGTAATTTGAAGATGATCAGCAGATGGACTATTTCCTCCATATGTACATATTCTGCTCAGATCCCTTTTTGCTTGTTGGAATTTCTTTGAAGAATTCCAGTTTTCCAGCAAAGATTTTCCAAGCCCACAGTTTCTGCTAACACAAATTATAAATACATTTAATGCCAAGCTCTAATCCTGAGCTAGATGACAATTTTACATCTCTAATTCTGAGTCAGATGGAGGCATTTCACACGCCTGTGTGGCAGCAGTGGGTGTCCAAGCTGTTGAGCTTACTGATCCTTCAGCATTTATCATCTTATGGAAATTTTGAAAAGCATAAAAATGCTGAAAAAGCTAACCTTTAGATCGAGCATGGTGATTTCTAACCCCAGATCTGACAGTCATTCATGGGAATGATTACAGGATGAATTGCTAGAGGCTTTAAAAAGATTTGAAATTTGATGAGTCCCTAAACCTTTTTCCTGGTTTCATAATGAGAAAGACAAGAGGGCCCTTTTCTAGGAGAAATTTCACAGCACCCCTAAAGTGCCAGCACTTTAATTAGAACAATATTTCAAGTGTCAGTGGATAAGACTACTAAATAAAGCAGAAGGATAAGCTGCTGGAGGTGAGAAAGTCCTTCAAGGCACTTTAAGCTCTATTGAGAATGAATAAATGTGTAATATACATCATAGAGGAGAAGAAGAATAAAATATAATTTATTTCTCTAGATCTCAATATAATGAAATGTCATCTTATTTTTCTCACTAATGGACTACTGTTTTGCTTTCAATGATTGCCTTGACAATGCACTACATTTCTTTATAGACACTGGGTTGTTTAGCTTATTTCTTTTTTTACATTACTGCTTTCTCCACTGTATCTTATCCTAAATTTAGATCTAGTGCTTAGCTATGGCAGAGATATGCCATTTGCTTTATCTGGAATACCCTCTCCTCTTTCCCCACTGCTCCTTCACTAGACTTAATCTTGCACGATCTTTGGGAATCAGCTTAAATCTTCTCCACAGAGTTTTTTTATGATACTGGAATTGTCCTCCCCCAAAATGCTATATTCCCCAAGTTTCTTCATATCCTACCACTTGTTCTTTCTATTTCTGAGTTTATATCAGGAAGTCATATGCCTCTTTATCATCATAGTTAAAAGCTTAAACTGCAGAGTCAAAATAAAACCATATAGTCATTTTTGTAGCTAACTAGCTCTGTGACTTTTGAAAAGTTAGTTACCCTCTCTGTGCATCATTTTTTCATCTGTTAAATGGAAATGATAACAGTGACTGTTCATAGGCTTTCCATGATGCTAAAATGAGATAATGCATATAGAGAACTTAGTACTCTATATGCTATAGAGAACGGTACTTGGCTGATTATTTTTGCTATTATTGTTATTTTACATGATGACAGTTTTAGACCTAGCGCCTGGTTCATAGTAAAGACCTAAAATATATTTAGTAAATACATAAGAAACATTTTTTTTTGTCCCTTTCTATTCAGTAACTGAGAAAAAGTCATTTAAAATTTTAAAAAAGCAAACAAACAAATGAAACTCTTCCTTTCTAGTCCAGGTAAATGTAAGAGTAAAAAGGGTGGTATCTTTAGAGAGAGAAGACATGTAATTTAAAAAGACGTATCTTGCATTAATGTCAATACTATATAGGCAATTCTCGTAAAAAATTGAAACAAGGAACCCTGGTGACAGATGTCATTACAGCACAATATCTATATTTGGTTTCCATTACTGGTGCTTTCTAAAATATCACATATAGCTACATTTAAATATGCAGATAGCATTCTAAAGTATTCAGTATTTTAAATTTTCTACTTTCTGCTTTTGTTGCACAAATAAATTATCTGTCCTTACTGTGAAAATCTGCCTGTCCCTGATAGGGAAGAAATCCAGAATTTCTGAGTCATTACCTTAGCGCTTGTATGTAAAATCAGTGATTGCTGTCCTCGTTTAGATACTTCTATGGAAGACTGATACCTATTCAGGAGGAAAATTGCTTCCCAGCAAAAGAGAAACAAAAGGAAAACAAGATTTACTATAGCCTTCCTTGTTAACAATATTGTAGATTTCCTAGTGCTGATTGGATTGAGTCTCAAATTCACCACCTGGCTTGCAAAGTCATGATGACAGTGAAAATTATTGTATCCTGCATTTACATACTACTTTGCTTTCTACTTTACAAAGTGTTTTAACAACAATCAGTTCATTTTCTCCTGGCATCTCAGTATGGATGCCAGAGGCAAACCAGCACAGACCTGCAAACCTTGTGCATATCATTGGCCCTTCCAGAATAGCCTGGATGTATCACAACGTGGCACAGTCAGGCTATGAAAATGTTGGTAAGTTGTTAAGGAGGGTGTTTTGCTCACTGTAGCCAAGATTGCTCTATTTTGGAAGACCCAGGGAAGAAACTTCTTACTACCATAACCTGGGCAACAACTGTGCTTCTCTTAAGCAATTTAATTATATGGACATTGTGCACTGCCGTATCGATCAGATATTCTTCTATGTGTTAACAGATAAAATGATAAAATCTGATTTTGTCGAAAACCAATAGCAAGGACACAAAGCTTATATTAAGTTTCTTTCTTGGATACCTTACATGTTTTTGTGCACTTTTTTTTTCTCATCAATTTCAAATTTAGGATATCTTGCCATATTTTATGTGTCACTATAAACAATTTTCACTGGAGAAGGAAATGGCAACCCACTCCAGTGTTCTTGCCTGGAGAATCCCAGGGACGGGAAGCCTGGTGGGCTGCAGTCTATGGGGTTGCACAGAGTCGGACACGACTAAAGCGACGTAGCAGCAGCATAAACAATTTTAACTTCTTTTTAAGTAAGGTAGAACACACATTATTAAAGTGTTTTCACATTTAATATTCTATTTGCTTTTCATATTAGCCCTGTGAAATAGCCATATTCCTAACTCAGTTTTATCTATCCATCCGTGTTTCTCACTATTTTCTACTCAAAACAGACATTTTCTGCAAAGTTTAAGGCTGACAGAGAACTGTGCGTGGGATTCTGTGCTCTGCAGCCCTGGATTCTGCTTTGTGTAATAGATCCCAAAAGCAAGCTTATGCAAGCAGGAAGCCCAGAATCTAAGCCAGGAGCCTGTCTCTCCAGCACTGATTAATTCCTATGTCTAAAAGCCATGTGTTCATTGTGGATGATAAGCTTGTTTCACAAACACAAGCTAACCACAGTAAGTAAGTTTGGCATTAGTTCTGCACAAACCCCGGTGAGAAGGATATTTGCCAAAAGGAAGGAGAACATTCTTGCCAATTTAGGCATGAATGAAATGTTTTGAGGCATCTGTAGAATTTTACTTACTAAATAGAGGAAACATACGTTTATAAAGCTGATTGAAGTTTATTCAACCAAACTTATTGCACTGAGGAGTTCTAGATTCCAGGCTTGGAAAGTGGTCAAGACCTGTCCTTAGGAGCAGATACATATATATACAACTAAATATAAAACCACTAAAAGGCAAAGCATGATATTCTACTAATTCTGCTCCAAATATTTGTGTATAAAGATAGATAATGATACTATTTTGCAGTATCATAAAATGTGGTATCTGTGAATATATAATAATTATAGAAGCCTAAAAATTTCCAGGTCAGTTTTCTTCTCCTTCATAAGAAAGGGAGGAGAAAAGTCTGTACAGGAGTGGGAACCACCATATTAACAATGACATCATAGATGGATCATAAAAATTATTGTGTGTTCCTGTTGTTGTTCGGTCTCTAAGATGTGTCCAACTCTTTGCGAGCCCATGGACTGCAGCACGCCAGTCCTTCACTATCTCCCAGAGTTTGCTCAAAGTCATGTCCATTGAGTTGGTGATGCCGTCCAACCGTCTTATCCTGTCACCTCCTTCTCCTCCTGCCCTCAATCTTTCCCAGCATCAGTCTTTCCCAATGAGTCAGCTCTTCACATCAGGTGGCCAAAGGATTGGAGCTTCAGCTTCTGCATCAGTCCTTCCAGTGAATATTCAGGGTTGATTTCCTTCAGGATTGACTAGTTTGATCTCCTTGTTGTCAAGGGACTTTCAAGTGTCTTCTCCAACACTACAATTCAAAAGCATGAATTCTCTAATGCTCAGCCTTCTTTATGGTCCAACTCTCACATCCTTACATGACTACTGGAAAAACCATAGCTTTGACTATATGGATCTTTGTTGGCAAAGTGATATCTCTGCTTTTTAATAGGCTGTCTAGATTTGTCATAGCTTGTCTTCTAAGGAACAAGCATCTTTCAATTTCGTGGCTGCAGTCAATGTCCACAGTGATCTTGGAGCACAGGAAAATAAAGTTTGTCACTGTTTCCACTTTCCCCCCATCTATTTGTCATGAAGTGATGGGACTGGATACCATGATCCTAGTTTTTTGACTGTTGAGTTTTAAGCCAGCTTTTTCACTCTCCTCTTTCATGCTCATCAAGAGGGTCTTCAGTTGCTGTTCACTTTATGTCATTAGAGTGGTATCTTCTACATATTTGAGGTTGTTGATATTTCTCCTGGCAATCTTGATTCCAGTTTGTGATTCAGCCCAGCATTTCACATGATGTACTCTGCATACAAATTAAATAAGCAGGGTGACAATAAACAGCCTTGACATATTCTGTGTTCTAGTTTCACTTTTTGTTTTAATTTAGGAAAAATCCTCTTTTCAAAAAGATTTATTTTCATATTTGTGGAAGAGAAAGATGACGTGAGGCCACATGTATATGACTGAATTAGAAACATAGAGTTTAGAGCTGAAAGGACATTTGGGGATTATTTACTGCCTCTTCTCACCCTGGGGCAGAAAGTCCCTGATGCAACTCTGACACATGGTCCTTGCCTGTAAGATAAACATCTCTCCATCCTCATCAGTTAATTCTTCTTGCTAATCTCAGGGAAATAGAAACCAGCCAAATCTTCCTGGTTTCGTGATTCAATTCAGGGTGATCATAAGAATATCTTATTGCACTTTTTAAAGAAATGTAAAGCTTTAATGATTTCATGGTTTTGAATGGGTCCCAGAACTCAAAATATAAGGATTCTCTTTTATACTCTCAACCTCATACTGGTTTTGGGGAAATCAAAGGAGCTGTCCTAAGGTAAGTCATCTTACACTCTTTATATCTCATGCTTCTTGGTAGATGCAGGGCAGCTCTATCCCCTTCAGTCTCCTTTTCTGTATTCTCAGAAGCCAGGCTAATACTTTTTTTGATTTGGAATTCCCCTAGCCTTTCAAGGAATACTACTGGTGTTCCAACAAGTTATATGTGTACTCTTCTACAATTGTCTATTTTTTTCCTTCTTCATGTTGGTCTCCATTCTCATACATTCAATCTTGAATATTCTTGCCCTTTCTCTCTCTTTCCTCAACTCCTCCTCTCATCACCGTATTCAGACTTTCTGGACCTGGATAATGACAGTGATTTAGAAAGAAATGTGTCTGGGATTCAAGGAGCCTGAGAATCTGTTCTTCCTCCTCCTAGCACTTGTCTATCAGGCAATCAAAGGGATAAAGTCCAGAAGCATCTAGAATCATGTGCAGTTGAACACATTAGTTTTCCATGCTTATGGACTTAAGGCACATACTCAAAATCATAGACATAGTTAGTCTCTCTAGCCCAACATTACTTCACATTGATTTTATTTTACTTAATTTTCAAGAACATATATGAGCATAAAGTATTTTCTCTAATAAAAAAATGTTGATTCAATTGTATATTTGAATAGTCACAGCCTATCTTTTTACATAGTGAATTCCTCATTTTCCACAGAGCAGCATATAGGAGAAGGGTGTATCTCCTCCTGGGCATTGCCATATGAATAACAACTTGGTAGTGTAGAGAATTCTGAAAAGTCAGTAGAATCCACCTCATTGTTCTCTGACACGTGACTACTATGGAAGGAGTGTCTGATTCTCATCAGAGCTCTCTTGTGTAACTCCTCCTTTAAGAGCTCTTCTCTGTTTAGATGCTAACAAATCTAATGAACAATAAAGGGAGAAGACACAGAATATTGACTATTAGATAAGAAAGGAGACACAGCCACAGAGACAGAAGATATAAATTTAGATGTACATAAAAATATTATAGACAATTTTAGTGCAACATATATGGAAACTTAAAGAAAATATTTTCCTAGAAAATTGTTGTTTAGCAAAACTGACCCTGGTAGAAAGAAATAGGAAGCTTAAATAGATGAATTTCATAAAAGAGACTGGAAATGAGATTAAATTTAGAATATCCATGCCAAATAGACTCCCTGCCAGGACTATATCCTGCTCATAGAAAGTGGAAATTATTTACACAGAATCGTGCTACAATAAAGCTCAATGCTTATGTACAATGAGGCTCTTTGAAATGGAACACCTAGGACTTCAGAAACCTGATATCCCTCTGGGTGCATTAGCTATAGAGATATTCAAATAAAGAAAGCAGTTGAGATAACCAAAATTAAAAGTCTTTTAATCCTGTAGTTTAAGTAAAAAAAGCAAGAAAATAAGCTAAGCATTTCCCTTTCTGGAATTTTCAAGGAAAAAGAAAAGGCTAGGAGTGTTTACAGTTTGGAATTAGTAAGAAATTGTTACTTGGTGTTGGTTTTTCTAGGAGCTTTTTCTATATACTTTTGCTTTTTCAGCTAAGTAATACTAAATTCAATTTTAAAAATAAATATTAAGAAAGACATTTTAAGATGATTTTGCACGTTTCCCAAATTAGCAGTTTTATTTGGACATACTACACCACTTTGTTTCAAAGGGTTGCACAGAAGGATATCAAAATAAGACTTGGATTTGTAGAGCAATAATTTTCCATGTTAAGCTAAGTGAAGTCACATGATGCAAGAGCCCTGGACATCCTTCAATTGTCCTTTAATAGGAGAAAGGTCTTACCTCAGTTACTACTTTTGCAATTCAACCTCTAAACCAATCATGAAATGCTTGACATTATCACAACCAGGCTACTAAATCATCCACACTCCCATAGACTGGAACCATCTGGGACCTTAATACCAGTCCAGATGAGATCTGGGCTCTAGTTTGAAAGTGAAAGTATTAGTCGCTCAGTCATGTCTGACACCTTGAGAACCCAGGGACTATAGCCCACCAGGCCCTTCTGCCCCTGGAATTCTCCAGGAAAGAATACTGAAGTGGGTAGCCACTTCCTTCTCCAGGGGATCTTCCCAACCCAGGGATTGAACCTGGCTCTCCCTCACTGCAGGCTCATTCTTACTGTCTGCATCACTGGGGAAGTCTGGGCTCTTGTTTGGGATATGCAAATTTAATGCTAGTTTGCTCAGAAAGCATCCACCCACCACCCACCAGGGCTGCTTACAGTCTTCTGCCTGCTGGCCTCTGCTTTGCTTTTAAATATCTATCTAAGGTATCAATTATATACCTTATAATTGTAAGAGTATAGTGAGAGTTGGATTCAAAAAAAAAAAAAGCTGAGTGCTGAAGAATTGATGCTTTTGAATTGTGGTATTGGAGAACACTCTTGAGAATCCCTTGGACTTCAGGGAGATCCAACCAGTCAATCCTAAAGGAAATCAATCCTAATATTCATTGGAATGACTGATGCTGAAGCTGAAACTCCAATCCTTTAGCTACCTGATGTGAAGAACTGACTCATTTGAAAAGACCCGGATGCTGGAAAAGATTGAAGGCAGGAGGAGAAGGGGCTGACAGAGGATGAGATGGTTGGATGGCACCACCAACTCGATGGACATGAGTTTGAGCAAGCTCCGGGAGTTGATGATGGATAGGGAAGACTGGCGTGCTGCAGTCCATAGGGTTGCAAAGAGTCAGACACTATTGAACGATTGAACTGAACTGAAGGTATATATACAGAAATTGTTATGGCAAACAAATACTATTTATAAAAAAAAGGTTAAAACGTTTCTAGGAATTAAACTAGCAAAAAACTTAGAGTTTATTGACAAATCACTCAGGCAAAAATAGCAGAGAATAGAAAAGATGACTTGATTGTATGTAATGAATAACTTTGAATAGGAAACCTTACCATTGTAAAGATAAAATAAACTCAGATATCTATACACATTTATGCAACTTAATCAAAACATGATGAAATTGACATGAATAAAAATAATAAAAATTTTTGAACAAAAATATTGAAGAGGGACATACCCTTGCAAGCACTGACATATTTGTTACAATAAATAAAATCACATGTGTATGATAAGACAGGTTAATGGAGCAAATATAGAGAAAAAATAGCATCATGCGTAATGCTGGGTCCTTCCTTAGTGACATTTTCCATCTAGAAGCACATCTTTCAACTCCGGGGAATTTTTTGAATTTATCTTGTTAATAATTTTATCACCTTCACTTTTTTTTTACTCAGATTAGAAGTACTGTTAGCCATATTTGGAGCTCCTGGGTCTCCTAGACTCTTCTAACTTTCTTACATTATCTCTCTTATTTTCTTCTAAGTCTCTCTCCAGCTTTGCCCCACTTTCTAGGTGACTGTGTGCTCAGTTGTGTCTGACTCTTTGAAACCCCAAGGATTGCAGCCCGCCAGGCTCCGCCAAGTCCATGAGATTTCCCAGACAAGAATACTGGAGTGGGAGGCCATTTCCTTCTCCAGGGGATCTTCTCAACCCAGGGAGCGAACTCATGTGTCCTGCGTCTCCTGATTGCAAGTGGATTCCTTATTGCTGAACCACTGGGGAAGCCCCTTTCTAGGTGATTCCCTCAACTTTATTTTCCACACGTTCTACTGACTTTTGCATATTTACCATTGCGCATTTATTTCTAAAGAGTTTTTCGGTATTCTTTGATACTTGTAAAAGCCTTATCTTCTTAGTTCATGATTGTGAAATCTTACTTTGTCTTTTTTAGGATGTCAATTATAGCTTCTTTCCTTCAGATTTCTCTTCTTAGATCTGGTTAACCACCTTCACTAAGTGGTCACATTTAGCCTCATTAATTATTCTTATTGGTGGACCAATCTAAATTTATGTGCTCTTTTAATATGATATAATAAGAATATAAAATAACATCATTTATAAAGTAGACCTATTTTCAGGAAATACAAGAAGTAAAATGAGATCATGATGAAACAAATCAAATCTAGAACGTAGGATGTTCTGTCTGCAAGGCAACTGATTTGAACTCATCAAAATATTAAATGTTGTGAAGAACAAAAGACATAGGAACCGTTCTATAGTAAAGAGTTTAAGAGACACACACACAAAATGCAATTCATGAAATGGAATAAAAATGAAGCACCAATAAAAATCACTTGTGGGGTAATATGGAAGATTAATAATATAGAATTATTATCAATTTTTAGATGTGAAAGGACATTATATAGAGAAAGCTCTTACTTTTAGGAAATATATGCAGAATTATTTAGGAGTGAAATTCAGCACTTGAAAAGGGTGAGGAGAGAGAGGTCAAGCACAGATGTGGTAAAATATTCACTACACTATTTATTCTGCTTTTCTTTAGGTTTGACACTTTTCAAGATAAAAGTTGAAGCAAAGTGTTCTTTTCCTGCAGAGTCTGTTTATTCCACATTGTCTTTTTTTTTTCTTTCTGTTTGTTTTCCATCTTTCATGTTTGGAGGATTTCATTAGACGGCAGGTAATCCTTGGTTGACTGCTCACATTTAAGATTAGGAGATTAAAACACTGATCTTAAACTATGAATGTACTTGGGGTTTGTTTACTATGGTTTCACTGTTATCTGTTGGAACTGGTTTTTTTTTTTTGTGTGTGTGGATAACTCTACTATAAATATTGTTATATATTTCCTCATGGCTTCTCAGATTCTCTAGAAAAGAATTTCTCAATTTCCCTTCCAGAGTGCTTAGCCTGGGCACCTGCGTGATAGTAGGAACACATACAAAAGCTAGGAATCTCATCATTCATTATTTAAACCTACAGTTATTTCTCCATTTCCACTTTGGGATGTACCCCAACTATACCTGTCTCTGTATTTCTCAAGTGCCAAGACCCTCAATTATCCTCTTCAGGAGCATAAATCTCAAGTAAGGAAGAGTCCAAAATCTGCTTAAGTATGGCAAGAAACAGCTGAGGGGGTATAGCCGACTTTGACACAGCTTCTCACTTTAATTTCACCTTCACTTCTATTTAGAGGTAGTTGGCATTGTCAGTTCTTATGCCTGTCTGGGATTCCCCGCTGCCAATGTAGGATTCTGCTTTCTTGTATTTGCTAAATCAGTTACCACCCACCCATCTGTTTCAACTTCCAAAAGTTGGCTGCATTTGCCTCTTTTTGAGCTATTTTTGTTCTTGTAGATTCCTGATGGCTTTTCAAAAAAAAATCCCTTATTTCCATCTTAGTGAAATAAAATAGGAATAAGCAAAGGAATGTATGTGTGTATAACCCATCACTTGTAATAAACTTTTCTAAGAATATACTGATAAATAAAAACATTGAATATATGTTATTTTGAAAAACAACATACATTTTTATTTTTAAAAGCTATATTCAATAATCCCAACTTGATAAAATTAACTTATTTATAAGTAAAAAGAGTATTGAAATGACATATATCAAAATTATACTGATAAAAATTACTGAAGTAGGATTTCAGGTTTTTATTTTCTCTTGTTTCTATTACTATTTTTATAGTGATTATTTTTTAAAATGAAAACATGTGTAAAAGTTACATCATAAAAAATAGCAAATAACCTACACTTTTAATTGATTTCCTATTAGATAACCAGAATGCCAGAGTTAAAAAAAAAACAAACTTAAAATAAAATTCATATAATTTCAAATAATGTTCCAAACTTTAATTATTAGTACACTATTATTGAATGATAAGTCCCTTCCTTGCAGAGGAAGGTATGGAATGGATGCAAAAGAGAACTAAAAATTCTCCACAACTCTATTCTAAGAATGAATTGCCATCCCCACTGTAACAACAGTCGGAAGGTCTAGTCTTACTCGGATGGCAAGCTCACTGTCCCTTCTTTCGTGGGCAATGAGCTTTTTGTCTTATTCAAACTAGAGCTTCCCAACCATGGCTGCCAGGTAGATGAGATGAAAGCCGTGTCAGCTCAAGTCCATCAGGCATAGATAAATCTGACTTTGAATATATCTTCATTCACAATAAATTCAGGAACACACTTGGAAGGAGAGAAGAAATCTTGAGCCCTTCATTTAAAAGTTTTCAGAGGACTTGATGGCACATGGCACCTAGCTCTGCTGTCTGATTGTCTGCCAACAGGAGGCCAGTCCCAGGAGACTGCAAGGTCATTTTCATTTGCCTTCTCTCCTGAGAAAAGACAGGCAGATAGGAACTGCAGTTTAGAGAACTTACTACTGGATTTCATTATTTGAAGTCTACATCAAAATCTGGTAATGATATGACACTCAATGAACTGTACATTTCCAAAAGGAAAAGGTGCCAAGAAACAGCTTTCAATAGCCAGGAACCTAGAATGCATAGAACTGGGTCAAGACGTACTTTGGTTTTTACCATATGGGCCTTCAGAGTTAAGGTCAGATGTCCTTCTAGATGTCCACTTTCAGATGATCTAATATCAAATGAAGGAGACAGTTCCAACTCATAGACTTTTTAGCTTAGCATCAATTTCCATTTTTTATACCAATTCCCTGTACTTTCTGCTGAAGCCTCTTCACTGGAACCTGACTATTTCTTGCCCCAAATTTTCTGTGAGTTTCCTAATCTTTTAGTTTCCATTCTACTACTGTGATTCCCATTCCAGGCTACCATTTTTTTATACTCTGGAAGTCTCACGTTTATTCCATCTATCTACCTGTGACTCTCTTTTAGCTGTCTTCTCTGAATGTAATCCTAGAGCTGTGTTGATTACTGAATCACTGTTAAAAGTGACAACATTCTTTGCCAACAACTCATGTCTAGAGACTTAGTTCTTGTCATGCATTTCATGTAAATCTTAATAAATAAACTCAGGAAAGACAAAGTAAGCATCTCTTTCCTAAGTGGAAAAAATATGGAGCAATTCTTTCACTTGGACTTCTTTTGATCATAGGTTTTTAAATCATCCAGTTCCTAGAAGATATTCTTTATAGTCTATATCTAATATCTCTTAAATTTGGAGTAGGATTCAGGCCACAAGCTGAAGCTATTGCAGAAGCATTCTGTAGGTTTTTGAGTCCTCAACTTAATTAAGTTTCCTCACAACTCGTCCTTATGCAAGGCTATGTCAGAACAGGAGTACATGTTCCTAGTTCACCTAGACCAAACACCTATCTTCTCAACATCTTGTGAGTTAACCATACTCCCTTCTCCTATCTTGCCCATTTACCTTCAGTCTTCAAATGTGATAAATGGTTTGGATGATGAATGATATGATCACTCTTGTTACAGAACTTTATTTTTATTCCTCCACGTGAACATCCAAAAACTTTGTCTTTGACTGAAACTGAAACAGTCACAGGCTTTATCTTTGACTACTGAACTGTAACACTGATGAACCACTAGTCTTGCTCTGCTTCAAGAATAGAGACAGTTCATTATCAGAATAAATCAGAAGCTGGGATCTGCCTTTATTATCTAGTCTGGAGGATTTTGGTTAATTAACCATTACAATTAATAGTTGATGTATTATTCAAGGTTTAATGCTTCTTTCAACATTTATTTACAGTCCTTATATGTTCAAAGCATGTTGCTGGGTACTGAAATGTTTTATAAGACTGACATGGAAGCATTAGTAGGGCAGTATTACCAAGTACTTATCATGATAAACTAAATGCTCATTGCACTTATTATCTCTCCAGGTGTCAAGAACCTTACAGACATTATTCTAATTCTCAACAAACATGCTAAATAAGTGGTGAATTTAAAAAGAGGTTAAGCAACTTAAATACATCTATAACATCTAAAACAAGATTCCTGGGAGAAATATCAATAACCTCAGATATGCAGATGACACCACCCTTATGGCAGAAAGCGAAGAAGAACTGAAGAGACTTTTGATGAAAGTGAAACAGGAGAGTGAATAAGTTGGCTTAAAGCTCAACATTCAGAAATGAAGATCATGGCATCCAGTCCCATAACTTCATGGCAAACAGATAGGGAAACAATGGAAACAGTGAGAGACTAATTTTTCGGGTTCCAAAATCACTGCAGATGGTAACTGCAGCCATGAAATTAAAAGATGCTTGCTCCTTGGAAGAAAAGCTGTGACCAACCTAGATAGCATATTAAAAAGCAGAGACATTACTTTGCCAACAAAGGTCTGTCTAGTCAAAGCTATTGTTCTTCCAGTGGTCATGTATGGATGTGAGAGTTGGATTATAAAGAAAGCTGAGTGCCAAAGAATTGATGCGTTTGAATTGTGGTGTTGGAGAAGACTCTTGAGAGTCCCTTGGACTGCAAAGAGATCCAACCAGTCCATCCTAAATGAAATCAGTCCTTAAAATTCATTGGCAGGACTGATGTTGAAGCTGAAACTCCAATCTTTTGGCCACCTGATGCGAAGAGCTGACTCATTTGAAAAGTCCCTGATGCTGGGAAAGACTGAAGGTGGGAGAACAAGGGGACAACAGAGGATGAGATGATTGGATGGCATCACCAACTCAATGGACATGAGTTTGAGCAAGCTTTGGGAGTTGGTGATGGACAGCAAAGCCTGGCATGCTGCAGTCCATGGGGTCGCAAAGAGTAAGACACAACTGAGCGACTGAACTGAACTGAAATGAACTACAGCATGGTAGAGATTAGATGTAAATTTAAGCCTGTTTGTCTTCAAAGTGAGACATTTTGATGATTACTAAAATTGCTGATTTACAAAAATATACAATACAGAGATGCAATGATAAATAAAATTAATTGTTCAGAAGGCCTTTTCAAAAATCCACACTCGCCTTTTCTTACCTATGTCTATACCATGTTCTTTCCAATTCCTTAGAGTCCTTCTGTAGTTTTCTCTGTACTAATTTAACACTGTACGAATATAAAGATAGATATATAGATTTCTGTTGTGTGATTGCTTGTTTCACCAAAATGCAAAGATTTTATAGGTTATTTTATGTATCTTGCCTTTCTCAACAAAGCATATAAAAGTCATTCCCAATTATGTAATATGTCTGTCACTTTCAATTGCTACAAAATATTTCATACATAAATGTGCCAACATATGTCAAACCAGTCCTCTATTGATGGGCATTTATTTTTTGTCAGTTATTGACTACTATGAACAATGCTGTTATAATTGTCATCAACTATAGACATTTGGAAATTATTTTTTTATAAAGTAGATTCACAAGAGTAGAATTGTTAGATTAAAATATTTAGGTGTTACTGATGTTAATAGATGTTTCCAGGTAGCCTTCCAATAAGCAGCAGACTTCTTATTTCTTTTATTAACTAATCAAATCACATATACACATACTTCCTGGAAATACATCTTACAGATGTGTATTCAGCTGTTTTGCTAGTATGATGTGCAAAGTAAAATCTTATTGTTCCTCCTACTTCTTCTCATATTTTAAAGTTTTATTCTGTCATGTTTTATAATTTAAAACAATAAAACCACTCACTTAAGGACTCTGCTCAATATTACGTGGCAGCCTGGATGGGAAGGGAGTTTGAGGGGGGAATATCACGTGCGTAAGTATGGCTGAGTCCTTTTGCTGTTCCCCTGAAACTAGCACTACAGTGTTAAACCACATCCCAGTAGAAAATAAAAGTGTTTCTTTTTTTTTTAAAGTACAGTTTGATGAGTTTGGTAAATGTATACACACCACAAAAAAAGTTTCATCTGGAACTGACTCTGTAACTTGTAGGTTCCAGTGTAGAACAAAAATGTGGTTATGTTTGTTCAAATGTTATTAAAAAATTAAATAGTGACAACTGAGCATTAGATTGGAGATGGAGTCCTTCTGAGCGTGCGGTCCATGAGACTGCACATGTCGCACCATGACTGGCCCTGCTCCATCACTTCTAAAACATTCCCTTATTCCCTTTCAACTAATCCTTAACACCAGGCAACCACACTTCTACTTTTTGTCCTTGTAGTTTTTCCTTTTCTAGAATTTCATAAAAATGGAATCTTATAGTTTCTAGTCTTTTGTGTCTGGCTTTCAATTTTATTCATTTGTCCTACTGTTTGTCCATTTCCCATTGCATTGATTTATGATATTTAAGATTTCTTCTACCTTCTTCCACTAAACTACTTTAGCTTTAATTTTTCATAGCTCAATATAGACACTTAGGTCTTTGCTTTTTCTTTTTGCCTTCTGATATAATCATTTATTTTTTTAAATGTCCACATAAACACTTTCTTAGCCACATTTCACAAATCTGATATGCTGAGTTATAATTTTTATTTAGTTCAAGACATTTTTTAACTTCCTCTGTGAATTCTTATTTAACCTTTTGGGCTATTTAGAAAATGTGCTTAATATTTTAAAAATTCTACATATTTGTAGATTTTCCAGATTCCTTTTGTTATTGATTTCTAATTTAATTCTGTTGATTTCAAGAATATATTCCATGTGATTTTAATCCCTCTTAATTTATTAAGATGTCTTTTCTAGCACAGCATGTGACCAATACTTTTAGTTACTATGGGGCTTCCCTAATAGCTCAGTTGGTAAAGAATCTACCTGCAATGCAGGAGACCCTGGTTCAATTCCTGGGTTGGGAAGATCCACTGAAGGGATAGGCTACCCACTCCAGGATTCTTGGGCTTCCCTTGTGGCTCAGCTGGTAAAGAATCCAATAACTAGCAATAAAAAAGTCTATTTTTTATATTACTATATCCAACCGGGTCTCTTATGTTTACTGTTCTTATTATATTTTTCACCCTTTTACTTGCAACCTGTTCTGTCCTCGATTTTATGTACATCACTTATAGACTGTACATAGTTGGTTCTTGAATTTTTATTTAGTTGAGCAATCTTTTGATAGAATATTTAGGTCTTTTACATTTAATATTATTAGAAGTAGTATTATATCTTTATTTTTTAGGTGTGCCATTTTTACTTATTTGATTTGCTTTTGTGGAAAATTTTAAATGTGTTTATAGGCTTCCCTGGTAGCTCAGATGGTAAAGAATCAGCCTGCAGTGCAGAAGACCTGGGTTCGATCCCTGGGTAGGGAAGATCCCCTGGAGAAGGGAACGGCAACCCACTCCAGTATTCTTGTCTGGAGAATTCTAGAGGCTCCACAAAGGAGTCTTGCGGGTTGTAGTCCATGGGTTCCCGGAGTCAGACATGACTGAGCAACTAACACACACAGGTCAAAGATACAAGGTCAATATAAAAATGAGATGATCAAATCTGTAATAGTAAGGGAAATAAAAAGATAAGAAATGGCCTTACTTCTGACACCTTGATAAAGTTGTGAAATACTTTTCTGCAGAGAAAAGCATACACCAAATAATATTACTGAAATTAACTGAAGGATGCTGGAAAACAGTCAATGACAGGCAAAAATGTGAGAGAAGTTTTCTCACTTAAAAAAGTCAACAGACTACTTTGTACTAGGTAAAAAAAAAAAAGTGACTAATTACTTCTTTGACTTGGGTGTATTCTCTTCACCCTGAGCTTGAGCTGAAAGTAGCAGACTTAGTTCAGACAGACAGCAATGGAGCTGTTAATGTAAAAGAAATGCTGTAACCAAGATAACAGATACTCCATATTTCCTTCTGACTGATAAACCACATGCTCATGTAGGAGACCCCCACGGAGCCTGAACAAAGCTCTGGAAGTCTAGGGAACTGTACAAATTTTCTATATCTTGAAATCTATCCTTATCCAGGCAACAGAAATGGATATTTTAATAGCTTCAAATATTTGATCTACAAGATCACAGGAATCAAATTGAAAGTTATAAAAGAGAGATAGATAGATACCTGCACACTGCACATGAGTCAAATTTCACAGATTGAATTAAGTTAATTTCTTATTAGTATAGGACAAAAAAATAACCCTCAGAAAAACAAAACAGCATATTGGAAACTATTAACTCACTTTCAAACAAAAATTACTAGGACATGCAAATAAACAGATTTGTAACCCATACATTAGATTTGAAGACATAGCATTCCTCATAACATAGGGAAGTAATACCTTGAATTTCTTGGAAGAAAGAAATTAAACAAGTGTTTTCTGGTTTTCCTTTGTTCCCTAAACTATTTTTGATTCCTCCAAGTATTTTTACCTTATTTACTTAGCTTAGTCTTTCTATTCCATGTTCCTGGCTCTACTTTAACATATGGCATTCCTTGATCATCCATTCATGTTCAAGAATGAGGCCATGAAACACTGATCATGGGCTCTCCAATGGAGATACTGCTCTTTCCATTCTACCCCACCATCTTCTAACCTATATTTATTGGCCCATAAGAGTCTTTCTTGATTTCAGACTCAAAATGAAAATAGGGCTATGGTCTGAATGTTCATGGTCCTCCTCTCAAATTCACATAGTGGAATCTTGCCCAAGGTGATGACACTAGTAAGTGGGGCCTTTGGGGGGTGATTAGATCGTGAAGGCAGAGTTCTCATAAACAGGATTAATACCCTTAAAGAAGAGGCCCAAGAAAGCTCCCTTGCCTCTTCCACCATATGGACACAATAAGTCTGCAGCCCACAACTTAGAAGAGAGCTTTCACCAGAACTATACCAGGCTGGCATCTGTGGTATTTTGCTAGAGCAGCCTGAATGGACCAAGACAATCAGATAATACTTGAATGATAGAAAGAGCTGGGGAATTTTTCTCTAGATTCTCAGATAACAGAAAATTTGCAGTTTTGAAGACTGTGGACTCTCAAACCTAAAAATGAATTATCAGAAATAAATTGTTTTTCCATCCTACAACGTTTGGGCAGATCCATACTTACACCATTTTAAGAAGATAAAAGTCTCTTCTCTTTTTGAAAGATACTCGATTTAAGAATCATAGGAATAAATGGATTTTGCTTGCAAAAGATTTTATTTTTAAATGGCCAAACTAAAACAATAGAAGGTTTTTAGGTAATGAATAATTTACCAGGCTTGAAAAGAACCACCTTTCCAGGAAATTGACCAATGAGCTTTCTGAATGTAGCCCATCAGCACTTCCTGCAGTGTATGCATGAGAGTATAATACAGTGAAACTTTTAAAAAGGAGAAAATATCTAAGTGAGTGATTTTCTAAATGTGTTTTGCAGAGTAGCAATCCCAGGAGACAATCCTTGAAAGAAAGAGTTCCCTAAGCAATTTACTTTGTTTTCCTCCTGGGACTTGCAGTACATACAAACACGTTCTAAGAAGTCAGCAGTAAACAAACTTGGATCACCTTTAAACTCCTTTCCAAATGCTTTGCCATAATAATCACTTTCACATTAAAACCCATGCATATGTTTTAGAACCCTAACACTGAATAGAAAATATTTGGGGAAATTCGCATCTTAAGTTCAGGTTCTATGGTGGTAAACTAGAAATGTGTGAAAATGTGAACGAAAGTACAGGTATTAATTATAGTACATTTTCATCAAACAAGTTTTCAGAATTTATGCTGTTCAAGTCAATTCACATTGGAAAGGATTATCAAAACTTTGAGCCTAAGTTTTTGTACTCAGACCCTTAACAACTCAGGCTCTTACTCCCACCATTGAAAAAAATGAAACTATTTAAGTAGTATCTGAAAATCCTCAAAACAAAACAATGTCTTGCCAAAATATATAAGCAAAATGACCTTTATTTCTTTAGGAGATAAATATTTTGCTATCAAAATATCTAAAATATTGCTGTTTCATAAATCATAAATATCTTTTGTTAAAATGTGTTTTGATAAACATGCCTAAAAAATTATAAAAATGAGAAAATGCTGGTGCTCTAGTGCTATATACGGCATTGGAAGAAATTCTTGTTGGTGCGGATTCTGGCAATTCTAGTCTTAGTATGAGAAGAGAGTCTGTAGAGTTGAAAATAGAACTAAAATCAGAATTTTCATTGATGTTTACACTTATTTTTAAGTGGCAAAACAATTATTTTCAGAAGTAATCTTACTTAAAATTCTAATATTTAAAAGTAATCAGAGTTGTGCTGGAATGATTAAAGTGCCTTCCAAGCTCCCATGGTCCTAAGATCTCCTGCTTCACCCTAGGTAATGAATGTGAATGCGAAAGTTGCTCAGTCATGTCCAATTCTTTGCAACCCCATGGACAGTAGCCCAACAGGCTCCTCTGTCCATGGGATTCTCCAGGGCAAGAATACTGGAGTGAGTAGCTGTTCCTTTCTCCAGGGGATCTTCCCATCCCAGGGATCAACGCAGTTCTCCCGCATTGCAAGCAGATTCTTTACTGTCTGAGCCACCAGGGAAGGCCACCCTAGGTAATGGGTCAATAGAATCATCTTGAGAAGTC
This sequence comes from Bison bison bison, assembly GCF_000754665.1. NCBI lineage: Eukaryota > Metazoa > Chordata > Mammalia > Artiodactyla > Bovidae > Bison > Bison bison. The sequence goes on from NW_011495080.1 coordinate 646,620, forward strand.
TATAAAATGTAGATTTCTGTACCTCTTTGGGAGTGACCTTTAGGCGTTTGAAGGAAAACACTGATAATGTTTAGTGTAACTTGATCTAATTTCGGAAGTCCCCTTCTGTTCTAACATATCCAGTATTTGGAAACACACTTTCTAAAATAATATGATTCTAAGATATGTCTTTTAGTATTTTCTCCTAACTTGAATAATTGTGGGTTTCCTTGCCATTCTCCTTGTAATGTCTTCTGGGAGTGTGCTCAGTAGCTTCAGTCATGTCAGACTCTTTGCAACCTTATGGACTGTAGCCCGCCAGGCTCCTCTGTCCATGGAATTCTCCAGGCAGGAATACTAGAGTGGGTGGCCATTTCCTCCTCTAGGGGATCTTTCCAACCCAGGGAATGAACCCACGTCTCCTGTGTCTCCTGCATCGGCATGGGGATTCTTTACCACTGAACCAGCCACCTGGGAAGCCCTATAAAGTGCTTCAGTTCAGTTCAGTTCAGTCGCTCAGTCATGTCTGACTCTTTGCGCTTAGTATCCCCAATTATCTGGGTCATTCTTGAATACAGAATTAGACCTTCCACTTCTTTAATTCTTTCAGGGCACAAAGTAGAAACATAAGAGCAATATTGATTAGCTGTTAAAGTATTACAATTACTAGTATTATAAGTGGTTACGAGACAGCAAAAGAGACACTGATATATAGAACAGTCTTTTGGACTCTGTGGGAAAGGGAGAGGGTTGGATGATTTGGGAGAATGGCATTGAAACATGTATAATATCATATATGAAATGAGTCACCAGTCCAGGTTCGATGCACGATACTGGATGCTCGGGGCTGGTGCACTGGGACGACCCAGAGGGATGGTATGGGGAGGGAGGAGGGAGGAGGGTTCAGGATGGGGAGCACATGTATACCTGTGGCAGATTCATTTTGATATATGGCAAAACCAATACAATATTGTAAAGTTAAAAAAAAAAGAAAAACAGACAGTGGGAATCATAGGACTAGAAAGGTTTAAGATTCAAGAAAATGATTTTTTAAATGAAAATATTTCTGTCAATTAATTTGGAACATCAAATTCTATTTCAAGGGCACTAAGAAATTCAACTGGGTAAGGACATTTCCTGGAAAATTCTTATGAAAACCCTACTAATCAAACCCTCTGCTTTATTTTATTTTGTACTCTCATTTCTCCAAATTTTGTTAAAGCAAAGGTTATCTTTTCAGTGCAACAGAAAGGAAATAAACAGAAAGAAAAACTAAAGAGGGACTAGGAATGGATTGTTCTTTCTGGCAACAGCATAACGAGATTAGAGATTTTTTTGTTGTTGTTCTGGTTTTAGTGAGGGCATTTTGATTTTGGACTAAAGGATTTTCATGATATTGACTTCTCAGCATGAGAAGATGAATCACTTTCATAAGTGTGTGTGTGTTTTCCTGGTTGTTACACCACAGTAAATACTTTAAAACTATAGATAAAGTCCTGGAAGCAATTCCACTAAATAATTAGAAAGTGTTTGTGTTTGCCCTTCAGGGAACAAGGATTTCTAGAACACCTAGAAATCACTGTAGACTAAGTTGAATGAAACCATCTGATATTTGAAAAAAAAAAAAAAATTCTTCCTTCCTTTTGGAGTCTTATATGTCCGAGTTAGAATTGTCTTCCTGTGGGCAATGATTAAGGTTTCTTCTATCCTATTTATTTTGTTTACATGCTTTGCACATCCATTCACTCTTGAAGACTCAGTTTTGTTGCTTGCAGCCTTCTTTGACTTTTCTGGGTGGCCTTATGCACCTCCGTCTCCCAGTTACACAGATCCGTGTAAATGCTTTCAACAGAACATTTCTCATCATATTGTAGCCATGTGGCTTTCTCTGAACAACTGAAACAAATGAACAAAGATCACTGAATAACAAACTGTTGATCATAGTTGCCATCTGTCACACACCAAGAAAATGGCACTTTATCTCTGGACATGTTGTCTTCCCTAAGAGCTTGTATATCACACTCCTATTCAATCTATTTTCCATTGATGTTATTGGAAAGAGGGGATGTAGGTACAGTAACTCTAGAGCAAGGAAAAATCACTCCTACTTTGTGTGATTCTCACCTTTGAACTGCTATGGATATTTACTGAGTTTTCCTGATTGCACAGTTGTACTGGACACGAATCCTTCATAAGGCTCACTCTTGTTTTATTTCCTTTTTCTCTGAAGTGATTCTATAATTACAATGCTATAATCAGGATTTAATATCAATTTCTGATATTGAATTCTACTAATCATTGGAGTATAAGTTACAAATGTTGCTGTGACTAAACCTAACCCATACCCCAATCTGCCATGACTCAGTGAAAGCCTCACCTAGAAGCAGCTGTTTGTAGAGCACTTTAGGTTACAAACAAACAGAAAAAGGATAAAAAAGAGATTTAAAAAAACCCTAATCACTAACATGTGGTGTTCTTGACAGTTGATGTAAGAAGGCAGGTAAGTAACTCAGCTGCCAGCTGTTAGGTGCTCCAGAAATTTGATAATGTCCGTCAACTTTGAGAGGGTTTCCCAGGTGGCAGAGTGGTAAAGCACCTGCCTGTCAATGCAGGAGATGCAAGAGACCTGGGTTCAATCCCTGGGTCAGGAAGGTCCTCTGGAGAAGGAAATGGCAACCCACTTCAGTATTCTTGCCTGGAAAATCCCATGGACAGAGGAGCCTGGTGGGCTACAGTTCATGGGGTTGCAAAGAGTTGGACATGACTGAGCAACTGTGTGCGCACACACATCAACACTGAGAACACCGCAGGGGCCCAAGAAGGTCACGCATATACACGATGTTTTTCTGGGGGATATGATTGAGTATCATTTTCAAGTAAAGATAGTTGGCAGAACTATTATGAGTCTGGCAAAAAACACAGAATATAATATATACTAAATCAATAATAAAACTGTCTAGAAAAAGAAAGGCAAGATAATAAAAATGTCTAGCTACCCTAGCACCAGTTTAAGAGAGAGAATTTATGTCTCAAAATTATAGTGGATCATATTTTCACCTCCATGTGTAGATTCTAAGAATTTTATCGTTATTCAAAAGCCGAGATTTGAACATGAATGCTGAGTCAAAAAGAAACAGCTTTTAGAAACTCACCACAGTGACCCTCCAGTAATAAAGAGCATATCTAGTATTCAGATCTAAGCTTCTAAAGACCAAATTCCAATAGAAGAAAGCAGAGCTCCTTGCAGAAATGGATGATGCTAAGACTAGGGCATGGAAAACATAAGATGAGCTTAGAGATTGTTGTTAATGCCAGAAACCAAAAACAAACAAACAAACAAACAGAAAGTCAAGCCAAACAAACAAAAATAGGGCTTATCAAACTGACACAGGAGCCAACTGCAAAATGTTTGCAAAATGTTCCAGTGTTCCAAACTGAAACACTTTGAGCAATGAAATAAATAAATAGTAATAGTATTGCATTATACTCCAAAGAATAAAACTAAATACTCATGAGTCCATACTGATAAAAATAAACAATTGAATAAATAAGTAAATTGTGGAGAAGGAACAAATGATCCTTACAAAAGAATTTCAAATAATAATAGTTAATTCCCTCCTCTTCAGCAAGGACTAGACTTAGTGACTCACTTCTAAAAATAGAGCATTTAAAGGAAAAAAAAAGTATTTTTCTAGTGGAGAACCTTGGCAGACACCACCGTAACAGAATAATCAAGTTAACATAGTCAGTAACCAGTCACAATATCATACACTTTCTAATTTGATGCAATAAAATGACATCTCAACTCTGTAGTTTTTTTTCCCCCCTAAATCCATAACCCTAGTCTAATTATGAGGGAGCACTAAACACGTCAAAATTGGGGATATTCCAGTGAACATTTTACAAATACTCTTTGAAATTATCAAAGTCATACAAAACAAGAAAAGACAGAAACTCACAGAGAGGCTAAGCAGATATGCTGACTAAATGCAAATGGGTATCCAGGACTCTGTTCTGGAATGGAAGAGGGAAATAAGTGGAAAAGTCCAAATTAAGTCTATAATTTAAGTGATAGCATTTGAGCAATGTGAAGATCTGAGTTTTGACAGCTATGTTATGGTTAAGTAAGATGCTAACATTAGGGAAAGCTGGGGGAAGGCTAAATGGGTATTCTCTGTACTACCTTTGGAATTTTCTGTTTATCTAAAATTATTCCAAAACAAAAGGTAAAAACAAAACAAACAACAACAACAAAAAAAACCAAGCAAACTCAGTACTTAAGATAGAATCCTTATACAGGTTACATTTTTGATGCCTATAATTAGAATGCGCACTTTCCTTATAAAGTGGGGAAGTACTTGCTCCAACCAGTATCTGTTATTCCTGGTCTCCTCAGTTTCCGGAAGACAGATATTCCAAGAACAACCTTGACCTTTATGATCTTAAAAGGGCTCACAAATGTAACGTTGGTTCTGCAGAGGTGAACCAAAAAACACAGCTAATCGTGCTCAACTCTTCCTGTTCGTCAAGGACCTACCGTGCTTTAAAGAATGCAGAGGTTGGGGTCCTATTCTCAGTGGTTCAGATTCCATTGTCCCGAGGTGACTCCAATGTGTTGGTGTTATTTTAAGATCTTTAGGGGACTTTAGTATGCAGTCAGTTTTGAGACCCACTGTATGTAATCTATTGAGGCATGTAGGAATTGGTTTTTCCAGAAAGATGAAATGAATGTTATCTTAAACCCCTAAAAAAAATCCACTGGTTAATTTCAAGGAAAAAAAAAAAAAGCCAAATGTGATTGTTCTACAAATAGACTTAAGTATTCATATATCGCAATTGCACGGTAGATATGGGAACTAGCAGTAATACCAAGAATGGATGCCAAACTGTTTTTGTAAGTTGATGCTGGTATTTCTACTTTGAGTGGAATATAAAGATAAAGGGGAGAGGTGAGTCAATACAGGGTGGAGGAGATGCGTGAAAAGGAGGAGCTGTCACTTCTTTCGCCCAAGGCTCCCTTATTAGCTTCATCCAACCACAGTAACGGTCTACTCTTTTTGGTGGCTGCCCATTCAGATTAGTATTCAGAGATTGCATTGTTATCAGTAAGTGACTTTCATGGCATATTAGCTACTGTGCATACTAATTTAGAATGATGGAAAAGTGGTGATGTGAGGAGTAATTTGCACTTGAGTTTTTACCATTTCCAGCTGACTTCATGATGCCTCTGAATATCAAGGACAAGGGAGGGAGGTAGAAGTTGAGAGAGCGAGAGAAAATATTTTGATTTTCCGTGGGAGGGGGGCAATGTTGAGTGGAACAGAAATCTCATATGCAACATTCTCTATTCCAGAACTCATATAAGTCAGCTTTATTGAATTTTTAAATAGGAACGCAACTTTGCTTTCCTTGTATATTAACATTCAGAATTTATTTATTTGGTTAACAGGGATTGAGAATCCTTATGGCTCAAAACGTACATTTGATTCTACCATTGACTTGATGACTTGATCCTAGAGCTTGATGATCCTGAGGTGTTTTAAAAATGTATTTTGATTTATTGTGTTAAGTGCATGTTATAGCAATCCAGAAAATGTCTCTTGATCTGTAGCTAGATGTGAGACCCTATTCTAAGTCTGTGGGTTCAGCAATATGTTGAACAGACAAATTGTTAACAGCAGGTTCTGATAACCAGTAGATGTTTATGCTTATAATCAAGTCAAACTGAAACATTCAATTCATACACTGGTGATCAATAATGTTATAGGTACTGTCTAAATATTTTATTGAAAGATGACTTGTTTAAATGATCTCTTTCTGTATTAAGTTTTTATCAAAGAGGACTATTCATCAACTTACTCATTTATTCATTGCTTCCTTCCTGGATAACTTATGTTCATCAACTATTTCTGTAGCTTCTACCAGAGGAATGTACGTTTTAAGAGAGCCTGAAGTATGCCACAGTTTTCTTCTTATCCAGTACTTGTCACAATGCCCTATATATTATGAGATGCTGAATAAAGAGATTGAATGTTTGCTATATACTGGGTTAACAAATATTAAGATAGGCTTCTGATCTGTTTCAGCTGTTAGGGTTTCTTGCCTTGTTAATTGGTTTTCATTTACTTTTAATCCTTATTTGTTTGGGGTTTTTTGTTGTTGTTGTCATACCTCCCCCGTGGGCACTTGTATTTCCCTCCAATTATATAATTTTTTCTGCAGCAGTAACTCCAAATACCCCTCCAACAATTCTGCCAAATTCTGTGAATGATAGAAACCATTAAGGTTGTTTCAGTAGAAATTTAAAAGAAATTATTTATAGCTTTATATTATGAATATTATAGTATGTTTTGTTTACTGTTGGCATTGTTGTTTTTTCCTGACATTTCATTGAAAAATCTTTAATCCGGGTTGAAATTAACATTTCTTATACATATGTTCAGAAAGGAAATATGAAAAGCTTGTGCTAAAAGAAGTTATCATTGAAATGACTGGCTTTTTCCAGAATTTAAAGATAAGGAACAGTGTCTTTGGCCTTTCATGGAGAAGTAGAGGGAAGCAGGCATTTAGCCTAATTTCAAATTACAGCATCGTTGTCTTGGTTTTGTTCCTTAAAAAGTGCAGCCACTTAAAATTAATTTTTAATTATAGTTGAAGAGTTTGCTATCAGATTCTAAATAAAATGCTTAAAATTCAGGGTTATTCCATTATAGTGGAGGGCATCTATTTGCAACACGAGTTGAATTTTCATTCAGAGAACACTGAAATCTGTAGAAAAAGCTTTCCTTTACAGATTATGCAGACTCAGATCCACTTTTAGATGATATATTTAGACTATGAATTGCCGGGAGCCGGTGAGGCATTCCACTCGTGACAAAGGTCATGAGGAAGGAGGCTCAGCATACGCAAAGGCGGGATCGAGCCTCAGGAGTCCGCCCGGATATTCTCGAGCATCTACCCCCCAAAAAACCAGAGTCTGCCTACTTTATTGCTTTGTGTTCTCACCTCTGACTTTACTGGGGGCTGTCCCCTACCACCATCTCGCTCTCTCTGTCAAAGAGTTAACCTACAGCTCCAATTAATAAAGTTCCTGGGCAATTAGGAGTGTTTAAATCCAAACCCCTCTGATGGCTCTCTAACTCACCTGACAAGTTTACCCGGACTCCTGCAGCTTTGCATACGATTGTTTACAGTCTCCCAGCCTAGAGAGGCACGGGAAGCTTAAGATATTCAAATAGCTTAGAGCCTCTCAGAGAGTTAGAAACTGTCAGAATAAACTAGTAAAGGATTTCATTGATGAGTCAATGTTTGTTGCCAAGTTTTCACATCCCCTGAATTGTATCCTTGAATATGTATTAATTAATAGTGGGTATGTAGAAAAAATAAGTAGTGGCCTTGGTGTTAGTAACTTTAGAACCTTAAGGTAATAAATTCTTTCCTTTGTTGTAAACCCATTACACATCCGCCCTATAGGAATGCAATTTTATCTTCGGAAGGTGGCGCCAAACCTTAAAATAATTACTCTTAGAGAAAATAAGTCTTTGTTGATAAGTCCTTGTCAAGAGTCATAAAATGTTAGTAGGCCTTTTGGCCAGAAGATGATGTAAATCACCTAAACCATTTGTATACGATAAATTTGCAGGAAAGAAACCCTGGTTTTTGATAAGAATCAAAGACTGCTGACTTTGCATCCCCTATTATCCTCTATGTGTAACTTAGGGTATAAAAGCCCCTGTTAAAAATAAAGCTACGAGCCTTGCTCACCAATGCTTGGTCTCCCCATGTCATTCTTTCCTTTAACATCCGGCTGAAGTCTCCATCTGGAGCGTGGATATCCTCTGCGACCACTTATTTGCCTGGGCTTCTAAGACCCACTCGAGAAGGTGTCTAAGGTGGGGCACCTTCCGCTATTCGAGAGGGCGCCTGCGGCCTCTGTGGTCAGAGCTAACCTGGTGTCACGGGTTATATTGATTTTCCGCGTAAACCAAGCTACTCAGCCTCTTTTCTCCACTGAATTTTCCTACTGAGCTATCCTCATTCTATTACTCTTTATATCTCCAATTACCATTTGAATAGGTCGCCGACGCCGTCTCCCCTTCGAATACCCTGGATCAGCCGGGGCTGGTCCTCGGCAATGAATGAATTAGATATTTTGTATTATTTCCACATTTCATAGTAAAAATTTGAAGGAAGCATTCAACAGTACTTGCTACTTTTCTGTTTGAAGTAAACTTCTTTATATTAAAGACATAGGGGCTTTGAGGAGCAAATCTGCTCAAAAGTGTGGAGGCTTATTTATAATTAAATCCAAATATAATCGAAGTTTTTACATTTAATTACGGAATTATCTTTTCAGGAGATTTTGCTTCTGAATTACTACTGAAGACTGAGGGTTTGAGGTTATTTGGGTAAAATTACATGTTGTATGGGCTTCCCACAATGCAAGAGGCACAAGAGACTTGGCTGGGAAGATCCCCTGGAGCAGGAAATGGCAACCCACTCCAGTATTCTTGCCTGGGAAATCCCATGGACAGAGAAGTCTGGAGGGCTAGTGTCCACGGGGTCGCACTGAGTCAGACATGACGGAGCATGCATGCACTGCTATATGCTATATTCTTCACCAAAGTGGTAGAGAAGATTCTGACATGAATTGTGTATTTCTCCAGTTGTCAAACTCAGCAACATCACCAAAAATGGTGGGTTCTAACTAGCTGAAGTGATCAAATTAATTGATGGGACAACAGCCTTGAGAGTCATGAAGTAGTAAAACAGATGACAGTACTATCTTCTAATACTCAAAAATACTCAAAATGTAGTTGAGTATTTCTGGGCAATGAGACGCATCCAGATGACGTCCCCTAAGTGTCCTCGGTATGGCACACTGAGCACCCACACTTCTGGCCAGTAAAGAAAGAAAGAAGGAAGACGGGAGCTAGGACAATACCTCGACTCAGAAGCTAAGTTCTAGCTGCCATTTCTGTGGAGCAGTTCATGTGGTAAACGCTTTGGAGGAAAACTCTACATCCCAGGGAATGGCAGCGTTGATCTTGCACTTAGAGCTTCTTTGTAAACACTATGTTTCTCACCTCTGTCTGCATAAGCTTGTCTCTTCTTGCATGTTTCTGTGATACATGATTCTTTATAAAAAAATTTCTCCATAAGCTAGCTTGTGAGGGTTTCTGTTTCTTCAAAATAAATGGTAATCCTGATGGAGGAAATTTTCATATATTGAAGTTTAAGGAAGTCATACTGGCTTATACATAATGTAACTTAAACTTTACGCTAACTAGAACAGATTGGTTTAGGGCTTATCACACATACATGATCCATCTGCTTTAACCACTGAAGCAAATAGTACTGTCTGGGGTACAGAATGTCCATTTTGAAGGCAGAGGAACTGCTTCCCTTTCCTGGGATGTTCTTGCTCGCACTCCTTTGGTGATAAAGCGCCTACTCAGGAATCAAGGCCACACTAACTCACTGTGCGTGTGCTCATCTGTCTTTCTGCTGAAATTTTAAAAGCATGTACCCTTTCTTTGGTAGGACAAGATATAAAATTGTGCTGAAAACTATGCCTCTTTGGAACACTTCCTCAGAGCTATTTGAGAGACTGTCTCCTGGGCTATTGTCCTCAGGTTATCTAGAATAAAACTCTCTTCTTATTATAGACTGATTATTTCTGACACCAATCTATAACTTTAAACATGATATTCTACTCTGCAAACTGTCCTTAGTTAACCAAACAGTGTGAACAACTTTTCATGACAAGAAAACCCATCTAGGTTTTAATGTGAAAGTATCTGCATTTATGCATACATCATAATTGATTTTAATTAAAATGCTTTGGATGATTTAAAATTTTAAATAGAAAGATATGTCCCTAAGAAACGCAAGAGAAATACTAAATGGAGCAAAGAAAATGCAATCACAGTTCAATCACTTGTGTCCATTACTGCTAACATGTTGGTGTATTTCACTCCAATTGTTACTGTTTTCAAAATTTCAAATCCCTCAAGTAATATTTTTCTCTGTTTAAAAATTAAAACACTACCAGGAATGATAGTCTTCTGTGACAAACACTGTCAATTCTTATTTTTTAGTTATTGAAATAAGGTGATTTTTAGTTTGTTGTGTAATCTTCCAAAATGTTTCCCATATATTTACATACATATACATGTACTCTTGAAAATTGTAAAAATATTTTATCTCTGTGTCTGTGTTAACTTATACTTGCAAATAGAAGACTTATTTTCTGTGCCTATTATTTTACCATTTTCTTTTTTCTTTTTAAATTGGAGGAAAACTTCTTTACAATGCTTTTTTCACATATATTTATCTAGTCCATTTCTTTAAACTTGCAAAGCATTTCACACTTAGTTAATTTTGCCTTCCTTCTTATTACTTAGATTTTAACAATTTTCACCAAAAATTCTTTGTTAAGAGTTAAATATACAAACAAGCATACACACAAAAATAAAAACTCCTTATATTGACAGGAGACATGTTGATTCGTATTTTACATGAGGCCAAGCAAATAATAGACAAGGATACCCATCTTTGATGATGGAATCAGTAGCCTTGTAAAACAATGCACAGCAGAATTTTTCCCTTAGCACAGAATCTAGGCACTCCTCTCTCTCCCAGAATAAGGAGGCTTTATCATGTATGGATGTGAGAGTTGGACTGTGAAGAAAGCTGAGAGCCGAAGAATTGATGCTTTTGAACTGTGGTGTTGGAGAAGACTCTTGAGAGTCCCTTGGACTGCAAGGAGATCCAACCAGTCCATTCTGAAGGAGATCAGCCCTGGGTGTTCTTTGGAGGGAATGATGCTAAAGCTGAAACTCCAGTACTTTGGCCACCTCATGCGAAGAGTTGACTCATTGGAAAAGACTCTGATGCTGGGAGGGATAGGGGGCAGGAGGAGAAGGGGACAACAGAGGATAAGATGGCTGGATGGCATCACCGACTCGATGAACGTGAGTTTGAGTGAACTCTGGGGGTTGGTGATGGACAGGGAGGCCTGCTGTGCTGCGGTTCATGGGGTTGCAGAGTCGGACACGACTGAGTAACTGAACTGAACTAAACTTTGAAAACTCTTCATATTGTCTATATATTATTACTTTCTCCGATATGTGACTTGCAGATATTTCCTCCTACTCTGTAGCTTGTCTTTTCAGTTTCACAGAGTTCTCTAAGGAGCAAAACTTTTTAATCTTGATGAAGTCTAATTTATCAAATTTCCCTTTTTGTGTCTCATGCTTTTGGTGTCAAATTTCAGAACATTTTGCCGAGCTCTGGAACCAAGGGTATTTCTTCTGAGTGTGTATATTTCTTTAAGTTTTGAAATTTTATGTTTGACATTTAAGTTCATAATGCAATTTAATTAAATTTTATATAAGATAAAAGATTTAGCTAGAGGCTTTGTTTACTTTGCTTGTAGATGTCCAGTTGTTTTAGCACTATTTTATAAAAAGGCTATTTTTCTTCTTTGAATTGTTTTTGCACTTTTATCAGAATCAGGTTTATTTGTGTGGGCATATTTCTGGGTTCTCAATTTAGTTCCATTGATGTACATGTCTATCCTTCTGCTGATGTCACACACTTGTTCACTGTGGCTATGTAAGCCCTGAAATCAAGCAGACTGATTCCTTTCAATTATTTTTCTTTTTAAAAACTGTTTTAGCTATTCTAGTTTCTTTACCATTCCTAATACTGTTAGAATAATCTCATGTATATCTAAAATAAAATCTTGCTTAGATTTTGATAGGAATTATGTTAAATCTGTAGTAGCTTGGGGAGGATTGGTATCTTAACACAGTGTGCATCTGTATTAAATCAGATCTTTATAAAAATATTCTTTCATTAGCCTTGTTTAGCTTTCATCTTATATCTTGTACATATTTTCTTAGATTTATACCTAAGTATACAACTTTTTGAGTGGTTGTACAAGGCACTGTATATTTTAGCAAATTTGTGGTCTTCATGTTCACTGTTATTATGCAGAAATATTATTAATTTTGTATGCTTATTTTGTATCCTGTGACCTTACTGAAGTCATTTGTTATTATTAAGAGTTTTTTGGTATAGTCCCTGGGATTTTCTACATAGATAATCAAGTTATCTGCAAATAGGGATGTTTTTCTCCTTCTTTTAGGATCTGTATACTTTTTCTTTCATTTTCTTGCCTTACTGCACTGGATGGTACTTCCAGAATCATGTAATATGAATGGTAAGATGGGATATTCTTGTATTGTTCTTGAGCTTATATGGCCAGCATTCAGTCTTTTGTTATTAAGTATAATGCTAACAGATAAGTTTTCAAAGTTCTCACTTATCAAGTTGAGAAATTCCCCTCTAATTTTATTTTTCTGAAAGGACTTTAATATGAATGGGTGTTGAATTTTGTCAAATGCTTTTCTGCATCACATAGTCATGTGATTTTTACTCTTCAGCTTGTCAGTATGGTGGATTACATTAAGTGATTTTCAGATGTTGAATAAGTATCTTGCATTCCTGGAATAAAGCACAATTGATCATGATGCACCTATATTCCTGATGGGTGTTGGTCTGCAGTCTTCTTTTCTGTGCTATCTTTGTCTAGTTTTTGTAATACTAACTTCAAAGAATGAGTTGGGAAGTGTACCTACCCTTTTCTCTCATAGAGATTGTATATAAAATCTTCAATACGATCTGACCAACGTCTCCATAGACTAGTGGCTCCATAGACCATTTCCCAGAATTTCATCTACTCATCTTCATCCACACCGATTCCATGGAGAAACCTATTTGTCTCTTCCCTGTGTAGTGCTGCAGAGTCAGGCATAGAATTTCCATTCAATAAATATTTGCTGAATAACTGATTTTATGAACAGATGGAAAAATAAATAATAATTGACTCCTGATTTGTTTGGCCAGTCCATCAAATTAGGCCATAGTTCTAAAAAAAACATCAAATGCCAAATGATTCTCTTATTTCTAGTCCTTGTCCTGATATTCTGCCTTTTAAATCCATCTTTTTGAAATGGAGTCTTAAATTACTTTTTAAGGATTCAATGAAAATCATTCTACTTCTGTTTTAATGACTATCCTTGCTTATCACTGGGGTATACAGTAGGTAACAGATGGTCCACTGAAAATAGGTACTTTGAGGAAAGTTTAATAAGAATACTATTTTATACATATATATATATATATATAATAATAATAATTCTGTACAAATGTGATGGCAGTGTTTAAGAAACCCAAGGAAGAGAAGTGTAATACCCTGGGGCTAGTAATGGTGAAGTATCACTACCCCACCTCTAGCCCTGAATTCCAAGGGAGGTATAAATTATTGAAGCCAGAGAGACTACCCAAACAGGTCTCTTGTAGAAGGACGCAGTCAAATTACGGTGAGCCAAAAGGAAGGGAGGAAACAAATACTATAGTCTCATTCTCCTCTTACCCTCTGACACCACGTAAGGTCCCTTGTGGTGGTGGTGGTTTAGTCGCTAAGTCCTGTCAGACTCTTGCGACCCCAGGGGCTATAGCCTGCCAGGATCCCCTGTCATGGGATTATCCAGGCAAGATTACTGGAAAGTGCTGCCATTTCCTTCTCCAAGGGATCTTTCTGACTCAGGAATTGAAATTGAGACTCCTGTATTTCATGCAGATTCTTTACTGACTGACCTATGAGGGATGCCTGCAAGGTTCCTTGGATAACTTCAACTAGAAACTAGAGGGCAAAGAGCATGCTAATGCAGTGCATATAGATCAGCTTCCCAGAATCCAAAGAGTGGAATGGAGAAGGTAGCAGATCTGGAGGGGGCGAAAGAAAAATATTGGGCATGCCCTGCTACATGTTGTTAGGTCAAATTTCCAGATGTTAGGATGCTCTTTAATGACCAATGTTAAGGTCCCTTCTTATTGTGCTTCCTCTACTGGTCAATCTCTTCTCTGATGGATGGCCACCTATTGCTCCCTCACCTGTCTGCTCTAGCTGCATGTCATTCATTTAATTGGCTCTTTCTGGATAGCTTGATACAGTCCACCTCTTCTGTCTGACTTTTCCTTGCAGCTATGACTACTTTGAGTTGAAAAATTGTTTCTGACTCTTGAGGCAACTGATGTAAGAAACATGATTAGAACTCTTGGGAATGAATAAGGGAAATAGAAAACAAATGTCTCGGTTTTCATACTCAATAATTTAACTTGAAAACCTCAAAGAGCTTCTTAAGATTTCATCCAGAATATTTCTAAATATGGCTTTGATTTTTCTATCCTCTTCTCACCCCCAAAAGAGAAAAATAAATAAAAAGGGAAGACTTTAATTTTAGCAAGTTGGTGTCTAGTTAGGAAACCACATAACAGATATTGGTTATTCTTTTTGTTTTAGGTTTTTTTTTTTTTTTGCTATGGACCATTTTCAAAGTCATTATTGAATTTGTTACAGTATTGCTTCTGTTTTAGGTTTTGATTTGTTTAGCTGCAAGGCATGTGGGATCTTAATTTGCTGACCAGGACTGAACCTGCATGCCCTGCACTGGAAGGCAGTCTCAACCACTAGACCACCAGAAGGTCCCAGTCTTGGTGATTCTTGAACTACCTTGAAAAGCAAATATAGTAATTTCAATGGGTGGGTACCTTATTTTGAATTTTTTTTTACATTTACTCACTAGAATCTATAGCTGGTCCCACCAACACCACTTGGGGACTGGTCTGCAATGACAGAAACCTCAAATAGCAGCTGCTTATCTTGTGAAAATATTCTGAAATTCCTGATTCATACCTGAGTGTGCCTGCATGCTAAGTCACTTCAGTCATGTCCAACTCTTTGAGACCCTATGGACTATAGCCTGCCAGGCTCCTCTGTCCGTGGGATTCTCCAGGGAAGAATGCTGGAGTGGGTTGCTATTTCTTCCTCCAGGGAATCCTCCTGACCCAGGGATCAAACCTGCGGTTCCTGCATTGCAGGCAGATTCTTTACCCCTGAGCTACCCTGGAAGCTCTCATACCTAAGAGTAGCCCCTAGAAGAATTCTCTTATAAATATGAATTTATTAGGGAACACAATAACTTCTACTGTGAACACATATGAAATCTATTACCTATTAATTTTCTACTGCCTGAGAGTGCTTTTTTAAACATTAAAGAGCAATCTGTTTCCTTATTTAAAGGTAATCACATTGGTGTAGATCAGATAATGAACTCCTTATTGCAAAATTCAGACTTAAATTTAAGTAAGTAGGGAAAACCACTAGACCATTCGGATATGACCTAAATCAAATCCTTTATGGCTATACAGTGGAAGTGACAAATAGATTCAAGGGATTAGAAAAAGCCAGAGAATTTTAGAAAAACATCTACTTCTGCTTTATTGACTACACTAAAGCCTTTGACTGTGTGGATCACAACAAACTGTGGAAAATTGTTTAAGAGATCAGAATATCAGACCACCTTACCTGCCTCCTCAGAAATCTGTATGCAGGTCAAGAAACAATAGTTAGAACCAGACAAGAAACAACATACTAGTTCCAAATTGGGAAAGGAGTACATCAAGGCTGTATATCGTCACTCTGCTTATTTAACTTATATGCAGAGACATCATGTGAAATGCCGGGCTAGATGAAGCACAAGCTAGAATTAAGATTGCCAGAAGAAATATTAATAACCTCAGATATGCAGATGACACTACCCTTATGACCAACCTAGATAGCATATTAAAAAGCACAGACATTACTTTGTCAACAAAGGTCCATCTAGTCAAAGCTATGGTTTTTCCAGTAGTCATGTATGGATGTGAGAGTTGGACTATAAAGAAAGCTGAGCACAGAAGAACTGATGCTTTTGAATTGTGGTGTTGGAGAAGACTCTTGAGAGTCCCTGGGACTGCAAGGAGATCCAACCAGTCCATCCTAAAGGAGATCAGA